>NC_136415.1:8895571-9313071 GCF_051521515.1 Lactuca serriola | reverse complement strand
TAATGATTATAAGTTGGTTAATAAGGTTAAATAAATATCAAACCTAAAGTGTAATCATAAATAAACTAAATTTCAATATTAAAATAATATTTTTATTTCTACTTATAAAGTTATGTCTTTAACTTTTAACATATTATACTTAATTTATTAGATTTAATATGCTGTATGTAACCATTATCAGTTTAAAGATACAACTTTTGAACAGTTTGGACAAAATACTTAAATTCTTAATTTAAATAAAACATCACAGGGTCAACGTCAATATAAATCTCAGTTCCACTTAAAAAACCAGAAAAATATTTTGTGTATAGTTAAAAGTGATAAATTTTACTGCTAAATGCAAAAACTAAATTGTAATATGAATTTAACTAAATATTCCATAAAAATATTTTTATAATCGTTAAAAGTTTTCAAATAAATAGCATAAAATAACTTACAATAACAATAGTTAAAAATAACTCTATATAAATGATTATATTGTTACCTTTAAAATAAAATAAAAAAATTGTTTGATAATTTAAATAATTAAAATAATAAAAATTAAAACGTTAAGCAAATAAATTTTAAAAAATTAATTAACAATAACAACAACTATAAATAACATTAAACCATATATTATACTTAATTTTATTCATGAGTAATCCGCGGGTAGAGGTCATTCAAAAGATTGAAATTATGCAGTTTTAATAAATGTATATATTATCATATAATTTAAAATAATCAGTATATTATATCATCTTAGTATACATTTTTTTTTTGAACCGGCAAATATAATCTACTCCTAAACTAATACCACCTAATTCCACCTATGTCCACAACGGGACTTGAACCCTCGACCTCAAAGAAGGAGGGCACCACCTGATACCGCTGGGCTAGAAGCCCTTTGGTATCTTAGTATACAAATTATTATATCAAATTTAACAACAACATTATTGTTATATTAAAAAAAACATATATTTGTAAATATTTCAACTATGTAGATGCTTTTGCGCAATGCGCGGACATTCGTCTAGTTATAATATAAATGTATGACATGAAATGAACTAGAACATTTGCAATTTATCGGTATGTATAAAGCGGTAGTGAAAGATTTATAGAAAATACTCTTTTGCTCGACATGCTACAAAAGAGTTAAAAACATATATAAATATATTTTGATAAATGTAGTGGTAATCGGTTTGAAACAGTTGCAAATGTTTTAAAATGGTTTGAAATCTTTTGAATGTGAACACAAGAGTCCTTGTGTTTAACTTGTATTCCCCCCTAAAAACATTGAAAATAGTGAAAACATAGGGGTATGAACTCCCCTCTAGTGCGTGTTCGCGTTCGTGTAGCAAAACTGTAGAGACGATCATCGGGCTAGTGTACGTGCGAATAACGTTATCCTAAAAATAATTGTATCCGACGTCGTATTTAAATTAATAAGATATTAATTTAAATAATAGATTAAATAATGGTTTAGATAATAATTAAACTGTTAGACAACACTTTAATTATGTAAGGAATACTTATAAAGTTATTTGGAATTATTTGAAGTGTTGCAAGACGTTTACGGTGAGCAAAAGGGGGTTTTCGGTGCGCTTGAGGAGTTTTTGGTGTGTTCTTGATGTTCTTGGGGAAATTATGAAGATTTGAAGATTGTTCTTGGTGTTCTTAGTGGGATTATGATGATTCTAGGCAATATTTCATGAAGATATGAAGGTTTTTGGATGATACTTGAGAGCAAATTGAAGGAGTTTACAGCTTGAAAAGTGAGAAATGAATTGAGTTTACTGCCAAACACTTATATATAAAGAGGGTTTTCAGTACTAATGGGCCTCAAACCTTTGTTTGCGGTCTAATATAATGGGCTTGAAAGGGTTTCCGATGGAAAAGTAGCACAAAATGGGAGTTTGCGGTCAAAGTGGGACCCTTCGCATGTTGATTTCGGTGCTGACCGAAATCAGTTCATGGTCCGAAGAAAGGTGGGGTCCAAGGCGAGAGTTCACGGTTGAGTGGGGGAGTTTTTGGTCCAACTTAATTCAATTTCAGAGTTTTCGATTAAGTGAGTTGTTATCCCAACTTTAAAATACTTATATCATAAAATTATTTTCATGTATATTGAATCAATATTTAACACTTATAACTTAGCAAATAAATAAAAATTCATTTTTATTTAGAGGGTTTGATTTTTATTGACTTTTGTTGACTTTTATTGACTTGAAAATAATGGGTTGTTACATTATCCCCTTATTAGAGAGAATTTCATCCCTAAATTCTTTCTATAGCGAGCACATCATGGACTAGGGAAAAGATGCGAGTATTTTTGTTTCATTTGATCTTCTCGCTCCCAAATGAATTCTGGTCTCCGCTTGACATTCCAACGAACCTTCACTATTAGTATGTGACTTTATTTCGTTCACTTGACTTCCCTACCCATGATTTCTACTAGTTCTTCCACAAAGTTAAGAATCTCGTTTATCTCGATTTCATCGAGTGGAATCACATGAGTCTTGTCGCATAGGCATTTCTTTAGATTTGATATGTTGAAGACAGGATGTACGTTGTTAAGTTCTTGTGGTAGACGAAGTTTGTAAGATATTGGGCCGATTCTAGCGAGAATCTCGAATGGCCCTATGTACCTTGGATTTAGCTTTCCACGCTTTCCGAAGCGTATCATGCCCTTCTAGGGTGATAACTTCAACAGAACGTGGTCACCAACCTGGAATTCCAAGGGTTTTCATCTCTTGTCTGCGTAGCTCTTTTATCTATCTTTAGAGGCTTTTAGTCATTCTCATATTAGGATGATCTTTTCTGTGGTTTCTCGAATAATCTTCGGGCCAGTGAGAGTACTATCAGGGACTTGCCCTTTAGCTAACTGTGTGTCGCCTACTTCAGCCCAACACAGAGGGGATCTACACTTGCGGTCATATAGGGCTTCGAACGGGGCAACCTTAATGCTAGAGTGGTAGCTATTGTTGTATGAAAACTCGACAAGTGGAAAATGAGTATCCCATGCTTTAACAAAGTCAATCACACAGGCTCTCATCATGTCTTTTAGTGTTTGAATGGTTCTCTCACTCTGCCCGTCAGTTTGTGGATGGTAGGCTGTACTCATATCCAGCCTAGTTCCCAGAGATTTTTGTAGCGACTGCCAAAATCTTGAGGTGAATCTACTGTCTCTATCAGAGATAATAGAGATTGGCACACCATTTAGTCGTACAATCTCTTTGATGTATGTCCTGGTCAACTTCTCCATCTTGTCTGTTTCTTTTATTGGTAGGAAGTGACCGAATTTGGTTAATCTATCGACGATTACCCAAATGGTGTCGTGACCACCCGGGGTCTTGGACAGCTTGGTTATGAAATTCATTGTAATCTGCTCCCACTTCCACTTAGGCATCTCTGGCTGTTGAAGTAAACCTGAGGGCTTTTGATATTCTACCTTGACTTTGGCGTAAGTTAGACACTTGCTCAATAAAGTTTCTTGAGATCCAGATACATCTTATCTAAACCTGGATGAACGGAATATCGAGTCTTGTGGGCTTCATTCATGACGGTATCTCTGTAGCCACCAAACTTCGGTGTCCAGATCCGATCCATGAAGTAACAAACTCCGTCACCCTTGATTTCTAAATTCTTGTCCATTCCTCTTAAGGCTTCATCTGCCACATTATTCGGCTTCAAGGCTTCTAATTGAGCCTCTTAGATCTGTGCGGATAGATGTGAATGGATTGTCATGGTTAATGCTTTCACTTTACGACCTGAGTACTCCTTTCGACTAAGGGTATCTGGTACTACATTGGCTTTGCCGGGATGATAGTGAATTTTGCATTCGTAATCATTGAGTAGTTCTACCCATTGTCGATGTCACATGTTAAATTTTTTCTGATCAAAGATGTGTTGAAGGCTCTTGTGGTCGGTGAAGATGGTGCACTTGGTACCGTAAAGGTAATGTCTCCAGATTTTTAGTGCAAAGACTATTGCTCGCAACTCAAGATCGTGAGTGGTGTAGTTGACTTCGTGTACCTTAAGTTGTCTCGAGGCATAAACAATAAGCTTTCCTCACTTCATAAGCACACAACCTAGCCCCTGATTGGATGCATCGCAGTATACTACAAAGTCTTCTGTCCCTTCTGGAAGAGACAAGATAGGTGCGTTGCACAGGGCTTGCTTTAGTGTTTGGAACGAAGTGTCTTGTTTTTATCCCCAACTAAAAATTACACCCTTCTGAGTTAAGCGGTTTAGCGATTCTAGAGAAGTTTTGTATGAATCTGCGGTAGTAGCCAGCAAGTCCTAAAATTTAACGGATCTCTGAAGGCGTTCTGGGTGCTGACCAGTTCTCGATTGCCTTTACTTTGGAAAGGCCCACGTGTATTCCTTCTTTACTGACCACGTGACCAAGGAAATTTACCTTTCTAATCCAAAATCGCACTTTGAGAATTTAGCATAAAGCTTTTCCACCCTTAATGCTTCTAAGACTTGTCTCAGGTGCTGGCTATGTTCTTCCTCACTTTATGAGTAGATGAGTATATCATCTATGAATACTATCACGAATTTGTCTAGGAAGGGTCGGCACACCCGATTCATTAGATCCATGAATACTGTGGGTGCATTGGTTAGACCGAAGGGCATTACTACAAACTCGTAGTGACCATAACGAGTTCAGAATGCTATTTTGGGAACATCATTCTCATGGACTCGTAATTGGTGATACCCCGATCTTAGGTCAATCTTTGAAAAGTAACTGGCTCCTTGGAGTTAATCGAAGAGGTTGTCTATTCGCGGAAGAGGATATCGGTTCTTAATGGTAAGCTTGTTTAGTTCGTGGTAATCTATGGACATTCGGAAAGATCCATACTACTTTTTAACGAACGGGACCGGTGCTCCCCAGGGTGAAGAGCTTGGTATAATGAATCCCTTATTGAGCAGTTCGTTTAATTGGATGGATAATTCCTGCATCTCTGATGTCGCTAGGCGATATTGGGATTTGGTTACACGGGTAGCTCCATGAATCAACTCAATTCGGAACTCGACTTGGCGTTCAGGAGGAACTCCTGGATGGTCTTCGGGGAAGATGTCAGGAAAATTACAGACTTCGGGAATGCTCTCGAGGTCTTTTACTTCTTGTTTTTCATTGACTACATGGGCTAAGAATACATGACACTCTTTTCGCAGGTATTTTTGAGCTTTGATGCAAGAGATGATGTTAAGGTTTGTACTGGGTTTATCACCATAGATAACGAGGGCTTTGCCATTTGGAAGATTGAGGTGAATGAAATTTTTGTAGCAAAGGGTATCAGCACAAGGAGGACTTGTAACGTCCCAAAATTCAAGACTAAAAATTTCTTTTAATAAAATATTACTTGAAGTAAAATCATCGATTCGAAGCATAATCAAAGTAATATTTTTCAAAACACATGTTCATTATCAGAGTAAAACATTCCCAGGCTGACTAATCTATGGTGTGTGCCATGCGATCATCCCAAGCTCCATCATCCGCTACCGGAAGTACCTGAAACCAAAACTGAAAACCGTAAGCACGAAGCTTAGTGAGTTCCCCCATCATACCTCATACCATACAATCACATAACATACACATATTTTCAGACATACCTGGGTGCCCGACCTACCCCTTCGATCCTCTCGACCGGATACTGGCTAGCATATCTGGGTGTTGGCCTCCCCTTCGGTCCTCTCGACCGGATACTGACTAGTATATCTGGGAGCTTACCTCCCCTTCGGTCCTCTCGACCGGATACTGACTAGCATATCTGGGTGCTGGTCTCCCCTTCGGTTCTCTCGACCGGGTACTGACCAGCATATCTGGGTGCTGGTCTCCCCTTCGATCCTCTCGACCGGGTACTAGGGACTATTTCACCCCCTACTACTACCACATAACACATATATCACATAATCTATCTAGCATGGCTGGGCACGACCGCCCCTTCGGCCCTATCGACCGGTAGTCTGGGGGACTATCTCCCCCTACCGCCTCTAACTCATATAACAGATCATGCTAGCATGTAAACATAATATCACATACTGTCAGACGTATCTGGGGTGTCTGACTACCCTTCGGTCCTAACAAACGATCTCTACTGATGAGTCATGAAACCCCGTCCATGCTCCCACTGATAGTGAGATACGGGCCCAACCCACACTCACTCTTTCCCTAACTTGGGCCTCGCCCCTGATCTGCTGCTAATGAGATGTGGAACACCATCCACACTCTGCTATTGGTGAGATGCGGGACCTTGCCCACACTCACCTCCCTACCTGGCACATACAAGTATCACACAGACAACAAGTATAAACTATCACATAAACCATTCCTTGGGCACCCGCCCGCTATCACTAGACCTCGTCCTGAATACAATACTAGCATACTGTGCCTAGGTCTAACCCCCGGGTCTTCAACTCATAACTACATGGGCCAGCATTGTGGCCGTAGACCCATTCATACAAAAGGGAAACTCACCTGCATTGGCTGAACTTGCTGATGATCCCACTAGCTGCCGACCGGCAACTCTCTGAACTCCTGCTCCACTAGCTCCCCGAGCTACCAATATCAATGCAACACTTAGTCTAACTGACCCCCGACAGTCAACCAAGTCAATTCTGGTCTAAGTCAAAGTCCTGGTCAAAGTCAACCTTCCAGGTCAACCCTACTCGCCGAGTCCGCTTACTGACTCGCCGAGTTCTTATGCTCAAAGTCCTTCCAATCGCGACTTGACTCGCCGAGTCATCCCCTGACTCGTCGAGTCTACTAATTCCCGAATCCTGTCATGTCCAACTCACTGAGTCCTTGCTCAACTCGCTGACTCGAGTCTTAACTCGAAGGGTTTGGGGTTTCATGAACTGACTCGCCGAGTCCGAGAACAGACTCGCCGAGTACAAGGCAATCTTCATCCAACTCGCCGAGTTGTTCTTCCAACTCGCCGAGTTCATGCCCAACTTCATCCGACTTGACGAGTTGTTCATCCCACTCGTCGAGTTCCTCCTCATCTTCAAGCTACTCGCCGAGTCCACTCGAAGGACTCGCCGAGTCCATTCCGATCTACATACATGCAGAGGACTTTTGAGTCATGCATGGACTCTAAACTGTAGATCTACCCTTCCCAAGCCTATTCCTCACGTAAAGTTGCAAACTTTACGTGTAGAGAGGGAGATCTAGGCAAAATACACCATAAACTAGGGGTTAAGGCAAGAAAGCTCCATAATCGACTTAAGGGCTGATGCTTTACGGGATTCTAAACCAAAACAAGCATGGATCTGAGGTAGCAACCTCAGATCTGGACTTCAAGCTCGAGATTGATCTTAAACATGGCTTAAAAGCCCCAAAACTCATAACCAAAGAAGATCTAAAGGAGAGGAACGACTTAATACCTTCAATACCTCAGAAGGGTTCCCCAATCTTCGGATCCAAGGCCACTCCTTGATGCTTCAATGATTCCTACTTCTTCTTCTTCCTTTAAATCACTCAAAATGGCTAAAAGCTTAAATGAGCACAATGGAGGCTTAGGGTGCGGTGTTCTGGGTGTGAGAGACAGTAAAGGAACCCTAGGGGAGAGAATGAGACGATTAAATAGGCTCCAAGCCCCGAATTTAGGGTTTTCCTCATACAGACCAGACTTGTCGAGTCTCTTTAGCCGACTCGCCGAGTCGGTTACTTACTCCTCGGCCCGGATCCCACTCGGACTCGCCGAGTCAGTCCATGACTCGCCGAGTCCCTCCTTAAAGTTATGGTTTCCTTTCCTTTCTTGACCTTCAAAACTTTGGGTGTTACAGGACTTAATCAATCCATGTCGATAATAACGTCGAAGCTTTTTATGGATACTGGCATAAGGTCGATTGGGAAGGAGTAGTTGTTTAGAGTGATGGTACACCCTGTGAATATGTCGTTAGTGCTCTCTTTCTTCCCGTTAGTCATCTCGACGGTGAATGTTTCACTTAGTGATTGTGGTTGGTGTTTGAATAAGTGCTTAAATTTATGGCTAACGAAACTCCTCTCCGCACCACTATCAAATAGTATACATGCATAAGAGTTATCAAGAAGGAACGTACCTGTAACTACTGTGGGATCTGCTACTGCCTCCTCTTGAACTATTGCTAGCACTCTTCCTGTGCTGCAAGCATTTCTTGCTTTTGGGCAATCCCTCTTGTAGTGTCTTGTTTCACCACACCCATAGCATGCCTGGCCTACTCCAACTCCGGGGGTCTAAGCATTAGGTTGTGCCAGTGTTTTACAGAAACGGGTTGTATGCCCCTTTTTGTTGCAGTTGGTGCATTGTATTTCTCAACAAGGCCCGTGGTAGTGGAAGTTACATTTGTTGCACTTCGGTAGATTACCATCATAGCGACTCGGAGGTGCTGGAGCAGCAGGAGTAACAACAGGAATGGTAGCAGCATGGACTGCCACTATTTGCTGTTTCTTTGAGGGCTCCTGCGAAGATTGGCCCTTTTGCTTGTTCCAAAACTTCTTTTTACTGCCACTCTCTTTGGGCTGCTCGGGAATAACTGTTACGGAGTCTTGGTGATCTCCATGATTCACTAGGGACTGTGCCAGCCACTTGGCACTGTCGAAAGTAAGTGGATTGGCAGCTAGAACATTTCCTTGAGTCGGGGGAGTTAATCCCCATATGTACCTTTCCACCTTCTTACTCTCCGGGGTGACCATCCCGGGACACATAAGAGCCAGGTCACCGAACCTAGCAGTGTAAGCAACGATATCAGAGTCCTTCATCTTCAGACTCCATAGCTCCTGCTCTAGTTTTTGCATCTCGCCCCTCAGGCAGTATTCTGTTAACATTAGTTCCTTTAAATCATCCCAACTCATAGCATTGGCTATTGGGATAGTCAGTGACTTGACTTGAATGTTCTACCAAGTGAGGGCTCTATCTGTGAAACTGCATGCTACAAATTTCACCTTGCTAGACTAGGGGCACGCACAAATTTCGAATATTGATTCGGTCTTCTCGAACCAACGTGTTAAAGCAATGACACCTCCAGTGCCATCGATGGACTTGGGTTTAGCATTCACGAAGTCCTTGTATGAACACTACCTTAGGTGTCCATGACTATCCCCGTGATGAGAACGGTTGACACCACTACCAGCCTCGCTAGTTCCAGTTGCATTAATCTATGTCATGGCGGCAACCACGACGGCTGTTACTATTGCTTGGAAGACAGCAGGGTCATATTGAGGAGGTGGTGGCGGTGGTGGATTTGTTGGAGGGTTGTTTTTCTTCCTGTTGGACTTCTTTGGAGGCATCTTTTCTAAAAAGATTAAAGAGGAAATGACGATGAGTTGTCTATAGTGATCATGAGTCAGGTGATATTGAACAAGTTATATCTTAGTCCTAAGTGTATCACAACCTGACTTTTATAGTGTTCTATCAATGATTTACAATAGAGGTTTACTAAAATAAGTAGATAATCGCAAATTTCAATTGTAAGAATTAGTAATACTTGTAATGAATCTGTATAGTGTTATAGTGCTATAAAAATACTCCAATAGTATTTTAACTTTATGTTTGGTTCAAGTGTTTCCTTTATATAAAGTGTTGGTAAGTTTTAGATTCGTTGCAACACCACAGTTACTCCCAAACACATGTTGGTCGTATCTTGAACAAATATAGTTGATCATGTTATATTTATCCCATATATGATTACATAACTACCCAGGTTTAACTGTAGTGTCTAACTTATCCAAATACTTTTATGTAGTTCTTACTGTGATACTGTTATGGTATATATGCATATTCGTATACTTCTTGTAAAATACTTATATTTTAAAAGTATACTTGTAGTTCAGAGTGCTTCAGCCCCAATAGTGTTTATAGTTGTATATCTAGTAAGGTTTGATATACTTAGTTCACAATAAACAATGCTATGATACCAATCTGTCACACCCCTAAATCGGAACGACGGAAACATTCGGAGGCAAAGGATGTCATGTGAAGTATCACAACAATTCTATAATAGTAGTCAAAACAAACACAACCATTATATTGATAGAATATAGTATTTATATCTGTTCAATACATAGTTTGTATGACATCAAAAGTGTACAACAAAAGTATAAAATATGCGACTCTATAATCTACGTCTTCTCAAAATCTGTTGGTGTACCTGTCTACCAGTTCCCTGAGAATACAGGTGGTTTTGAAAGTGTATCAACATTTAAGTTGGTGAGTTCATAAGTATGTTTTTGAGATGGAAATCTTGTTCTTGTTCTTTGAAAATGTTTTAGTGTACTTCCAGAAAATCCAATATTTTCTTTAGTGAATGAAATGTAGTCTAGAGACTTCAAGACAAAAATGTATGTATGTTTTTGAACTCTGAAATAGTAATATGTAGTCTTATTAACAAATAAAACCATATCATTATTGTTCTAGAAAAGTTGTATGTTATACTAAGTGTACTCCGTACTAGAAAAGTAGAATATTGTAGTAGTGTCTATAGTAGTGTTTGTATGAAAACATTCTTGTATGAATGCCTGGAATCCACCAACTGTAATGTAAAATAGTGTACTGTAGTTTTATTACTTATAATAAAACCTTTGCATTAGTGTTAATCCCGTAAACAAATGTTTTAATTAATACTATTGTGAGTTTCATATAACCATGCTTGATATGACTAGTGGCCTCTATGACGTTCTTCAGGCGTCGGAATGTTATGACATTTGTTACCCCAGGCCTGTCGGCCTAGTTGTTGCAAGCAACTCAGCTGCAGTGTTGTCAGTCCCGTATAGATCTATACACAAATTAACGCTCTTCCTATAGGAGACTCTGGTTATAATTTATAAGACTTAGAACTGTACCATAGTGGGTACCCCGAAGTAGTGCCTCACAACCATGTATTAACTAGTTTACGTGTAGTGTAGTAGTGTTCTCTTATACTTGAAACAGTATGCATTACCTTGTAGTAGTGTACATTGCAATGTAAATAATTATACTTAAATAATTATTTAGTAGTGTATCTTTGAACTAGCGTAATAAAGTAGTGTTCCATAACTATACTTATTATAGTTTATATATTGGTGTCTGTATGGCGTTCTTGAGCTTGTAAGATAGTGTAGTGCTTCCTAAACTATGCCTATTATAGTTTAAATGTATGTTTTTGTATTGTTTATTGAACTTAGCAAAATAGTGTAGTGATTCATAAACTATACTAATTATAATTTAAATGTATGACCTAAAATGAACCAAAACATTTGCAATTTATCGGTATGTATAAAGCGGTAGTGAAAGATTTATAGAAAATACTCTTTTGCTCGCCATGGTACAAAAGAGTTAAAAATATATATAAATATATTTTGATAAATGTAGTGGTAATCGGTTTGAAACAAGTGCAAATGTTTTAAAATGGTTTGAAATCATTTGAATGTGAACACAAGAGTCCTTGTGTTTAACTTGTATCCCCCCGCTTAAAGACATTGAAAATAGTGAAAACATAGGGGTATAAACTCACATCTAGTGGGTGTTCGCGTTCGTGTAGCAAAACTGTAGAGACGATCATCGGGCTAGCGTACGTGCAAATAACGTTATCCTAAAAATAATTGTATCTGACGTCGTATTTAAATTAATAAGATATTAATTTAAATAATAGATTAAATAATGGTTTAGATAATAATTAAAGTGTTAGACAACACTTTAATTATGTAAGGAATACTTACAAAATTATTTGGAATTATTTGAAGTGTTGCAAGACATTTTCGGTGAGCAAAAGAGGGTTTTCGGTGGGCTTGAGGAGTTTTCGGTGTGTTCTTGATGTTCTTGGGGGAAATTATGAAAGATTTGATTGTTCTTGGTGTTCTTGGTGGGATTATGATGATTCTGGGCAATATTTCATGAAGATATGAAGGTTTTTTCGGATGATACTTGATAGCAAATTGAAGGAGTTTACCGTTTGAAAAGTGAGAAATGAATTGAGTTTACTGCCAAACACTTATATATAAAAAGGGTTTTCGGTCCTAATGGGCCTCAAACCTTTGTTTGCGGTCTAATATAATGGGCTTGATAGGGTTTCCGGTGGAAAAGTAGCCCAAAATAGGAGTTTGCGGTCAAAGTGGGACCCTTTGCATGTTGATTTCGGTGCTGACCGAAATCAGTTCATGGTCCGAAGAAAGGTGGGGTCCGAGGTGAGAGTTCACGGTTAAGTGGGGGAGTTTACGGTCCAACTTAATTCAATTTCGGAGTTTTCGGTTGAGTGAGTTTTTATCCCAACTTTAAAATACTTATATCATAAAATTATTTCCATGTATATTGAATCAATATTTAAACCTTATAACTTAGCAAATAAATAAAACTTCATTTTTATTTAGAGGGTTTGGTTTTTATTAACTTTTGTTGACTTTTTTGACTTGAAAATAACGGATTGTTATAGAAACTACAGGGGATCAAACACAAAGGGAAGAGTCTTCTGATCAACCTCTCAAGACATCCAAGGAAATCAAAGAGAACCCAACACATACCTGTAAGGAGAAATACGACGCTGATTCATGCTCCCACAAAACCATACGGGTTAGAGATGGTAGATCGTTTGCACAAGTAACCTCAGGGAGACAAGGGACATATCCTACTCCTACTCATGTTCCCCACTCCTCCACCCCACCCCGATGATCATGTTAAATCCACAGATCGAACTTGAAAAACTGGTTAAATAACAAATTCTTAATTGGGGATGCACATAGTATCGATCATATGGCAAACTTGCCATCATCACTGTTGATGTACGAAAAAACAAAGTACCTGGGAGGGTTAAGATTAACCTTGGAATTCGATAGCTCAAAGAAGGCGATTGAGTTTCTTGAAGACCAGTCCAGATGTAGTGATTGGTTCAAATGGTTAATCACTGAGGATAAGTACGAATTTTAGTACAAAAGAGTAGCATGGTTAAAGATTATTGGTCCCCCGCATAAGCTATGGGGAAAAGATAACTTTTCAACGATTGCCAACAACTATGATAGAGTCATATCCCCCTTTAGTGACATAAGAAACAGAAAAGATTATTCCATGGGTAAGGTTGGAGTGTTAACCTCAGAAAAGAAATGGATTAATGATCAAACTACAGTATGTGCTAATGGTGAAATATTTAGTATTGGTGTTGTTGAGTATACTGATAATTGGTCCCCGTTTCACCCTGTCCCATATGACAAAGTTAATGATGATTAGACATAGAAGATGAAGAGGGCGATGAGACAGAGGTGGAAGAGGATGATGACGCAAACGAAGGAATCTCTGATACATGGTTAGGAGGTTAGAATCAAAATGAGGATATGGAAGAAGGTGAGATAACACCAAAATAGAATAACTCTGGTAATGGTTTGGGCGGAAATGTCTTTCCGGTTGGTAAGTCGATGGCCATCGTAAACGTAATGGTGTCACCGAAGTTCGTAGGAAATGATGCTGAAATTAATGCGGAGGGTTCACCGAAGACGGTTGCAATTCCAGATAACAACTCCGGGGAACTGACGGATAACACTACAAATAAAATGACATTTAGTGACACAGAAAAAGTGCTACTAAAAACCAAAAAGTGCCACTAAAGACCCCCTTGGCAGTCAGCGACACAAAAAAATAGTGCCAGTAAAGACGCTGCCACTAAAGACCTTTAGTGGCACTTTTTGGTTGTGTTGCTGCAGCATAATTGGGTTTTAGTGACACTTTTCGATTATGCCACTGAAGCACTTTTAGCTTTTAGTGACACTATTTTTATGTCACTATTTAACTGCAAAAATAATTATTATTTTCATTAATAAATTATACTAATAAATTATTAATAACAAGACAATTAAGATAAAACAAAAACAAAGCATCATTACATTAATTCAAATGAAATATATAATACTAATAAGAGAATTAAGATAATAAAAGGAAAACACAATATCATTACTATTTAAACTTGTCTAACAAATATCGTCAAAATTTAAAACACAAATATCTTCAAAAAGGTTTAGTAATCAAAATTTACTGGATTTAT
Organism: Lactuca serriola; assembly: GCF_051521515.1. Lineage (NCBI taxonomy): Eukaryota > Viridiplantae > Streptophyta > Magnoliopsida > Asterales > Asteraceae > Lactuca > Lactuca serriola. The sequence continues at coordinate 9,299,106 of NC_136415.1, read as the reverse complement.
AAAACCATTATTTTCAGTAAACTTCTCGGTATCTATAGTGTTCATAGTATAAATGGATTGAATTTTTATCATTCAGATTCATAAATCTAGTAGTTGTTGAGGACCATTTTATCTATTGCATTTGATACCTCATCTTCACCTTCTTGATTACTAAAATATGAACTTTAACTTTAAATTTTTATCTCAGACATTTCATCAAACATGTTATGTGCATCAAGATATTCACATCTATCTTGATACTCTTCGTTAATTACATCTAAAATCAAGTCTGATTAACCTATTCTGAATTTTTTCAAAACCCCATCAACAGTTACACATAATCGGCCAATAAATTAATCTATAACATAACCAAATCTAATCATACCTGCAAATATATCGGAAGAATTAAGAGCATATGAATGGATGAGATAGCCCAAGGTGATCACTGACGTATCCCAACTTCTCATGTGGCTTCGTCCAACATTGGCACCAACGTTAGAGCTGGCAACGATGAATGGATGAGAACGAGGGTTTCCTGTAAGTGTGCGATGGTGATGGGGTTACGACCAGGGGTGAGCGACGAGGGATAAGAGCAGATGAGGGATGGAGTGAAAGAGATTATTTGTTAGGTTTGCCTTTTAAAACTTTACCCTAAATATTTTGTTATATTTCAATGTATTTGAGGATTGAATTTACGGAAGCCGCGCTTTCTTTTTATTTTAAAAAGTTTTGATGTAAATGCGTGGAAAGAGGAGGGAACCAAAATTTGATTCATAAGAGTGTCACAACAAACAAGTGCCACTAAAACACATGCTTTAGTGGCAGAAAAGTATTTTGCCACTAAAAACTTGTGCTACTAAATGTAATTTTATTTGTAGTGTAACGAACAATTAATTCCCCGCCCAATTTTTAAATTTGACGCTAAATAGGATATACAAATGGACTCGGAGCGTAGTAAGTTTGGATCAATTAGCAAATTGGTCCCTTTGGGATGCTTTGGGCCTTTCCCGAAATCTCAGCCCAATATCTTTTCTCACCATGACCAGTCATTGGAGCCCCAATGGAAATTGTTCAGACAACCACTTGGTAAAAAAAAGAAAGAGGTGCCATGAAAAAACCTGTGATATTCCTTCGAAACAAACCAGCTCACAAATCCCATTGACTTCTACGATGCACTTTAATCCTCCATCTGATATCAATGCGCCCAATCTAAACCTTAATCAGAGCACTAATTTTGAATATGTTCCTGCTGTTGAAGCATCAGAGAGTTCATGTGCAGATGAAGTGGCTCAAACTGCAAAAAATTGGGGAGGAACTTGGATACCAAATTGATGGTGATAGCAGTATTCTCAATGCAGTCATTGGCGAAGCTGGAGTTCACAACCGTGACTAATGCATTTTATGTCACTCAACGTTTAGGGCATTGGGGTCGATGCCAATATGAAATGGATAAGGAAATTAAAATTGAAACACTGTATCAAATTTATTGGATTACAGGAAACACAAATCTCCAATTACTCTAATATTGATGTGAAAGGATGTTGGGATGCTACTGAGATGGATTTTGAAGGGGTGGACTCCGCTAGGCGTTCTAGTGGATTGGTCATGGGTTGGCATGCTACAATCATGACTAATGAATTAAGAGTGAAAGGATAATGATGTGAAAGGATGTTGGGATGCTACAGTCGTGACTAATGAATTAAGAGTCGCTATTATTTAATAGTTATTGGCTCATGGGTTGGCATTCTTGGGCATACTATCATTGCAAATATCTACGGTCCTCAAACACCATTGGAAAAGAAAGCACTTTGGATGGATCTAATGCAAATTAAGCAGAATTGGTCTAGAAATTGGCTCCTATTTGGGGACTTTAATGTAGTGAGGCGCAAAGAGGAAAGCTTTAGTTCCCAATTTTGTGAAGCCAGTGCTCGTGACTTTAACCAGTTCATTCATGAGGCAGGCATACAAGATTTCAATATGGGTGGAGAACAGTTCACATACATGAGTAGGTTGATGCGAAACTAATCAAAATTGACAGGTTCCTTGCATGCTCTAATTTCCTATCTTCCTATTATGTACTCACAACAATAGCTCATCCTATATATCTATCTGAACATTGTCCTATTACACTCACATCTGGTCCTACGCCATTTAAATTCTTCAATTCCTGGTTATTGGTGGATGGTATTGATCAAGTAGTAGTGAATGAATGATCTGAATTCAAAGGTTATGGGTCAGCTGATGCTTATGTTGCTGCTAAACCCAAACATGTGAAAGAAGCTACTCGCAAATGGCGTAGAATTGAACACAATAAGGAAGATATGGAAAAATAAACAATGAAATCATTATGGTGGAAATTGAGAATGTGGCAGAAAATCGTTTTATAACTAAAAGTGAACTAAAAAACAATAGCAATTGGCTGGAAAATCCTTGAACTTGAAAGGTTTGCTGCTGAGGACTTAAAACAGTAGACGCATATTAAGTGGAATGTGGATGGGAATGAAAACACATCGTTCTATCATGGATTTGTTAACAATCATGACAGGAAGATGGTTTAATGATCAATGACATATGGAGCATTGAAGTTGAGGAGATTAAAGAAGAGGTGTTTAACTTCTTTCAAAACAAATTTAGAGAAAGATAGACCTCCAAACCAAAACTTGTGAATTCCTGTTTCAAATCAATTTCGATGATGGAGACGATTTGTATTGAGGCCCCCTTTACTGTAGAAGAAGTCAAAAGGCCATGTGGGCTTGTGGTGGTGATAAGGCTCCGGGTCCCAATGGGCTAACATTCAAGTTCATCAAACGATATTGGGATATAATAAGTGATGATTTGATGAGGACTGTCCGGAAATTTGAGGATTATGGAACTCTATCTAAAGGTTGTAACTCCTCGTTCATTACGTTAGCTCCTAAATCTAAGGATCCGACTTTCCTGGTTGATTTCAGATCCATTAGCTTGATTGGTTGTATATACAAGATAATATCCAAAGTGTTGGCAACTATATTAAAGACAATAATTGGGAGTGTAATCGATGAAGTTCAGTCTACTTACGTGGAGGGCAGAAGTATACTTGAAGGGCCCCTTATAGTCAATGAAATATGTTCGTGGGTCAAAAAAACAAAAAAGAAGGTGCTACTCTTCAAATTAGATTTTGATAAAGCGTTTGATTCTGTCAATTGGGAGTACTTTGACTCAATTCTCAATCAAATGAGATTTGGGAATAAGTGGAGAAAGCAGTTTCGAGGATGTTTGTCATCTGTCCATGCCTCTGTTATCATCAACTGTAGTCCAACTAAAGAATTTAACATCTTAAAGGGGTGAGACAAGGAGACCCTTTATCCCTTTTTCTATTCATTATAGCAATAGAAGGACTAAACGTATCTATGAAGACTGTTGGTGAGAAAAACATATTCAAAGGGATAAAAATTTCAGGAGTTGATATCAAACTATCGCATCTGTTTACGCGGATGATGCGTTATTTGTGGGAGAATGGTGCAGATCGAATATGAAAAACTTAGCTCGTATCTTACATTGCTTCTATATGGCCTCTAACCTCAAGGTAACTTTTTTCAAATCCAAGGTATATGGAGTTGGGGCATCTAGTTGTGAAACTGCATCTGGTGCTAGGATACTCAGTTGTGAGGATAGTGTTTTACCTTTTATCTACCTTGGAGTACCAATTAGGGCCAACAAGAACCTGGTTAGAAATTGGCAGTCAATTATCAATAAGTTTCAATCCAAGCTCATGCGATGGAAAGCAAAAACATTATCTTTTGGGGGGAGATTTAACTCTTATTACTTCTGTATTGGGACATCTTCCCACGTACCATCTCTCGCTTTTTAAATCTCCTCTAAGTGTAATTGAGAAGCTCGAAAAGATAACAAGATCTTTCCTATGGGGGAAGTGATGAAAAAAATAAAATACATTGGGTTTCATGGAAAAAAGCCACTAACCCTAAAGAGCTAGGTGGTTTAGGTGTTGGTTTCATAAGAGCTCTGAATATTGCACTATTGGTCAAATGGTGGTGGAGGATGAGGAATGATACATTAGCTTCGTGGAGAAAAATTATATGTGGAGTTCATAACTTATTCAAAAAACCTAAAGACTATCTTTCTAAGAAATCTCTCAGTGGTGTATGGAACAACATAGCAGGTGTTAAGAATGACTTGGAATCTATGGGCATGAGTATCAATGATGTATTTAGACAATGTGTCAAATATGGGGACAACACTCAATTTTGGAGCAATATTTGGATTGGATCCTTAGAATTAAAAAAGGTACATCCAACTCTTTATGATATAGAGGCTCAAAAGAGATGCATGGTGAAAGACCGAATCAACGAAAACGGTGTTATCAGTTGGTGTTGGAAGTCCAACACATCAAACTGTGGGTTGTAAAACTGCCTATCGAGCCTAGTTTAGGATGTTGAATCGATTCAGCTGCATCCTGGGTCGGATTATAAACATTGCTCTATTGCCCCTGATGGCATCTATAGAGAGAATCAACGAAACGGTGTTATCAGTTGGTGTTGGAAGTCCAACACATCAAACTGTGGGTTGCAAAACTGCCTATCAAGCCTAGTTCAGGATGTTGAATCGATTCAGCTGCATCCTGGGTTGGATTATACACATTGCTCTATTGCCCCTGATGGCATCTATAGAGTTTCGATCCCCAAGCATTTAATTAACCACAACCATGATAGTAATTTCTCTCATGCTATGATCAGCTGGTGTAAGTTAATTCCCATAAAAGTGTTGGACTTCATTTTAAGAGCAGTGTAGGGTGGTATACCATGTGCTATGGCACTTATTTACAAGAAAATTCCTATCGATTCCATGTATTGTGGATTCTATGTAAATCAACAGGAGGATGCAGATCACATACTCATCAATTGTCTGTTTGCTTGTCTAGTTTGAGGAAAAATCCTCAGGTGGTGCGGGATTGCTGATATGGCAGTAAACACGGTGGGTGAGTTTAGGGATGAGTTATAAAACCGGAAAACCAGACCAGAACCGGAACCGGTTCAACCGAAAAATGCTTAAACGGTTCGGGTATTGGGTTTAAAAATTAGTCTTATCCGGGTTCCGGGTATTCCGGGTTTTAGAACCGGATTCGTAAAAAAAATCGAAACCAGGTTTAATGGACCAGAACCGGTTTGATGGGTCATGGAACCTGAACCGGGGTTACAACATTGTACTTTTAGAATGGTCTTTTTTTTTTACTAAACTACCATTTCTCTGTTTCTCGAAATCTCTCTGTATATATTTCTCAAAATCCACTGATGGTCTCTTTTTCATTTCGCTGATACACACACCAAAAGTTTCATGTGTATGTATGTATGTTCTTATTCCCCTTTGTCACAAACACAGTGAAACACATCAAAGCCCCATTAACCCATAAATCTAACTTAACTTCCTTTTTTGTTTAGTTTTCTCTCAATTAATAAATCAAATATAAAATATATAAAGTTTTATATACTTTTATAGTTTTATGTGACTTTTTGAATTTAGTAAAAGAAAAGGAAAAACAATATAGAATTTTTGGTGTTTGGATAATAAGTGGGAGGTGATATTTTATTTATTAACTAACAAACTCAACAAAAATGAAGTTATATTGAATTTATGTCAATGGACTTTTATGTGTTTAACTTGGGAATGAGAACAAGCAAAACTCACACATACATACATCCCTTGTGTGTGTATTGATGATAAAGTGAAAACAAACAGAGCACATTGATAGAGTTTGAGAAAAATATACACAAATATTTCAAAGAGATATTGAAAAGGTTGTTTAGGAATACGATATGGTATTTGGCCAAATTTAACTGTTTCAATTCCAAAATTTCAGGTTTTCGGTTCTTTCCGGGTCTAATACACGAGTTCGGTTCCAATTTTCAATTTCCGGTTCCAACTGGTTCCATAACCACTTTACCCGGTCCGATACCCGGAACCGGTTCCTGTATACCGGTCCGGTTATCGGGTCTTATAATTCGCCAATTTCGATTTCCGGGTTTTCCGGGTCTGGGTCCAACGATCCGGGTTTGAACCCACTTTCCCTAGGTGAGTTCATTGAGTTTACATCCAAATGGGGAAACTGTTTAAATCGTAGGAAAAGATTCATTACAATTTGTTATGGGATGTTATGGGTTCTTTGGAAATCACGGAACAAAATTTGTTGTTTCATATTTTCAGTTTTTTTTTTTAAATAGAAAATTAATCTTATAATTACAAAACTGATCATTTGCAATTTAGTTTATTTAACCAATTCAAAATTTGTTATTTCATATTTTCAATTTCTGTAATTTATTTATTGTAATTACAAAATTAATCTTTTATAATATTATTTAATGTTTTTTATTTTATTATCATTGACCTCATATATTAAAAGTAGATTACATGAACGGTTCTTATGATTTGAAATAATTAATTTATATAATTGTTTCTAACTTTTTTTTTTTTTTTTTAAATTAAATAGTCTTTTAAACTTTAATTTGTTAGATATTTCGCTGCTAACATACATATAAAATAATATTTTTCCCTTACTCATTTATTTTTTATTTTTTTTATTCTATAGTTCATTTTTATATTTTATTTTGTTAATTTATTTACTGAGACCCATTGATTTTAGGGAAATTAAGTATTCTAACCATAATAACCGTTTTTTTTTAATCTTTTTAAAAATTGACCATTCCGGAGTCGAGTATAATATTCCAGAGTAACATATACATTTATGTGTTTTAATCAATTTTGAAGTGTGTCCATTGCAAATTAAAGGTTGGTTATTTGCAACATGTACATTTATGTGTTTATTTATGGTTAAATGAAGCTTATTGAACACCATCTCGAATTGACGTCGCCACCTAGGGTTTCGTCTCAAGTCGTTGAACCTTCTCGATCATCAAACATGATAAAATGTCTTGATCTTCATCAACTTTACAAAGAAAACCGCCTTTTCAGGTAAAGAGAGGAGAGTGTGGGAACAAATGATGGTGTTCCAACAAAAAACATCGAAGGGTTGTTGATGAGGTTATATATATATATATATATATATATATATATATATATATATATATATATATATATATATATATATATATATATATAGAAATGGGTTAGTTTATTTAAATGCGATGATGACAATGCGACGACTGTGAAGGGGCAGAGATGACAAAGTTGAAGGTACGGAGGATGGTGGCGTGTAGGTAGGAGGCGGATGAAGGATGGAGAGAAAGAAGTCATCTAGTGATTATTTGGGAATGAGTTTGGTGGAGTTTTTAGTTAGAATTGGCGGAGGAAGATTGGACTTTGGAAGAATGTGTCAAAGAACCACCATTCGTAGCTGCCAGCACTTGCAGTGGGTGGCGATAAAAAAACAGAGAAAGAGAAAGATTCATCTCGCCGAAGAAAGGAGGAAGAGCGCCGAAGTTGGGTGGTTTTCGGTTGTGAGTGTAATTGAGAGAGAGGAAGAAGGAAACCGGGTGTATATGCCAAAATAATGTAAAATAAAGGACCATATAGGTAAAGTTTGTTAATATATGATGGATTATGAATATTCTAAAAACCAAAATCAACAATAATGTAAAACAAGGGATCATGAATGTAAAATTTGTTTATATTATGATTTGGTTAGAATTACGAAAACAAAGTGGTTTTTGATTTTTTTTTTTTTTAAGTGGTTTTAGGTGTGAATAACTAACACCCATGGGTATTGCATAACAAATTTGATTCGCTTGCATAAGCAATCATCCTATTCCCATCGATTACAAAAATCTATGAGTATCTTTTGTGCGTTAAACACCATTTCTTCATAAATGAATCTGTTGTAAAACTAAAGCCTTTGGCTATAAATCTCCTGTCGCTCGGTTTGAGACCATACTCAAACAATGGCGTTGTCTCAACAATCGGCTGTTACTATTGTATGTATCTCCATTTTTTTCAAGTTTTTAATTATCCATTCCATTCAGTTTTCGTATCAGATTGACAGATTTCTTCACTTTTTTCCTAATAATTCGACTTTTCATCTGCTAGAATTTGGTTGCGACGTTGTTCTTGCTTGGATTGATAAAATTCTCCATCATTGAATGCCGAAGGCTTGAGTCGACCGGTTCCGATGTAACATACACTGCAATCAACTGCCGAAAACATACGGCGTTTTTGACAGATTTCGGAGGCAAGGGTGACGGCAAAACATCAAACACATTAGTTTTCCGATCGGCGGTTCAGAATCTCAGCCAGTTCGCAAATGATGGCGGAGCACAGCTCGTTGTACCGCCGGGAAAATGGCTCACTGGTAGCTTTAATCTCACCAGCCATTTCACCTTGTATCTCCAATTCGGCGCTGTTATTCTTGCCTCTCAGGTATTAATTAGTTTATGAACTAACATCTAAGGACTACGATCGAATGAGTGAGAAGATCGTATGATCTATTAATTTAGGAGAAAATGTTGTTAACCAGATATGATTTTGGTGGCAGGAAGAAGGAGAGTATCCCCTTATTGAACCATTGCCTTCGTATGGTAGAGGAAGAGATGGACCAGGAGGAAGGTTTAGCAGTCTGATCGGTGGATCACACCTCACCGACGTTGTTGTTACAGGCATTAATTAATTCTGATCACAACGTTTACTGTTCACTTTTCATGATGATTTTAATGATATTCAAGTAATAATCTCTGGAATTGTTTTGTTGTTGAAGGTGGTAATGGGACTATTGATGGCCAGGGTTCGTTGTGGTGGAAAAAGTTTCATAAAAAGCAATTGAAGAACACACGACCCTACTTGATCGAGCTAATGTACTCAAAGCAAATCCAAATCTCCAACCTCACTATGATCGATTCACCTTCATGGTTTGTTCATCCAGTTTATAGCAGGTCTGTCCATCCAATTGCCTCACTATGTTTTAGATTGTTCAACACTATGTCTAACACAATCGCGAAGATTGTAATTGCAGTGATATAATAATGCAAGATTTAACAATTCTCGCACCAGTGGATTCCCCAAATACAGATGGAATCAATCCAGGTTTGAACTTTGAATTAGATCATCCTTTTTTTTTGTTCACTTATAAAAAATGCCAAATAATGTGAATTTTTTGTTTCAGATTCTTGTAAAAATGTAAAAATCCAGGATGTGTTCATAGTCTCCGGTGACGATTGTGTAGCAGTGAAAAGTGGATGGGATGAATACGGGATAAAATTCGGGATGCCAACAGAAGAAACGATCATAAGGAGGCTAACTTGTATTTCCCCCGATAGTGCAGTGATAGCACTCGGAAGTGAAATGTCCGGCGGAATCAAGAACCTTAGAGCCGAGGATATCAGGGCTATCAATTCCGAATCGGCGGTGAGAATCAAAACAGCTCCGGGAAGGGGAGCGTATGTGAAAAACATCTTCGTGGATGGAATGAATTTGAAGACCATGAAGTACGTTTTCTGGACAACCGGGTCATACGGGCAGCATCCGGATCCAGGTTATGACCCGAAGGCATTCCCGAGAGTTGATCGAATTAATTACAGAAATGTGGTGGCGGAAGATGTGAAAATGGCCGGGAATATGGGTGGGATCGAGGGAGATCCATTCACCGGATTTTGTCTTTCGAATGTTACGATTGGGTTGGCTGAGAAACCTAAAAAACTGCAATGGAATTGTACGGATATTTCCGGTGTCTCGAGTGGCGTAACTCCGGCGCCATGTGAGCTTTTGACGGATAAAGAGTCGATGGAGTGCGAGTATCCATCGGATAAGCTTCCGATTGATACTGTGGAGTTGATGACTTGTTCTTTTAAGGAATTTTAGTAAGAAATTGCATGGATCATAAATTTAAATCAAAAGTATATTTCAGAGTATAAAATGAAAATTCAAATCATATCAGATAAATTTACACCAATCATGCAAGCCATATATACGAATTAAAGATTTTATTTAAGGATAATAACTTAAAAAGGTAATATATTTTTAAATTTTTATTTATTGTTTTTTTTTTCACATTTACCCTTCAACTTGTTAAACTGTACATATTTAGTCCTTATGACCGGCTACTTCAAGTTAGCTATAGAAATGACTTAATAAGTAATATATTTCTCATTTTCTAAATATTTAATCTTTAATATTTTTGTATACATTTAATTCTTAATATTTTTTTTTTTGACAAAAATAAACCATTTTTGTTTTTATACTTATTAAGTACTTATGAATGATTTATTTAGGTTTTTCTCACGACATCTTACGTGAGATAATCATTAATGATATGTTTAGGCTTTTGATATTTATGTTCATCGCGATCTCGACTACTTAGTTGTTTAGATCATGTGTTCTAAACATCATAACTTATTCATACGATCTTTATATCCATGCGTTCGTATTTTAGTCCACTACAACTTTTGATTAGATTATTCCCGTTAAAAAGGAAAAAAACATCACAAATGGTCCCTGTGCTTTCCCAAAAACTGAAGTTTAGTCCCCGTAGTTTAAAAACGTCATAGATGGTCCCTGTGTTTTCAAAACTTATGACGATTGGTCCTTATTGCTAACTCCGTTAAGTTTTGTCCGTTAACTGAAGGGTATTTTTGTCATTTCACTACCACAGGGACTATTTATGATATTTTCTCTTATTTTATAAAAAAATGAAATAATATACAAAGGGGGTCCCACCTCTCTCTCTCTCTCTCTCTCTCTCTCTCTCTTTCTCTCCTGTTTTCTTCTTCGTTTAGCACCTCACAAAAACACCCGATACTTACTATTGTTGTCCCTATTTTTTCTTCATTAGAATGCCAAGACTCACCCACCAGAGGTGGGTGGTCCTCCGATCGCCAGAAAACGCGAAGATGAGAGAGAGGAGGTTGTTGCCTCCATCCCAACCTCCAACAGATCCCTTCCCATCGAAGATCAACCCTTGAACACCCCCATGTCGTTGCTCTCATTTTCTTCTCCTTCAATCTGATGAAGAAGAGATCCCACGCCCCCACCCGACATCTGATTTTGTCTAGTTCTTTCTCAAACAGGCGAGGGCCAAATTCCTCCCTTCCCCTTTCGCGTTAGCCGGAAACAAACAGACAAGAGAAGGGCCGTCGGAAAATCCAACAACCCTTCTTCTTATTCACCGATTTTAGTCGTTGGACCACCTCTTTTGACCACTCCGTTAGATTTCCATTCCCATCAGATGAAGACGATGACCAAGGCGAACATGAAGGCACGTCGAGGATCAGTTATTCCCTCCTCGTGATCTATTAAACCCCACCGGAGAACCTCATTTGCTGATTTCATTCTGTAACGCCCAGGTTTCGGGGCTAAGCATTTTTAGACGATGTAATAGTCTAGGTCAACTATTGTAACTCCTTTTGATGTAATAAAGATGAAATATTTTAATTCTATGTGAATTATGTGTACTTGTGTACTTATTACTTTATTATAAATATATATTTAATAAAGAATAAAAATAAGCGTCAAAATTAAAGTGTGAGATAAGTCCGATATCTTTACATAAAGTTGTAGTGGTCGAAACAAGGATTCCAGGGATATAAAGAACGCCAAAATCTGAGTTATAACGAAGAAGTTATGGCCCGCCGAAGTTTTACGGCAAAACTGGCACGGCACCGGGAGACGTAAATAGTGAATTCACGATGGAGGACTTTTTAGCCTTAGTGATCTAAACAAAAGTCGTAGAATATGTTAAACCGAGAAAAGCCATAAAAAGAACACCCAAATCTAACTTCGTATGAGGAAGTTACGATTTTTCTAAGATTCGGCTTAGCAGTGCACGGCCCGAAACTCGAATTTTAGTTCGAGCGGTTTTTGGCTTACGCGACCTAAATTAGAGTTGAAGATCTCATTAATAGGAACTCAACGGTAAAAAGATAGACGAAAACGGAGTCCGTATGAAGGAGTTACAAATTCTTCGCGGTCATTTAACAGTCTAAACGCCTCCTACTGTTAAATTTGAGATCGGTCGAGAATTAGCCAACGGAGTCTAAATGAAAGTTGTAGATTTTGATTTTACCTGTGCGTAGATATAAATAATTGATGGGTTTTAGGCATAAGAACAATCTTATGTGCTCATACAAACCCTAATGCTTGGATCTAGGTTTCTCTATTGTACATGCTTTGAATCCAAGACTAATAAACTTCGATCTAACATATTATAAACTGAATTAGGGTTTATAGAATTACCATTGATTGTTATATAGCAATAACAATCAATTCCTTGCTTGGATTGGCTTCAAAAGCTTAGTGCCTCAAGTGCTGCACTTCTAATGGAGTCACAAACACCTTATGCAACTTAGATGAAGAGGAGAAGAAGAGAGGCTGCCCAAAAACGACTAGAGACCCTAGAGAATCAGTTGTCCACGTTTTTGGGGCCTATGGGGTCCTTTATATACTTGTGTGGGCTGCTAGGGTTTCAGTCAAAACCCTAATGGACAGCTTAAACTCTAAGCAGCCCATGGAACCTTCTGGATAAGGCCATGGACGAAAATATGATGGGCTTCCATCATAATTTCGTTCAACCCTTATTCCTTTAGCATTCCTTAGCCCAATAACTCAATTATCCAATAATTGCAGTCCATTCCCCTAAATTTAATTAATCTCTTTTAACCACAGAATTAATTCTTAATTAATTCTTGACTAATATTAATTAAACAATATGATTTCTCCTTTAATATATTATTCTCATAATATATTAATAAATCATATTTAAACCTCTCTCTCCTTAATTCATCCTACATATTGCTATGGTGAAGGCAACCCAAAAGGACCATGCTCATAATTGGGTCAAGTACATACCAAAATAGTTATGGACTTAGACACTAATCCAACAGTCTCCCACTTGGATATATCTAATAACTATTTTTCGTATGACTTCAGAACCTGATCAGCAACCGTAGCTTTCAAAAGCCGCTGTCAACTCTGATCTTATCAGATAGCGTGTCCTCTAGATAAGGGATTATATATTCCTCCATTCTCAAGACATGAATTTCAATCATTCTCTCTATACTGTTTCCCGACTTCCGATTTATGATAACAGACTACAATTGAACACATCAACTTAGTCCTGGCTTGGCCAAGCGCTTAGGTGTCATCACTAAATCATCGAGAGGCCCACAAATATCGCTTTTATCTCACTTTGGATAAAAGGAATGGATAAACTTCGACTCAAATGCTCGCTTGCATTTACTGATCGAATCACACACAACAATAAGTTTTATAACACCAAGTTACTAGTGCGTTTACTTATTATCAATGTGCAACCAACCAACAAATAACAACTCACATGTCTCGGTTTCAAGAATATATAATATTATCGTCTCACTAATCACTCGTGATAAAACCATGAAGTGATCCAAGTGAGCGTGGGTTTAATCCAATACTCTAATCTTATCAAAGCACTCATGAACTCTGCAGCAAACTTGTGCCATGTCTAAACACTTCAGACAATCTACAGACATATTCATGACCGTCTTTATTCATACCTACTCCCAACGTATGACCGACTGTGGATGTTTGAATAACCTAGTTATTCTGGAAGTCAAAACATGCAAATTGAAACATAACAATAATACTTAATCCTATATGACCTCAAACTTGTGAGAGTAAATAAAACACTTCTATTTAACCACCATATTGATTACTCATTATTATCGTTTACTGTTTCAGAAAATCAACTTATTACTCAAATTACAACAATAGCTATCCCATGCATAAAGCATGCACACTATGTTTCCTATGGTCCTTACTTTGTGAAATAGATTAATTGAAAAACCTTTTCAATGATGCTCATTTCACAATTCCCAATCCTTATCATTAGTGTAAGAACGCAAGGTTCTTTGCTACTATTAGAATATGCTAGATTCTAACATCTTATGCAACGATCCTTTCGTAAAGTCATAGCACAAAAGTCACCAAGACTTGGGTAATGAAATTATGAAGCACTCTATCGGAAATTGTTACAAGACAATTCCATAGACGTGAAGTCTCACTTTCAAAGTACATTCATTTGAACATCCTTCCTGCATAAAAGTTTCTAATCTAGGCATAGACTCTCAATATCCAACTCCCAATATGGAAACATTTCCACATTTGCCATATGACAACTCATTCTTAATAGAATCTTATCTATTCATAATAATGTCGATATGGTCCATCCAATACCATACTTCCAACTACTCACAAGCGACCAATCCTCAGCGAACTTTGGATCGTTCTTTGATAGTTGTTTAATTATTTTAGTCAAAACCAATTCTAGTCCTTTTTCCCTCTTAATGCGCTAGACATTTGAAAATTTTAGAATGGTAAAATATTATAGCATTTGCAATCGATCCTATACCCGAAGCGTATGGGACACGATGCATAATGTCTTACATAAAGATATGATACTTTACCAATCTTTTGCCATAATATTTTATGTGTCATGTTCTCACAATTCGAACTATGAAGAGGGATGTCGTAATCATAATCGAAATTCGAGAACACACAATGTATCCTTTGACTGAAAATTTCTCAATCTAAGCTTTAGATATTGAAACAAAGTATAATATTCTCTCCCTTAATTATAGCAAAATAACTTTTCAACCCATGAAACTTTGCAAATTGAATCTTTATTTTTCTATAATTAATATTGCTAACTTGCAATACTTGCCATAATAATCATACAAGCATAACACTTATGCTCCCACCATCATGATGATTATTATCATATAAGCATAACACTTATGCTCCCACTAGCTTTGACATGTATTCAGAAAACAAATGAACTTTCAGAAAACAATGCCTATTGAATTTCTGAAATTCATATCTCTAATACCAGATGTTTCGATAAGCCTTTATCTAAGCTTCTTAACCTTATACACCTTTGCCTTAGATAGCTCATATGTGTGTCTAAACAATTCAGAACTTATGTTACTAAGTTCCAAATGTTGAAACTAATTGCCAAATCTCACAATTTGAACTATGGAAAGGGATGCCGTAACCATAATCGAATTTGAGAATACAATTTTCACAATCGCTATCTTCTTAAAATCTCTTTTAGTGAAAGCATTTCCTCACAGTCATTTTCATGAAGGAGGGAATCTTATGACACTTAGATTTTATGGTGTATGAGTTCCTATCCATGTGAATTTGTCAAAACCAAGGTTTGCGACAAATCTAAACTCATATGGACTGAACTTTCTTAATCTTGATTTCTTGCCTTATGGTGACACGAGTGCCCACCATGTCTTCCAAGTAGTTTAGTAACTTGTCCTTACATATCAATGTACTTTCCATCGACTAAGGCTCTAGTATGCATTCAAATGAGAACTCATAGAACTCACATATGCAATTAACTCAATTGGAATGGCACAGAAACAAAATCATGTCAGCACGATAGGTTGTAAACCTCAAGTTGTGTGCTAGTGATGATCTATAAGGTTTATTCTTGATTTGTTCTTGAAACCTTTCAAGACCATTAAGACTCCCACTGACTCCTTGACATATAAGATTCTCTTGTCAAGAAACATTCTTGACAAAGCAAATATTCAAGAGTTAGTGTAGTTCTTATCAAGACAAAACACTTCACATAATTGGTCCTAGTTGGTCTTTGTCTTATCCAAGACAGCACAACTTACCAATTTCAAATGTGCAAGAATAAGAAAACTTTTCCAAGTTCCACATTTGATGAGTGTTATAAACCTACTTAAGATTTTTCATTCAATGTCACAATCTTGACTCTAAGACTTGATATTCGAACGAAGTATGATTGACTTATTGATTTAACCATTTCTATAATACTCGATTCCTCTTCTTAGACATGCAATTGCACTAAGACTCACTTAGAGGATCTATTGAGACATGGTTCTTAATCTTTAAGACTTCTCATAAAACACAATAAAAGGTACTCTCCCTTCTTCTTAGAAAAGAGAAACTTTTATCTTTCTGCCTACTTGATTCTTCTTTATTCGTTCTACTATTCATTGAAACTCTTTCAATCAACTCAGAATTACACTTAATCTTATAAGTATAATCATATTTACTAAACTTTAGTAAATCATGACGAATATCTTTGTCACTCTTGTGGTGGACTTGATCAACGCATAACCTAGTGTACTTAATCTCCTAGTCCTTCAATTAACACTTTGTCAAAGAATTAGTCTAAGTTTCCCAAATGTGAAAGTTTTTCATTCATCATACAATACATATTGCATGATTCCAAGTTTCTGTCCAATTGAAACTTGGGCGATGAGAAACTCTCCCTATTTGGTAAACTTTTGACATTTCCACAAATAACATAATTAAGAATCAAATCCATTGTTGCTAATAATAGAAACATTCAAACATCAATTCTTTCATACATGCCATTGCAAGGATAAATAAATAAGATAAAGTCAAAATTCATTTTATTGCGGAAAAAATTTGTCCTTATAATGTAATTCAATTGAAAAACTATATTATTACATATTTCTTAACAATCTATTCTAACTCCAAGTAGTAGCTCAAGAATCCATTCTTCAAGTAATGTGATCGAAATCCATTTCTTCACGATTAGATTCAGCTCACTTCTTCCCTCAAGCTTCCTCTCTTTTCTTCGATCCTACAAAACATCAAAATGTAATCTTATCACATCATGTATTAAGAATCTAGAATAGGAACTCAAAAGAGTTAGGTAATGTATTTTACCTGAAGTAGAGCCATACATGTTGACTCTCCCATGTCTTAGATCTCTCAGGTAGTTAGGGCAGCTTCGTCTCCAATGCCCCTTCTCTTGGCAATAAAAGCAAATGGACTCCTTTGGCACAGCACTTCGGACAATCACAGACTTAGTTTTTTCTGGACTTCCAATGTTGCCAGTGTCCATTGAAGTTTGGGAGTTTGATTCACCGGACAAATTTGCTTGACCAGCACGCCAAATCATTGCTGATTCAGCAGCTATAAGCAAATAGGTGAGATTAACGAGGGTCACGTCGTGATCCATCATATAGTACTCTCTAACGAACTCACTATATGATTTAGGAAGTGACTGAAGAACCCAGTCAGCAGCCAACTCGCTTGAAATCTCGACACCCAACATGCTTAACCTATCAATGTGTGACTTCATCTCTAAGACGTGTGCACACACAGGTTTCCCATCTTCATGTTTACTTGCCAAAAGGGCTTGAGTGAGCTTGAACTTTTCAAGCCTTTGAACTTGTGGGTTAGGGAGAACAATTGGAGGAGGTGGAGGAAGTGAAGCATGACTCTCATTTCCTTGATCGTATCTCGGAACGTCATCTTCATTTGGAAAACTTGTTCCATGGGATTTGGGAAGACCATGATTGTCAGAACTAGACATCTACAAAACGGGAGAAAATTCAAGTTATGTTGATTAGAATTCTTGATGTAACACCCAAATGAAGCATCAAGCTAGGATCCAACACAATACTCTACAACCTAGAAGAGGGATGTCGTAATCTAGTTGCAGAATATTTGAAGGTAGGTAAATGACGATTTACCAATTTCCACCATGAAAAACGAAAAGGAAGATTAAGTTTTAAATGAATTGAAACTCCTAGATCTTTTGAGATTCATTGAACTTTTCAATGGCATGTTTAATCTTGATTATGCCTGTCACAACTAGAAATTTTGTGTCTTGTAATCACTATACTCAAGTAAAATGTAGAATCAAAAACTTAAGATCATGTATGATGCTTACTCTATGACAACAAAATTTCAATCCAATACACCATACAAGTACTACAAATAGTCAACAAGCAATTGGAAACCCTAGAAGTTCTTGTTTAGGTCCATTTTGGACTAGGACTTCCTTATTGGACTCAATGGACAAATAAGCTTCCAATTTGACTATCATGGGATTAGAACCTTTAAATGGGCTCTAATTGGACCCAATTCCATTTAATTCAATATTTTGGGCCATATTAGGCCTAGAATGAGATAGATTAATTATATTAACCATTTTGGACCATAATTAACCTAAACTAACCTAATGGGTCATAAAAATCATATTTATATTTTTTTTAGGCCAAAAATCATCCAACCTAGCTATAACATGGGCTTAAGGGCAAAAAGCCCAAAAATCTCCACTCACCCTCCCCATTCTCGGCCCAAGCCCAAAAGAAGAGGGGAGTTGACTTTGTGAGTGACACCTCACAATTATCCAAGGGACTTCCATGCAAGAGGACTCATACTTCCATGCACCATCCTTTCACACTTCTCTCTTCTCTCCTTTCTTCTTGATTCTCGGCCGATCCCAAACACACACACACACACACAATTCTCCCACAAATCTCTCAAGGAAACTCCCTCCACTCTTCATCAAGATCTCGAATTTTAGAAGGTTTTTCAAGAAGATATTTCCACAAATTCTTCATCTAAGGTAAGATTATGCTTGGATCTATGATCTAGATTCTTTGTTTTATCAAAAATATATTTCTAATCCATGCAAAAATCATGATCACTCTCTTAGAAACTCCCTAAGTTCGAAATCAACAAGGGAAGACTTGTTAGAGCCGAAAACAACATCAAACTTCTTCCAATCTTCTCCAAAACCGAAACCCAACCCAAAGGTGAGCTTCATACCCCCTATTTTTTGGTTTTTATAAGTTTTGTGGGGGAAATACAAGCAAATGTTTAGATCTATGAGTATATGTATGCTTTGTATGATTTCTATGTTTATTTACATGTTCTTATGTGATTATGGTGTTGAAACTAGTCAAAAAGTCCTTAAAATCGAGATTTGCATTAGGATGTATGAAACAAGTATTAAACATATTATTACACACAAATCATTTCTAGAAAAATAACCAAGTTGGTTAATATGAACTCCTTGGGCTAAAAATCCCATTATTGGACTCAAAATGTTAAAAATATAAGGTTAAAGGGCCCCAAATGACAAAATACAAATTCTGATGGATGAAATGAGTCAAAACAGTTTCAACAATGTATTTTTCTGGAAATATTCTCTTTGAAGGATTAAATGTGAAATTTTTAAGCATAATGGGCCAAAAATGAATTTTTCGGCCCAATAAAGCCCAATTTGCGAGATTTTCAAATTAGAGGGGCTGAAACTATATTTTTCTGTAAAACAGGGGACTACTAGTGCTCCAAGTCCATTTCAAGGGTTAAAAATGCTTTTCATATTTAAAAGTGACCAAAGATGCAAAAATTTTCTACTTTGGGCCAAAAGTGTAAAAATTGCGAAAATAAGGGTTTCAGCCGAGAAAAATTTCATTTGAGGGACTAAAACTATTTTTCAAATAACTTTGAGCTGAAAAATACCTTTTCTACAAGTTTTGATACTAAAGTGTCAAGAAAAATGGTTTAAGGACTAAAATAGAAATTCTTGAATACAAAGGGTCAAAAGTGTAAATTTATCCAAAAGAAAGGGGCTGCAAAAATGTAAAATTCTAATGTTTTAAACAATAAATCCGACATGATGAAATACTAGTACCTCGACTATCGGCGAAATATAATACACCTTCAACACCAAAAATCGTTATCAAACGAATTGATTCGGTCTCGAATCCATAATGAATCCGAAATTACTAACACGACGATACTTCAATACACACGCAGAAATCTCGGGAATTCAATACACACGCGGAAATTTCGGGAAGTTAATACACACGTGGGAATACACCAGACGTCGATACACCGTTTTTGGGCCCGAAAGTTTCAAATCATGTTTGTTGGGCCTAGCTAGCCCAATGACATGATCTTTAGGCCCGAAGGAAACCCGCTTACATGTAGTTGGGTCTTATATGACCTAATTCCGTGTAAAAGGACTTTTACAGGCTTTGTGCTGTTGGACCCCAAGGGCCCTCTGGTGCTACTAGTAAAATCGAGATTTCACCAAATGCGAGTCGGGCTAAGGGCCCTTCGCATTCACGATAGCCTTGAACGACTTATGGAAAATATCGGGGGCTTTGCACCCTCTTTTCCTCCTCGGTTGTGGGGCTATGAGAAGTCCAGGTGATTGGATTAAGTGAATAGTGCGAGCGATGCCTAAGGGATCGTTTGTATAGTTGTAAACTAGTCATTTTCATTAATGTGTGTTTATAACAATTCACAATCCATAATTAATCCAACGTCACCGGGAACTCAACGAATACACCTATCGCAACGAAATAACAAAATATAAATCATTTGATACAAAGTATTAGGAAAACATCGGGTTTTCCTAGGGTTTTCAATTAATACACCTACGAGTTACATACCGAGTTTTACAAATTGTACTTTTACATTTATAGAAACAAACAAGCATACTTACGGATCTTCACACTCTTTATACTATGCTCTTTTCAGAAAATATCGGATTTTCTGGTGATTTTCAAAACAATACAAACCACTATATTTCAAACATTACTTATGAACTCACCAACATTTCATATGTTGACGTTTTTCAAAATACTTGTATTCTCAGGTAACAGGTAAATCGAAAAGGAAAAATGTACTCAGTAACGTCTTGCTGTTGTTTTAATTAGTAACGAACAATTTACTTTCGGGCATGTAATATTATGGATCATTGTACTGAATGTAAACGCTACCAGTTGTAACATTTCAATGCTTGGTAATGTATGATGTTATGTTTCATGTATATTCATTGTGATGGTATTCAATTGAGTCACAATAGCCCTCAGACGTTTCCGCCGTCTGGTTCGGGGGTGTGACAATGCCCTACTATTTGTGACTGGGATGCCGAGGATCATAAATAAGGTGTGAATAAGCATACGAATCACGTGGTGCACCCAATGCTACAATCACCTAATCAATGTGTCGGTTAGCCACACACGCTCCATTGATCTATGACAAACATCGAGTCACCCTTCGCTACCAATGTCATCCCCAAATTAGTGTGCCGGTTAACCACACACGCTCCACTAACGTTTGACAGGGGTACGAAGTGTAATTCTATGGATTAGCATACAATTTCACATTTTTCCTAAAGTAACTATGATTTGGGAATTTGAAAAAGCATTTAGTTACTTTGTACTTCATTACACTTATAATGGAAGGTTTCTGTCCTATCCTACCCGTTCGGCTAACGACCCTCCACTAGTCAAGAGTGCGGTGGGTAAGAGTGGATACCCATTCAATCGTCATTTTATAGGCAATTTCCTTAAACACCCTTTATAGACCAGCTTCGTGAATGAGGCCTACTAACGGTAAGACTGACTGTTTACTCATACATATATAATACTAGACTTTTAATGTTATATATAGTATAAGGTGTATTTTACACTTTTAAAATACAAGGTGGTTTAACTTAGTAAATTATACTTTTAATTTAATTAAATGTAAACCAAAAACTTTATGGATTTATTAAATCACTTTTAATTATTCACTTTAATTTATTAATAAAACCATAAGGGTATGATTTGAACTTTTCAAATTACTAGGGTTTTAGAATTTAACATTTCAAAATTAAACTTTTAGTCAAATTTTAAATTCCAAAACTTGAGGGCAAGTTTTGAAACATTTCAAAACATTAGGGATCAAATAAAAAATAATTCAAATTAAACAATTAATTTCATAATTGTCTATATTTGACCTAATCTTATTTTAGTCACTAGATAATTACCAAATAATTTGAAATAATCCATATTTAGCATATAAACAACCAATATTTAAAAGATTTGAAATTATCTATTGTTCTGGCAAGGATAATCATAAATTTGAGATAAAAATCGGATTTTAACTTCAAAAAACGAATTAAGCATCAAATCCAAGTCAAAACAGCAGCTAAATCCCGAAATACCCTCTGCCTGACGAACTGACTCGCCGAGTAGGGGCCAACTCGCCGAGTCTAGATACTGACTCACCGAGTTGAGTCGGGCAGAGGCCAAAAACTCGATTTTCAGCAAACAACACAGTTAAACATGACATACAACTGAAACCATTCAAGGCTCTGATACCACTCATGGGTTTTAGGCATAAGAACAATCCTATGTGCTCATACAAACCCTAATGCTTGGATCTAGGTTTCTCTATTGTACATGCTTTGAATCCAAGACTAATAAACTTAGATCTAACATATTATAAACTGAATTAGGGTTTATAGAATTACCTTTGATTGTTATATAGCAATAACAATCAATTCCTTGCTTGGATTGGCTTCAAAAGCTTAGTGCCTCAAGTGCTGCACCTCTAATGGAGTCACAAACACCTTATGCAACTTGGATGAAGAGGGGAAGAAGAGAGGATGCCCAAAAACGACTACAAACCCTAGAGAATCAGTTGTCCACGTTTTTGGGGCCTATGGGGTCCTTTATATACTTGTGTGGGCTGCTAGGGTTTCAGTCAAAACCCTAATGGACAACTTAAACTCTAAGCAGCCCATGGAACCTTCTAGATAAGGCCATGGACGAAAATATGATGGGCTTCCATCATAATTTCGTTCACCCCTTATTCCTTTAGCATTCCTTAGCCCAATAACTCAATTATCCAATAATTGTAGTCCAGTCCCCTAAATTTAATTAATCTCTTTTAGCCACAGAATTAATTCTTAATTAATTCTTGACTAATATTAATTAAACAATATGATTTCTCCTTTAATATATTATTCTCATAATATATTAATAAATCATATTTAAACCTCTCTCTCTTTAATTCATCCTACATATTGCTATGGTGAAGGCAACCCAAAAGGACCATGCTCATAATCGGGTCAAGTACATACCAAAATAGTTATGGACTTAGACACTAATCCAACAATAATGTCGAAAACAGAGCTCGTATGCGAGAGTTATGATTTTTATAAGTTTGAAGGCTGATACGCAATAGGGGGTGATGTAGCACCACCAGAGGAGGACACGTGGCACCACTAGAAGGGTGCCACATGCACCAACTCGGCAAGTCCACCAGTCAGACCTCCTATAAATAGAGGTGTCGGGCATTCACTTCTCTTCTCACCTCTCCAACATTCTTTCTCTCACTATACTCTCTTTAGCCCCCCCCCCTTAAGCCCCTAAAGCCTAGGGTAAACCCCTTAGCACCCGAAGGAAGCCCCGAGGATCCCGGAGCGCCTGACGGCTCTGACGAGAAGAGCCTCCGACTCAGAAACGCTGCTCCAGCGAAGCCCGGTTTTGAGAAAAGCCCGCTGTAAGTGAGCTACGCCTAACCTATCTTTAGTTTAGCTTATGTTTTAATATAGTAATGTTATTAGGACCTTATAATAAGTACTTAGGCTATTATTATGGGTTATATAAGTATCGTTTAACGCTTATATAATAGTAATAATATCTAGACTATTAATTAGTCGCGGTGAATATTAGACTAAAGCCTAGTGGCAATGATAGTAGGTTTTGTCGCCGGAAAAGTGTGTTAAGAGTAACGAAGTGCTGTCCAAGCGCCGAGTCACCTCCTACTCAGGTGAGTGCATAGTTACTTTCAGCTTACACATAGATATGAAGTATTTTATATATATTACGTGCTATGTGTGCATATTATTTGAATACTTGCTATCTATGCTGGATGAACGTTTTTATACACGTTTTCAATGATTTAAACTATATATATATATATATATATATATATATATATATATATATATATATGTATTTTATATCTACGAAAATGTTGGGGTAAAACATGGGTAGATGTAATAGGTGATGTGTGATAAAATGATGAGAGGCCTCGGTGTTGATGTTGTTGATTCTGTCTTCTAGCGGAGTATGGATGACAACCACGAACTCTTCTAGACAGTCCAGTGGAACACTAGCAGGCTCGCAACCTGTAGGTGTTTGTGAACGATGTGTTCACCGGTGTACTCCATCCCCCACATGGTTGCCTTTAGGACATTTATTACCGAGGAATCCCCTTAGCAGTAGTGTCCATCCCGATGATGATCCTTAGGCTAGGTCCCTTATGATAGGTGTTTAGGGACGTAAAGTGAGGATAACGGGAACTGGTGTCACACCCCCAAACCAAGGATGGTGGAAACGTCCGGGGGTGGAGGACTTCATGTATAGTATCACAACAACGAGTATAATAGTGCTCAAAGTAAATATAACCATCATAAATATAATTGAAAAAGTTACACCAAAGCATATGTTTACATGTTTCAAATCAATTACATTATGATGACAAAATGAACTGTTTGACGATTCAACGTCCCATCCTCAAAATGCTGTTGATTTCCTGTTTCACTGAATTCCTGAGAATACAAGTAGTTTTGAAAAAGTGTCAACACAAAGGTTGGTGAGTTCATAAGCTTTTGATAGTAAGAGTTTGAAAATCGATCTTTGTAATGAGTTGTATGTTACTAAGAAAAATCCAATATTTTCCTTATAAAAGTTATGTGGTCCTAAATACCAGGGCCGGGAATGAACAAGTATTTGTCATACTTAAAGATATAAAAGTGGTTTTACATTGGCGTAAAACCCTTTTTAATTTGAGAAGAATCCCGAAATGAATGATGTGTAGTCTTAAATACCAAGTCCGAAAGTATACAATAAAATCTGTAATTATTGGTGTAAAAAGTGATTTTAAATCGACATAAAACCCTTTTTGATATGAAGGCGTACCAGTATTTTTCCATACTTAAGGTAATTTCTATGAGCTAAATCGACATAACTCGATATTTTAAAATTAGAACCCATAAATCTTATGATTTGTTAATACCACATGTGAGCTATTATAACCATACTTGACATAGACGGCCTCGTAATACGACGTTCTTCATGCGTCACTGTTAAATGACACTTGTCACCACAGACCTGCCGGTCTAGCTGTTGCAAGCAGCTCTGGTGTGGGTTTGTCAAACCCAATATAGATCTATACACAACTATCATGTTCTCCCTACAAGAGACTCTAGTTACAATTTACAAGACTTTTTGACTTTGTTACCATGAAGGTAACCCGAAGGGAATGTCTCACAAATTTATTCATTAACAGATTTACGTGAACTGATCTAAAACCTTTGGTAAATAATTTTGAAATGTAAAATGATACATAAACTATACCTATTATAGTTTATCCAAACGTTTAAATGTAATAGCTATAACTTTGTTTATTATGGTTAACTACTGTATTTGTGAAGGTAAAAACCCTTTTGTTTACCTATATGTATATGTACTTTTTACTAAAGTGAAGCAACATGCATTATAACAACTAATTGATTACCATACTTTTGTACATAAAAATCCATTTGTTTTCTGATGTATGACTATATACTAAGTCAAAATGTCATCTATTTGTAAGAACATATTTTCACATAAAGATTTACACCTTGCTCAACATGTTATAAGGTGAAATGAAATTGATAGCATTTTTCTGTTGTTAATATTTTCATTTACTGCTCTTATAAAATTTATAGAAAAATCATCAAAGGTCCAAATCAGAATCCGTAAATTCTGAGAGTTTGGGAAATGAGTCTAGTTTGTTCATAATTTTTATTATGAATTTTAATGACCTTCAACTTGTGTGAAAAAGTACATAATTACAGACTGGTCCGAATTGATGTTTGAAATGATAGGCAGTTTTGTAAAAATCACCATAAATTGTAGAAAAATCTTATGGAGATGTGCAAGTAGTCATTTTAAAGATAAGAACTTGAACTATTTTCACCTAATACAGTTTTGAAAACTAAAATGTTTAAGTTGTCCAAACAGTCCGTGAATGGAGTCCAACTTTTCTAATGAAAGCTGTTAGAAAAGTTTAGTTATGTTCTTGGTGTTTTAACTTGTATCCCCCCCCCCCCTAAAAACTTAAGAAAACATGAAAATGTAGGGGTATGAACTCACCTTATGTGATTTCAGTAGATGAATGTTGGAGAAGAGAAGTGTTCAACTCAAGAACACTTGAAGATGCCTTGAAGATTTTAGAGAATCTAACACCAAAGTGTTGGAGTTTGTGTAAGAAATCAATGATTTGAGTAGAATGAAGTGTAATAATCACAAGGAGGATGAATTATACCTACCAAGAGTATAATGAAGCTTGAAGATCAGCCTTGGAGTCTCGAAATAGAGAGGAAAAGTTTGAGAGAAAAGTGTTTGATCTTTTGGTGGAAAATGAGAGAATGAATGAAGTGTGAGGAGAGAGGATGGATGTTCCATTTCTATGAACGTGGGAAATGGCTGATGATTGATGGAAAGGTACAAGGAAGTGACTAGGGATGGTTGGGAGGAGTGTGGGTTAGTAATGGAGTGGGTATGGTGGTTGCTTGTGTCATAAACTAAGGAAAAGTCAACACTCCACCTCTTGTACTTCACCCACCCTTCTTGGATAAGGCTTATCCCCAAAAACGTGATTAATTAATAAATATGGGGCCTTATATGTTAAAATAAAGTTTTGGGTGAAAATCCCGCATTAAAACAATTAAAAACGGGTCTAAAACGCAAAACTAGTCGAAAATCGGGTGAAAAAGAGCTTCCTGCAAGGCCTCTCGGTCCTAGGCCGAGGTTTGGTCCGAAGGGACCTTCAGTTCCTGAGAGGGTTCGGTCCGAGATGGTGCATTTCGCTTCTGATACCTTCGCTTCTGACAAGTTCGCTTCTGACAAGTTCGCTTCTAACACCTTCGCTTCTGACAAGTTCGGTTCCTAAGAGGGGTTTCGGGTCCTTAAGAGGGTTCGACTCCTTAAGAGGGGTTTCGGGTCCTTAAGTCTTTTTTATCCGTTTTTGCCCCGTTTTAAGCGGTTTTTGACCTGGTTAAGGGTCGGGATGGCCCAAAAGACTACAAAAAGTTTAAGGAACTTTTGAGAGAGATTTGGGAGAGATTTCACATTCTTGGAGAGATTTCTCATACAAAGAGAGATTTGGGAGAGATTTGACATACTTGGAGAGATTTCTCATACTCAGAGAGATTTGGGAGAGATTTCTCATACTTAGAGAGATTTGGGATAGATTCTCGATAAAGAGAGATAGAGTGAAAACAATTGAGAGAGGTTTCGTGTGTGACATTTGTGAGTGTCCGGCTTCACAACGCAAGGTCTGTAAGCCCCGTTAAGGCATGTTTAAGGATCTTACACACTCCCAATGAGTATGCAACATTGTTTTATCGGTTTGGTTTGTGGCTTACCACAGTTTTAGGTTAAGGAAATCTAGATGTATGAACTTTTCAATTTATGATCTCTCATTAGAATAGCGAGTTGTATAGTAATTTCCTGACGTAAGCCCTAGTACACAAAGGTAAATTGAGTTGACCGGTTTGACTTGTTGACTTTATTTGACTTTGACTTGACCAGAAATTGACAGTTGTCACATTTTCAATTTATGATCTCTCATTAGAATAGCGAGTTGTATAGTAATTACCTAACGTAAGCCCTAGTACACAAAGGTTAGTTGGGTTAACCAGTTTGACTTGTTGACTTTATTTGACTTTGCCTTGACCAGAATTTGACGGTTGTCACAACGGGTAATTGGGTTATTGTTGATTGATGAAATTAATAAACTTATTTATTGTGGGTTGAAAACCCTATGTGCTCACCAGGCTCCCCAGCCTGACCCACTCAGTTTCTTGTATTACAAGTAGTGGCGCATGAGCATAGATGTGATGTTTTGGACGAGGGATTACGGATATAGGCCTGTAGATATGAAATAATGTAGTAATGCTTATATTGTATTGTTTATACTTATGTACTGTATCGAACATGACATCCCGAGTCTTTTAATGAAATACATTTCTAAGGAAATGCTTTTGATAAATCTTTATCATATTATTGTTTTGGGACAAATTCCGCAACTCTTTTATCAAAAGGTTACTCTGATTTTGAAATAAAGTATAAACAAAATCGGTCTTTTTTTGCCGTGATTTTGGGGATGTCACACGTTCGTACTTCTCCCTTCCGATCAGACGGAGATTAAACCCACGAGGGTCGCCGGAGATCAACACCTACCCTTTCACATGATCTCTCAGCCTCACCGGAGATTCCCAAATTTTCCTTTCTTTTCGTTTGTTTCTTCATCCACCTAATGAAGACAACGACTAGCTTAGAAGTAACCACAAAGTTTATTCCTTCCTTTCATATACATCGATTCAAGAACCCAAAATTCAGAACATGTTTAGTATTTTAGGGATTGTGGTGGTGTTCATACGAGAGAGAGAAAGAGAGAGAGAGAGGTGGGACCCCCTTTGTATATAATTTAATTTTTTATAAAATAAAAGAAAAGATCATAAATGGTCCCTGTGGTAGTGAAATGACAAAAATACCCTTCGGTTAATGGACAAAACTTAACGGAGTTAGCAATAAGGACCAATCATTAAAAGTTTTGAAAGCACAGGGACCATCTATGACGTTTTTAAATCACGGGGACTAAACTTCAGATTTTGAGAAAGCACAGGGACCATTTATGATGTTTTTTCGTTAAAAAGTAATATATTTTTTAACTTACGATCTGTATATCCATACAAATTTTAAAAATGCATGTATGAATGTTTTTTTCGTAAAAATATATTACATTTTAACGGGTGTAATCTTAACGAAAGTTGTAGTAGACTCAAAAAATGAACGCGTACATATAAAGATCGTTAAAATTTCATATCGTAGGAAGAAGTTACGACGTTCAAAACACAAGACCTAAGTCAAACCATAAGACCTACGCAACCAAGCAGTCGAGATCGTGATGGACATATGCATCAACAACCCTAAACAGCTCATCAATGATGTCCCACGTAAGATGTCGTGAGAAAAACCTAAAGAAATCATTCATAAGTACTGAATGAGTACAAAAACAAAAATGAATTATTTTGAAACAAATAATATTTAGGACTAAATGTATACAAAAATATTAAGGACTAAATATGTACAAAATAAGAAATATATTACCCTATTAAGTCATTTTTTCGGCTAACCCGGAGTAACCAGTTATAAGGACTAAATGTGTACAGTTTAACAAGTTAAAGGGTAAATGTGGACGAAAAAAGAACTCAATGACCAAATGTGTTAAAATCGAAAAATATATTACATTTTTAAGTCATTATCCCTTTTATTTATAATTTTATACTATGATAAAAAAAATGCTACCGTTTTCTCTTTATTAGAGTTTCAAAAACAATATAACCAAAATAAACACACAAATAATGTTTTAGAATGGTGTAGATGCCGAAGATTATTGAATTTTATTGCATGTCTAGTTTCTTTTTACCGCTTTTGAGTTTTAATAGAATCCTTATTGTTTCATATGTTTTATGTTTCGGTTGAAAGAAAAAGAAACATTATTGAATTCCCATTTAGGGGTTGTTTGAAATAGGTTTGATCGGTTCCGGTTACACGTTTATGTATGATTATTAAAATTGTGATCCTGATAATAGGATCCTAGGATACTAGGTATGGAAAACGAGCTGAATCGTATTTCGGATAGGATTGCAGGTAGGATCGTAAGATT
This sequence comes from Lactuca serriola, assembly GCF_051521515.1. NCBI lineage: Eukaryota > Viridiplantae > Streptophyta > Magnoliopsida > Asterales > Asteraceae > Lactuca > Lactuca serriola. Next base: position 9,269,841 of record NC_136415.1, on the reverse strand, counting down.
GTAGGATCGGGATCCGATCCTACGATCCTATCTTTTTTTTTTTTTTTTTTTTTTTTTTTTTTTTTTTTTTGCAAATGATTTTTTACCACTTTATGTCTTTTACTTCCTATCAATTTACCATTTATCATTTTGTGTTGTGACTTATGACTAATATTTGAAGTTTTTATAACTTTTAAATGAAAAGTTAAATGTTTAAAATATTTTTTATGTTTTAATATTATAAATTAAAATTATGTTATATTTTGTGGGATCTTAGGATCCCGATCCCGACCTTACAATCGCGATCTTACAAACCCAAAAGTGATCCTACGTAGGATCCCGATCTTGATAACCTTGCGTTTATGTGTGACTTGGTCGATCAAGGTGTTTAATGTGAGTAGCTTTTGCATCAGACACCGATCCATGAACTTTAATTCGGTCCTTAGAAAAAAAAATGTTGGGTAAGAATAAAACCCCCTTTCTCCTTTATTTGCCCATTATCATTCTTCTTGCAATTGCTTCTCGCACCTTTCTCCATCGACACCACCTTCATCACCGTCCCCTGAAGCATCGTCGTCCCTGCCCCCATCGACTTCACTCATTCCTGCACCATCTTATTCATCGATCATTCGTCAATAAGTGTTGTCTTTTTCTGCATTTGAGCCTTGAGAAACATCAAAGTGTTGTTTCAATTTTCTGGTTAGAACTTCGATTTCCTTTGTTATGAATTTCGATTTCATGCTTAAGACTTTAAACATATGTGTTGTTCTTAAAATATGACACCAAACATTACTTAATATAATCTTTCATTAGGAAACTTGATTGCGGAACAAATTTGCCAAACACCAAACATACTTTGAAGACGAGGAAATGGATATGAAAATGGATTTGATGAGATTTGAAAGAGGTGAAAATATCACTTGTTTTGATATACTAATGCTCCTGGTGAAGTGATTGGTAAACAAAAGAGAAGTTCTAGTCAAACAACATGGTTTTAGTCAGAGGAAGGTTTAGTCAGAGCTTTGTACCCTTCTCTTATGTTCGGTAGGACCTCCAGCCTGCTCGGTAGAAGAAGAGCTCACCGACGTCGTATCTATTATATATGTTTGTCCAAACCATTTAATAAAGTATGTTATCATTTCATCACCAAATATACGAATTACGATCCATCTCTTGAATTCATCTCTGACTTTATGATTGGAGCATTGGCCTAGGAGTTCCTCCTGGACATCGGCTTACGAATTGTTTGTGTCTCCAGGTTTCATCACTTATAAAGGTTCATTTCAACACAAAGCAGGACCACCTCAACCCACTAATACCATATGTCGACATATGAACAATCAGGATCAGGTAGGCACATAATACATGCAAACAACAATCATACAGATCACTATCGCCTACTAGTCCTCACACTGCACACTATCCCACTACCAACTATCCTCCATGAAATGTGTAACCATAAGTAACCAGATGTAAGATAGCCACACGAACAGATGATCCTACTCTATAGCCACAACCAAAACAAGGAACATGCAAGAAAGCCTAGATCAATAGTTCTTAGGCTATCATACATGACTACATACAGTCCCTAGGGCACTCCACTAGATGATAACCAACAAGTACATGTAAACATACACATCTACAGATCACTAAAGACCAACAATCCAAGGAATACATAACCGTGTATATACTGAGAGGTGAGATAGACACCCAGATAGGTGATCCTACTCTAGAGCCACAACCAAACAAGGAACATGCAAGAAAGCCTAGATCAAGAGGCTTCGTGTCTATCCTACATGACTATATGCAATCCCTATGACATCCATCTACTAAAGACAACCAAAACTAGTAAGTTGGCATTGTTGCCTACGACCCATGGTACAATTAGGCAAAACTTGATGGATTAGGTGCCTAAACCCATAACAATAATTGGTATATACTTAAATTGATAGTAGCACAGTCCTTTTGGGTTGTCCTCAAGACTAGCAACTAGACAAGATGATATTTGGAGAGAGAATTTTGATTTATTATTTGATTAATAAATTGAAATAAATAATTTGTTAATATAATATGAAAATAATATATTAATTAGAAATAGTAATATTTAATTAATATTTAATCATAAATGAATTGGAATTAATTTTGGGATTAAAGGAATTAATTAAAAGTGTAAGGACTGAAATGTAATTGTCTAATAGTTGAGCAAGCGACATTCTAGAACCCTTCGTAAAGACTTGGACGGTTTTCTTGAGGTCTAAGGATTTCTAGAATAGTCTTTGGTAGATAACTAACCGGTTTCAGATAATCTTGGATTAAGGCTTATATAGGGTTTCCTGACTGCATTATAAATAGGGCATAACCCTATGATTTTCGGCAAACCTCTTCTTTGGAAGCACCAACGAAAATTTTGAGCTCCTCTCCTCCTTCTCAATCATCTTCTATTGCTAGTGTTGGGTGTGAACCACTAGAGGTGCGGTATTTGTGGTGCTTGCTCTCAAGGCTTCAACAACACAAGGATTTACATTGTTATTGCTATATAACAATCAATGTATGATTCTTATAACCCTAATTATGTATTTTTTTTATTATTTACTAGAGTTTTAGGGTTTCTATTTTGTTGTTCAAATTGTATGTTCAATTAGAGAAAACCATAAATCAATTTATAGGGTTGCATGCACACATAGGATTTATATGTTTTGCATAATACCCATCAAAACTCACCTGAAATGAAAAAACCGGAAAACTGAGACGTGTTTCCCTTTCTCCAGTGCGTGCTCCCATGAATCCGCCAATCACCAAAAGCAAGTAAAACCTTAATTACCAATCCAAAACCATTATGTTTAACTTAAAGTCAAACTTGGTCAAAAGTCAATGGCCAACGGAATGCAACAAAATTCAAAGTCCAAGACACTTAAGTACGCCCAGCATACTAACGTACGCAGCCTGATCCCACTCCTTCATTAATCACTTAATCCCTTAAGGACTTTTCACCAAAACTCAGATGTAGCCTCAAAACATTGTCTTAATTCATAAAGTTTCCACCTGTATAACTTTGCATGGCTAGGGAAGGTCCAAAAGCTAAAACCCTAACTTATTAATCCATTAAGACATCATAATTCTTGCATGGAAGGGATATAAGGAGCAGATGGGTATTATGTAAAACATATAATTTCTTATGTGTGCATGGAACCCTATTACTTGATCTATGTTTTCTCTAATCGAACATACAACTTTAAATAAAATATAAGAAACCCTAAAACATCTAGCATATTTTCAAAATTTAACTAATTAGGGTTAGGAGAAACATACCTTGATTGTTATTGACAAATAATAAAGAAAATCCTTGTGTTGTTGAAGCCTTGAGAGCAAGCACCACAAATGTCATGCTTTTAGTGATTCACACCCAACACTAGCAAAAGGAAGAAGATTGAGAGAGAGAGAGAGAGAGATGATGGAGGCTCAAAATTTCGACTATCTCTTCAAAAGAACAGGTGGCCGAAATTTCTAGGGTTGAGGTTCTTTTTATAGTGCAGTCAGGAAACCCTAGATAAGCCTAAATCCAACATTATCTTAAATCAGATAATTATCCACCAAGGATAATTCTAGAAACCTTAAGGCTCCTTAAAACTGTACAAGCCTTATGGAGGGTTCTAGAATGCCTCTTGCTCAACTATTGAACAATTGCACTTTAGTCCCTACACTTTTAATTAAATATTTTAATCCCAAATTAATTCCAATTAATTTATGATTAAATATTAATCAAATATTATTATTTCTAACTAATACATTATTTCCATAATATATTAACAAATTTATTTATTTTAATTGATTAATCAAATAATAAATCAACATCTCTCTTAAAAATCATCTTGTTAAGTTGCTAGTTTGAGGGCAACCCAAAAGGACTGTGTTACTATCAATTCAAGTATATACTAATTATAGTTATGGACTTAGACACCTAATCCAACAGGACCAAGATCACATTTTTATGGTTCCTTCATCATTTGACTCTTGAATTTCTTCAAGATCAATGGTACTCCTACTGTCCTCTTTGCATATGAGCTCTCTCTCTCCCCCCTCTCTCTCTATCTCTCGTAAAAGACTCCCTTCATGCTACGAAGACCACGTTCTCACTAAGTATGTAGAAAAAATATCCAAAGGACTTCTGTGGGTAGCCGATGAAAACACATCTCTCACTTCGAGGTTCAAGCTTGTCATGAGTCTCTCGTTTAACGAAAGCTTAACAAACCCAAACCTTGATATGTGCTAACAAGGGAACCTTCCATGTCCATATTTCATGAGGCGTTTTCGCAACCTTCTTTGTTGGGACAAGATTAAGAATGTGGGAGACAGTCTCTAAGGCATACCGCCAGAAAGAGATTGAAAGTGAAACTCGACTCATCATGGAACGAACCATGTCTAACAAGGTCCGATTACGCCTCTCAGCCACACCATTAAGTTGTGGTGTCATAGGAGGTGTCAATTGTGAAACTACTCCACATTCCTTGAGGTAGTCGTGTAGCTCGATAATAAGATACTCACCGCCTCTATCGAATCTAAGCATCTTTATCTTCCTACCCAATTGATTCTCGACTTCATGTTTAAACTCTTTGAACTTTTCAAAGGTTTCTAACTTATGCTTGATTAAGTAGATATATCCATATCTGCTACAATCATCAATAAAATTCACATAGAATCAATTTGCATCCCTTTTGGTAGATCTGAAGAGCCCACACACATATCTGTGTATGAGATCCAACAATCCTTCACCTCTTTCATAAAAACTAGTGAAAGGTGATTTTGTCATCTTTGCCAATAAACAAGACTTGCATGTATCTTCTGACCTTAAGTCAAATGATTCCAACACTCCATCCTTTTGGAGTTGGGACATGCGTTTCTTGTTAACGTGTCCAAGACGGCAATGCCACAAGCACGCTTTGTCTATACCATTAGACGAATCAATTTGAAAAAACACCATTTCCTAAATTGTCTACAATCATCACATTTTCATACACACCGTCACAAGGTAAAGCTTCAAAATAAAAAAATAAATAAAAATAAAATATATATATTTTTATAAGCAGAAATAGAACCATTCTCATCATAAAAAGAATATCTAAAACCTTGTTTAAATAAAACATGAAATGAAATGATGTTTCATGTCATCTCTTAAGAGTAGCAACAATTTATTAAATATAAACCTAACTCACTACTAAGCACTAAGCCATAAACTCCAATGTTGGTGACAGATGAAGATGGTCTATTCCCCATGATCAAGTTCATCCTTCCATGCTCCACGTCCTCACTTATTTTTAGCCCCTGCAAATCAGAACAAATGTGAAACCAACATCCTATATCAAGGACCCAAGAAAGAGAATATGATGAGTTATTAGATAAGATAATGAAAATACCTGCCTAGGTTGGCTTCACTTTTCCATCCTTGATATCCTGCAAGTATTTCAGACAGCTTCGTTTACAATGCCCCTTGTCATTGCAATCGAGAAAGTGGCCTCTTTGGGATCAAAAACAAGGGGAGCATCAGAACTGGATTTTACATTGGGTCTTGTACTTGATGACCCAGCTTGGGGGTTTCCTTTCTAGTTTTGCTGTGGAGGACCTTTGCTCTTCTTCCCTTTCCCTTTCCCTATGGCCAGAACAGGAGCACTAGTAGGAGTGGAGGCAATACCTTTTCCCTTCATTACTGCTTCGGCTGTTCGCAGAAGGGTGTACAATTGTGACAAAGTAGTTTAATTGTTGTTCAAATAATAGGTCAATATGAATTGATCATAACAACTAGGTAGAGAGTTCAACACTATGTCGATTTCCAACTCTTCATAAAAATTCACGTTCAGCTTGATTAGCCTGACCACGTATCATTGCATTCTTTGAACATGGCTACTAACAGACTCACCCTCCTTCATCTTGCTAGCAATGAGGGACTTTAACACCTCATACTTTTCTTGATGAGCTCTTTTATGGTATTTCTCCATAAGGTCCTTGTGGCATCATTATAGTTATTCTTGTAGGTGACCAATTCATCAGGAGTGACCTTCTCTTAGTCAATTTCATCCAATGGTTTCTTGAGGACATATTCCTTGTCCTCAAAACGAAGGGCCATTTTAATTTTGCACATCCAATCGTTGTAGTTGGTGCCATCTAATTACACCTTCGAACAAATGTTCAACAATGAGAAGTTGTTGCTGTTGTTGGAGGAGGAGGAACCAGAAGCACCATTTGGAGTAGACATCTATTAAAATAAAGGTAGTTTTAGTTAGATAAGAATAATCCTCAATATAACACCCAAAATTAAATATCAAGGGTAGGATCTAACTAGATATTTCACAACTTATAAAATGGATGCCGTAATCTAATTGTAATTATATAAATGTAAGTAAATGATGATTTACCAATTTCACCATCGAAAAACGAATTTTAATGAATTTGGTTTTTAATGAGATTCCTAGATCTTTTTGAGTTTCATTGAACTTTTCAATGGCATGTTTAATATCAATTATGCTCTTCCTGTAACATCCCAAAAATAAGACCCGAAAATTTTCATTTTTACATTAATAAAACAGTAAATCATATCATTTTCATAAAACCAACGTAATCAAAGTTTTATCAATACATCATCATTATCAGAGTAAATCACATAATGTGGAATCGAGTGGAGTGTGCTCTGCAATCATCCCGAGCTCTTCCCATTGAAAACAGAAGTACCTGAAACATAAACTGAAAACCGTAAGCACAAAGCACATAAGTACTTGCACCTGAGCCTAAATCCGAATCGGAACCACCTTCCCGAGAGCTCATCTCCATATTGAAAAACAACATGCAAAAGATCAGAACATACCCAAGAACGTTCAAACTAAGGCTTCCTAGATTCTTCGAGACTTTCTCCGATTCAAGTATGGATCCTATGCTTTCAGTAGTACGGGCTCAATACTACCTTCCACACCTATCCATACTTTCCTCAAGAATGATCCCTAAATTCTCTAAGTCACCTTCTCAAACTGATACTCCACATGATCGCTAAACAGAACAACTAAACCCACAGAAGCACTTCCTAGGTTCCCGACCTCACCCTGCCATCAACTGTTGAATAACTACCCATAATGTCATTTACACACCTCATGAATACAATCACATGCAACAAAACTTAGATAATACTTCGAGTAACAGACTCATCCCTACAACGGTTAGAGTCAAACAAGAGTTACGGAATATGGTCAAATCCATCACTCTGAGATTATTCAACCTTTGTCACATGTGACTTAACATATTCACTCAGCAGCCAACTCCCATCATCTAAGAGTCCCACAAAGCACAAAGCAAGTAGCATTCGTGCAGTAACATTCCCACCATATAATAACCAAGAACATTCAATATCACATTCCACAACTCATGCTAGGAACTTCCACTCTTGTTGTTGATTGCTTTACACGTACAAATTATACCCAATCTAGTATTCCATGCTTCCTAGGCTACAAGGCATCACATCCTAGGCCAATCTACCAATGATTGATCAGAACTAGCATGCAAGTCTACAAGCTCATACAATAGGCATACAATGCATCTTTCCCGACATTTTATCATGCAAACACTGAGCAGATCCTTATCCCTAACAATCATGTGATTCACAAATTCATATCACAAATCATATCAGATAACATGTATGGGTATTTTGGGAGAAACTTACTTGAGCTCGGTCAATTGCATGCGCCACACCTTTTTGTATTAGAAAGCCTGTTGTCCTTTAAAGAAAACATTTCTTTTGAAAAACTTTACCAAACCCTCAGTTTGAGTTCAGACACACCCGAGAGTATGTTTGAATCCCTCAAACCAAGGCTCTGATACCAACTTGTAACCACCCAAAAATAAGACCCAAGAATTTTCATTTTTAAATTAACAAAATAGTAAATCATATAATTTTCATAAAACCATGTTAATAAAAGTTTTATCAATACATCATCATTATCCGAGTAAATCACAATATGTGGAATCGAGTGGTGTGTGCTCTGCAATCGTACTGAGCTCTTCCCTTTAAAAATAGAAGTACCTGAAACATAAACTGAAAAACGTAAGCATAAAGCTTAGTGAGTTCCCCAAAATACCACATACCATACATACATAAATGAACACATAATGGGCCCCGGCCTGTCATCGGGCCCCGTATGGCATCGAACCCCGCACGGTACACAAATTTGCTAGTCATCGGGCCCCGCCCAACATCGAGACCTGGTTGATATATAGATTTGTCAGTCATCGGTCCCCACCCAGTAAACATATAAAACACATAAACATATAAACACATAACACATGCAATAATCACAAAGATACTTAGCATACAAAATGTTCATTGGGCCCTGCCTGGTAAGCATACGAGCACATAACACATGCAAGAGTCATGCATACATCTAGCATCCTAACATAGAAAAACCATGCGCTGGAATTGATGCCTTTGACCGGCTAAACGCCGTGAGGAAACTCACCTCGCACTGTCGAATCTCACAGAAAAAATCTTTGGCTTCCAACCCGCTAAAATCCCCACGCTATTAATAACAAAATAATCATCAAACCAATAATTGGATCCCAACTCACACAAAGAGTCTAAACTAGGGTAAACAACCTTTTTACCCTTCTCTATGTGTGACCCATGGCCCACGCACAATCCAAATTGTCCAAAGGCCCAAAATTCCAAAATAATCCTTCCAACCCCAATTATGGCCCAATTTTCCAAATTAGGCCTAAATCTCTTTTATTGGCCTTTTCCAAGCAAACCCAAAACAAGTATCATCCCAAAAACCTGATGGCCCAACAAGACCCTAAGCATCTAAGTCCAAAAATGGACCAAGCCGAAGCCTAAGCATTTGAAGCCCAACCCGTTGAGTACGTGGGGCGTACTCAGCACATACAAGCAGCGTACTCGCTTTAGGGCTTGTACGCCAAGCTAAGTGTACCTGTTTGTACGCCCATCGTACTCCCCCATTTGGCCAACTTCCATTTTTCCAACTCTTAATCGATTAAGACCTCTGTCCAAACTCAGATCAGACTGCCTTAAGATGGTTTATCACGTAAAGTTGCCAAGTTTACGTGCATGCATGGCTTAATGAGGCATTTAGAGTTCAAAAGAGCTTAATAAATGACTTAATGCATGCATGAGACCATAAACACCATAAAGTTTGCACCTTTAAGCATAAGGAACCCTCCAAACATCATGATCTACAAGATTTAGCTTCTAAAACGACCTTAACCCATCAAGACCAGCCAAAAAGGGACAAAGAAGCATAAAACCATATCATGAAGAGAACTAAGCAAAGAGTAGACAAGGTATGAACTTTATACCTCCAAATACTTGCAAAAGGAGTGATGATTCTGGATCTCTAAGCTTTACACTAAGCAATGCACCTTCAACCTTATTTTATCCCTTCAAAATGAGAAAAATAAGCACTTACTTCTTCTCAAGATCTCAAAGACACAAAATGATGGCTAAGGGTCGAAATTTAGAGTTTTGGAGGTATGGAGGCTGGTAAAGAGGACAACCTTAGGGACTTATGGAGCTTAGATAGGGTGTAACACCCTAAAATTAGAGTTTCATTAAACCCCTCGTACACCCAACGTACGATGCTTCAGTCCTGCAATCAAATCTCCCACTTAGTACGTTATGCATACCATGTAGTATGCCCCGCATACTAGCTTCTCAGCTAGTACGCTAAGCGTACCCTATGGTACGCCCCGCGTACTAACCACTTGGGCCAAAATGCAATAATCTTAATTACAAGGTCTAAAAGGAACCATACTCGATACAAGTGTTACACTTCCATTTGTGATTGGGATACCGAGGATCACAAACAAGATGTGATTCACCATGCAAATTAGCTTGGTAATCTCGATGTCATTTATCATCTCGTTTTAATGTGCCAGTTAGCCACACACGCTCCATTAATCAATGATAATTTTCGAGATACCCATTGCCACAAATGTCGCACCTCTAGTGATTCACACCCAACACTACCAAAAGGAAGAAGATTGAGAGATAGGAGGGATGCTCAGAAATTCGAATATATCTTCAAAAGAAGATGTGGCCGGAATTTCTAGGGTTGAGGGTCTTTTATAGTGCAGTCAGGAAATCCTAGATAAGCCCAAATCTAACATTATCTTAAACCGGGTAATTATCCACCTTCCTGATTATCCACCAGGGATAATTCTAGAAACCCTAAGGCTCCTTGAAATTGTCCAAGCCTTATGGAGGGTTCTATAATGCCTCCTGCTCAACTATTGAACAATTGTCCTTCAGTCCTTGCACTTTTAATTAATTCTTTTAATCCCAAAATTAATTCGAATTAATTTCTGATTAAATATTAATATTTCTAATTAATACATTATTTCCATTATATATTAACAAATTTATTTATTTCAGTTTATTAATCAAATAATAAATCAACCTCTCTCTCTTAAAAATCATAATGTCAAGTTGCTAGTTTGAGGGCAACCCAAAAGGACTATGCTACTATCAATTCAAGTATATACCAATTATAGTTATGGACTTAGACACCTAATCCAATAGGACCAAAAGTGCATCCTTTTCAACTTAATCCATTAAGTCCAAGTCTCCAACCTTCATATCTCAATCAAAATGATGTGTATATGGATAAAGTTTTCAAGTTTATCCATAACAAGGTCACAAAATGTAACACCCCAATTCTGGTATGATATTTATATTTTTGTTTATTGTTATTTTCTTCAAGTTTTAAGGGGGAACGCGGCGAGTCGGTAGCTGGACTCGTCAAGTAGAGTCGGGAATTCGAGCATGTTTAAGTTAGCGACTCGGCGAGTCTATATTTCGGACTCGGCGAGTCCACCAGTCTGGATGAAACCCTTATTTCAAGAGTTTGCACCCTATTTAAACAACTTTTGAGGCCACAAGTCAGCCCCCATCACCCCTCAAAGCATCATTCTCGAAACCCTAGAGCCCTCTTTGCATTTTGTGTGATTTTGGTGTGTTCTTTGAAGATCTTGAGAGAAAAAGGAAGGTAGATCAAGAGGAGAAGAAGGAGATCCTAGACCCTTGAGGAATTTCAGAAGATAGTAAGGTATATCTTGGCCCTTTTCTATTTCTATGCTTAAATCCCCTTTTTGAAGCCATTAAACCTATTCTTGAATCATTTCTTGGCTTAGTAGTAGCATAGAGGACTCATGGAGTTGATTAGCCTTCGGATCTAGCTAGGTTTGTATTCCAGAAGCTTAGATCTAGCACCTTTATGGATCCATTTTGCATGGAAGCTCTAGATCTAATATTATAGTGTGCTCTGTACCTTAAAACCTTCATTTGATATTATTTACACATAAAGTTGGAAACTTTACGTGTTAATCAAGTCCCAGGAACCCAGATCTATTAATGTTATGGACTGGTTTCAAGCAGAATCGAGTATATAGTGTTTGCATGCATACGACTCGGCGAGTCGTTCTTCAGACTCGGCGAGTCGAGTCGCGAGTTCCCTGTTTTTCCTTTTTCGAGTTATGCCGAGTGGAACCAATGAGTGAGAGATGGACTCGGTGAGTTAGAGGGTTAGACTCATTCGTGGAAGAACTCGGCGAGTCAATGCCCTGACTCGGCGAGTTCAAGGCAACCTTCATGCCTCAAGAACAGACTCGACGAGTTGTTCATACAACTCAGCGAGTCACAGCTAGAATGTTCATCGGATGAAGGAGAACTCGACGAGTTGTTCATACAACTCGGCGAGTCGGATGCAGATTGTCAGAGTGTTAGTAGCAAAAGGAACTCGCCGAGTTTGTGCCAAAACTCAATGAGTAGTAGCGAGTAGAATCAAGAAAGTAAGAGTAAGGACTCGACGAGTTGGCGACCCAACTAGACGAGTCAGGTCAACTGAATGTTGACTTTAACAGTTAGGCTGACTTGGACCAGGGGTAAGAGAGTCATTCTTCCCTTAGTATTATTGTCAGTATTTGATTGATAGTGGTTATGAAAATTGTAGCCGGGGTGAAACCGGAGCCGCAACAGACAGATTCCAGAGCAGTCCTTTCAGCAGCTAGGCTACGAGGCGAGTTTCCTTCCAGTAGGAACGGGTCTACGGCCATAATGTCGGCCCGATTAGCTAGTAGTAGTTTTCGGACTTCGGTTCGGCGCAGTAGATAGTGTGTTTGATGCCTTCGTGGCTCAGGCAGGATTTATGTGTTATGTGTTCCGAGCTACGGCCTGACGCGGTATGCAGTATATGTGTATATGATGATGTGTGTTGTGCTAGTTGATATGTGTTTATGTTATGCTATGATCAGTTAGTTCCGAACTTCGGTCCGATGCAGTCAGTTCCGGACTTCGGTCCGATGCAGCTAGTTCCGGACACCGGTCCGATGTAGGGGACAAGGTCCCAGTCAGTTCCAGACTACGGTCTGATGCAGTTTCCGGGCTTCGGTCCGATGCAGTGGGCAAGGCCCAGTACGTGCTTATGTTATTGTATGGTATGTGGTAGTTTGGGGGAGCTCACTAAGGTTCGTACTTACAGTTTTAGTTTTGGTTTCAGGTACTTCCGCAAGTAAAGGGAAGAGCTCGGGATGATGGCATCGCACACACCACAGCTTCAGTCTTTATCCTGGGATTTTGTTTGGATTCATAGTTTGATTTGATGCAGTTGTTTCACGACATTTTATTATGAGTTGAGATATTTGACGTATGGTTTTTATTAAAACAAAAATTTTCTGGTTGTTATTTGAGATGTTACATAAAATTTCAATATCTACACTTTATGCACTAAAGTGTCCAAAAGTTCATAACATCCAAAACTAGCTAGATCTAACAAATGCATCATCAAGATTCAAGCTTTATACCTCCAAAAGAAAGATCAATGTGAACAAGATCCGGATCTACAAGCGTCAATGCAACCAAGATTTCTTCAATGAGTTCGTTCTTCTCCAAGGTTTGGGGCTTAGTCTAGGGTTAGGTGTAACATCCCATTTATTAAATAAATAAATAGATAAATTAATAAATGAATAGTAGTCCTAAAATCAATAATAATATAGCAAGGTGTTGGCCTCGAGGAGTTAACTGTCATAATTTTAGAAGTTGGGGGTTAAAAGTGTAAGTTTCGGGATTTATTGTGTAAAGAGTTTTAGAAGACAGGGGGTGTTTCGTAAGTATTGGACTTAATATGAAAGTATTTTGGATGGTTGGGGCTAAAAGGGTAATTTATGGATTCGTTTTGAAAGAAAAGGGAGAAGGAGGGACCAAATGTGGCATTATGGGGCGAAGTTTCGCGAGTCGGGGTATATAATCGTTACCCACCCGGTAACCCTAACTATAGTCACCACTATTCAACCGTCACCCTCTCTACCCTCAACCTCCAGCCGCCACCACCATGCCATCGGCGACGTCGCAATCGAAGCGCCACCATCATTTATGTCGCCAGACATCACGTGTAGCGGAGGAAAAACCCACTGAGACCGACGTTGTGATCGTGGGAAGACTGTTCGAAGGTGGTGTTTTTGGGTCTCGTCGTTGCGTCGCCACCATGGGCCACCGGACATGGCCGTGCTACCTCCGCTGTCAGCGTAGATGAAGTACCCTGCACCCGGCGACGTGTTAAACGGGGTTGTTGGGAGGAACCGTCAAGATCAAAGAGGATGCTGCCAAACCCTAGCCGCCGCTATACTTGGTTGAAGATGCGCCGCCATCGTTCCCTACGGTGGCTTTCTACTGAGTTCTGATTGTCGTCGTCATCTCGAGGGTAGCTCAGTCGAAGACGCCTCACCTTTTAGTTCGTGTGTTGTTGTTCCACCATGAAGTCTAGAGGGGTACTCGCTAGACAGAAGAGCCCGAGGAAAATCACCATAGCTGCCAACCATCGTGGATGCCGCCGATGGTGCCGCTATTGCCTGCAGTTTCATGCCATCACCGCCGCCGTACGCCACCATGTGGGTGGTTGGGTGCATTTTGGAACAAGAAATGTGTGTGTGTGTGTGTGTGTGTTTATTTCAATGAAGTGGTGTTTGGGTGTTGCTTGACCGGATTTCACAAGAAAAGCCACACCACCACCGTGAGGTGGTGGCTGCCACCTTGTAACACCGTCGGCCACCACAAGGGTGGTTGTGTGGGTGTGTTTATCATATTATGTGTGGGTTAATTTCGAGATATTACATTGTATATTTCTAATTAGTGACTAGTATAATCAAGAAACTCATAACCACAACCGTGAGGTGGTGGTTGTGACAACCGTCAAAACTCAGGTTAGGACTCATCTAGAACCTTTTCATTTCCATGCATGCACATAACTTGGCTTTAGAAGCAACAAGTTAAGCTAGATCGCGACTTAATAGATCCCTCAGAACATGTAGTGTAACTTAGCTTGTACTAAGTTGTCACATTAATATGTGAATACTCTAACTGGGTTGTAAAGTGCCAAAGTTCAATCACAAAACTAAACACGAAACCATGTTCAATAGATCACGGCTCGAGGGTAAGTTAAATACCCTAAATTATTAATCGAAACATATGACGTGCTTAACTAGTTTAAGTACTTATCAAAATCAATTTAACTGAATCATGATTTGATTTAATTGATAGTTGGAAATGATATCCAAATATCATAATTTGAATTATGAGCCAAAAATATAATTCAAGGATTGCCAAATCCTACAACCATATATTATGAACCCTTGTTACAATTGTTGAAATATGAGAAATTGAATTATATTAAAATTAAATCATAGGTTATCATTTTTCTAAATTAATTCAAGAAATATAAGTTTATAACTTATTTCCAAATGTAAATATTTCAATAAAACCCAATGAATAAAACCCTAAGAAATTATGATAATATTTGAGTTTTTATAAAATTTAAAGCCTAGATTTATAAAAAATTCGAGGGAGGCTTTTATTACTTTATCAAATATCAAGAAAAATACCCTCTCTCTATGAAAAATTCGTCCATTAGGCATTTCCCTCTTCCCCATGCCTTAAAACCCACTATTGCAACTCATTTGAGCCATTTCTACACTTAGTTCTCTCTCTCTCTCTCTCTCTCTCTCTCATTCTTCAAGAAAACTCTCCAACTCCCCAAACCTCTCAAACCCATCAGAAAATCATCCATCTTCTTCCCTAATTTCGGATCCTTGAAGGTTTTGAAATGTTCTTGCTTTACTCAAATTCGAAATCAAGGTAAACAATACAACCATTCTTATGGTTTTATAGCTTTACTTCACCTTCTTCATGGTTCTTCTTTACTTTTCGGGTTCTATGACCTTATATGGCTAGATATCCTTGTTTATCCTCTTGGTGTTTGTAGATTCTCACTATAACACATTACATGTGTTTGAGATGGTGAAAATCTGGGATCAATGTCACACCCACAAACCAGAACGACGGAATCGTTCGAGGGCGGATGACTTCATGTAGTATCATAACAGTTGAATAAATAGTAAATAAAGCAAACACAACCATCATAAATATAATTTAAAAAGTTACATTGTTGATTGTATTACATGTTTCAAAAGAAATTACATTATGATAATACAATTGTAACATCCCAAAATTCAAGACTAAAAATTTCATTTGATAAAACATTACGTTAAGCAAATTCATCGTTTTCAAACATAAACAAAGTGTTAGTTTCCAAAATACATATTCATTATCAGAGTAAACATTCCCAGGCTGTCTAAGCTATGGTGAGTGCCATGCGATCATCCCGAGCTCCATCATCCGCTACCGGAGGTACCTGAAACCAAAACTGAAAACCGTAAGCACGAAGCTTAGTGAGTTCCCCACCCTACCACATACCATGCATAACCACATACTGCACATACTAGGCCGCGCCCGCTATCCTGGGCCTCACCCCTTACCTTGGGCCTCACCCGCTACAATGGCCCCGCCGCTCCAGGCCCCGCCTGGCTTTGAGCCCCGCTCGGATACAGATCTGTTTCACGTAGGCCTCGCCTGTCACAGGGCCTCGCCCACTAACATATAATAGCACATAAACATCTCACATAAGCTAAACACATACTAACGGATCTTGTCCTAAGGCCTCGCCTATCTCTGGGCCCCGCCCCTGACCTGTTACTGATGAGTCACGGAACCCCGTCCATGCTCCTACTGGTAGTGAGATACGGGCCCAGCCCACACTCACTCCCTTCCTGACTTGGGCCTCGCCCCTGCTCTGCTGCTACTGAGATGTGGAACACCATCCACACTCTCCTATTGGTGAGATACGGGACCTCGCCCATACTCACCTCCCTACCAGGCACATACAAGTATCACACAGACAACAAGTATAAACTATCACATAAACCATTCCTTGGGCACCCACCCGCTAACATTGGACCTCGTCCTGGCCAACATACTAGCATACGATGCCTAGGGCTAACCCCCGGGTCTTTTACTCATGTCTACATGGGCTGGCATTGTGGCCGTAGACCCATTCACACAAAGGGAAACTCACCTGATACTGCTGAACTGCTGCTGCTAATCCCTTTGACCGCTACCTGACCACTGACTCCGAACTGCTGCTCCACTAGCTCCCCGAGCTACCAAAATCAACATAACACTTAGTCTAACTGACCTTCAAAGGTCAACCAAGTCAACTCTTGCCAAAGTCAAAGTCCTGGTCAAAGTCAACCTTCCAGGTCAACCCTACTCACCGAGTCCACTTACTGACTCGCCGAGTCCCTATGCTCAAAGTCCTTCCAATCACGACTTGACTCGCCGAGTCTACTGATTCCCAAATCCTGTCATGTCCAACTCACTGAGTCCTTGCTCGACTCGCTGACTCGAGTCTTAATTCGAAGGGTTTGGGACTACGTGACCTGACTCGTCGAGTCCAAGAACAGACTTGCCGAGCACAAGGCAATCTCCAACCAACTCGCCGAGTTGTTCATCCAACTCGCCGAGTTTGATGCCCATCTTCATCCAACTCAACGAGCTGTTCATCCCACTCGTCGAGTTCCTCCTCATCTTCAAGCTACTCGCCGAGTCCACTCGAAGGACTCGCCGAGTCCATTAAGATCTACTTACATGCAGAGGACTTTCGAGTCATGCATGGACTCCAAACTGTAGATCTACCCTTCCCAAGCCTATTCCCCACGTAAAGTTGCAAACTTTACGTGTAAAGATGGAGATCTAAGCAACATACACCATGAACTAGGGTTTAAGACCAAGAGGCTCCAAAATCCACCCAATGGCTGATACTTTACGAGATTCTAAACCAAAACAAGCATGGATCTGAGGTAGCAACCTCGGATCTGGACCTCAAGCTCGAAATTGATCTTAGACATGGCTTAAAAGCCCCAAAACTCATAACCAAAGAAGATCTAAAGGAGAGAAATGAATTAATACCTTTAAATGCTCTGAAATGTTCCCCAAACTTCGGATCCAAGACCACTCCTTGATGCTTCAAAGATTCCCACTTCTTCTTCTTCTTTTAAATCACTCAAAAATGGCTAAAAGCTTGAATGAGCACAATGGAGGCTTAGGGTGCGGCGTTCTGGGTGTGAGAGACAGTAAAGGAGCCCTAGGAAGAAGAATGAGGAGATTAAATAGGCTCCAAGCCCCGGATTTAGCATTTTCCTCGCACAGACCAGACTCGCCGAGTCACCTTGGCCGACTCGCCGAGTCGGTCACTTACTCCTCGACTCGGATCCCGCTCGGACTCGCCAAGTCCCTCCTTGGACTCGCCGAGTCGACCCCTAAACTTAGGGTTTTCTTTCCTTTCTTGGCCTTCAAAACTTTGGGTGTTACAACTCTCCCCCACTTAAATTAAACTTCGTCCTCGAAGTTTGCCATAGCCCACCACCTGCGATCCGCCTCCAATACCCACCAATTATCCCAACACCAGCCGCCTACCTGCGCTGGTCTTCCACCTGGTCATTCTGACTAACATAAACCTCGCGGTTAAACCTCGGGTCAAACCTGACCCTGAACAACTTAGAAACAGAACTTACTCAACCGACAATCCTTCTGGTACTCACCGAGTACTGCACTGAACCCATAGGGGTTCTCCACTTCCTTCCTTGTGCGATTTCCTTGCCTCCCCAAGGCAATGCTCCATAACCAACTATTCCCTCTGCCACTGCGAAGACCCTGTCTTCATCGATTCTATTACTCCCGCTACTTCCAGTATAGGTCATTATCGCCAGTATCCACTGGGCATTTCTTTCTACTACAATTTGGTGTCGAGCACCACATGATCAGCTAACTGAATTCCACCATATGTTGCATACTCGCACTGCCACTGACTGGCAATTCTACTATTCCTCGTCTGACTTCCTGATGAACTGAGACCACCCTGGTCCCTACCAACCTATCAATGACTGGATTACCGGATCCCACCGGTAGCTAGTCCCAACACCACCAATAGTCGCTCCCAGCGACTTCCAAAGAAATTCGATCACCTATAACTGCTCAATCTACTCTGCCATTCAGGCACTACAAACCTGGGATTCTCGATCCCCTAACTTGACACTAAGGTCCCTACCAGGTCCCACCTGTGCTGCTAAAACTCACGGGCCTCGCCCATGGGTCCCACCCGCATCTATCCTTCTATTCCCACTAGTCTAATCACTCTCGCTTGGGCCTCGCCCACGTGTCTCACCCAACTATATCCTGGAGCGGCCTCTCCCAAGGTCTCACCTCTCTAGGGCTATACAGGCAACTCCATATCATTCTCGTCCACTACCCATTCCTTATCCCTATCTGATCACTAGGAGATAAGGGCCTCGCCCCAACTCCGCTAACAAAACTACTAAGGAATGCTATGGCTTACCCGTAGTCTTACATCACCATCCAATGTTGACTGCTAGAACGAAGGCACCCATGTGCCATTAGCTCTCAAGATCCTCATTCCGACTCCCTCGAGTCCTACGGGCAATCCACAACCTGAATTCTCAACCATAACTAACCATTACCATCACACACACTAGATGATGGGGAGTATCTCAAACTCCCAACCCTGAAATCCTCAATCCATCAAACGTTGAACTACTTCTCTTCCTTCTCGGAGGTCACGTACTTGTTCTGGGTGTGCGTGCTCCTCTTTGGGCACACCCGGAGGATTCTCCCCCACTTCGATCCTGCTTACCCCTCGCCGCTCAATACTCAAAAGAGATCCCGATCTTTGCTACCATTCCATAACCCATCTACTGAGGAACCCAAGCCCGCCATAGCTAGGGATTTAGCCAATCCATCACAATCACTGCACCACTCCGAACTAGCGAGATGTACCAAATCTCTCCCAAGCATGCTACAGTTACTACATCCTTCGAAACCTTCTTCAATAGAGCACATCCCCTAACTACCATACAAATATCCAAGGTATGCAGATGACATATAACTCGATCACAATCAACCACTCAAAATAAAACACTTTTACCGATAATGATGCAGAACCATAACAATAAAATTATGCACAAATAAAAGAACTGAAATGGGAAATTGCATACCTGCAACGTCCGGCGTTGCTCGCGTCTCCAAGGTCGTCATCTGAAAAGCCCTGCTCCCTGCCGCAGGTGCCTCTTCCCGGCCCTGACGGCCATCCGTGATCCTCAAAGTTGCAGGGGCGGGTGCCATCACCCGTCCTGCTGAAAACAAACTGGGACACTGGTCCTTCTTTTGGCCCCGCTGGTTGCAGTGAAAACATATCAAGTCTGATCCCTGCGCGGCGGTAACAGTACAATCCTTGCTGAAATGACCAGTCTGACCGCACTTGAAACAACCAGACTCACCACTGCTACCACTCTTGCACGCGCCTCCGTGCGCCCTGCCACACTTTCCGCGCCGACTGTGGTCCTGATGATCCCTCGATCTCGAATCCGATCCCTTGGGCCTTTTGCCCGAACCCACAGCTACCTGAACCTCATCCGGCTTCCTCTTCCGGATTTGCTCCAAATCAATTTCCCTTTCTCTAGCCCGAGAAATCATATCTTCCAGCGTCTTACAGCTGCACCTGCTCACGAACTCCCTGATGTCATCCCTCAACATCTCATGGTACCGAGCCTTCTTCATCTCCTCATCCGCGACATACTGCGGTACAAGAAGAGCCCTCTCCCTGAACTTGGCGGTGATCTCCGCCACAGTCTCAGTGGTCTGCGTCAAATCCTGAAACTCCCGTGCCAACTGCTGCACCTCAATAATTGGCGAAAACTCCGCCCTGAACCTGGCCGAGAAATCACTCCAAGTCATCGCGTCCAATGCGGCATCATCCCCCAGAGCATGACCAATCTCCTCCCACCAGTCCCTCGCTCTGTCCTTCAGAAGACAGGAGGCGAGTCTAACCTTGTCCCCCTCGGGACACTTGCTCGTACGAAAAGCGTTGGCAACATCAGCCAACCATCTGCTGCTAGCAATGGGGTCCCTAGCCCCATAATAATCTGGCGCCCCGCAGGCCCTGAACTCTCGAAATGTCAAGGTACGCACTCCCAACAAAGCCATCATCTCAGTACGGAAGGCTCCCAGCCTCTCATCCAAGATCTCCAGTATACCTTCCTTGACCGTGTCAAAGATCACAGGAGTCTGAGCTAGAATACTGCGCGTAACCTCAGCTGATATCAACTCTCTCATCCGCTCCTCGAGCTGCTCGGCCCCTGAACCCGAGCCCGATCCCTCTCCGGTGCCTGATCCGCCCGCTGGTCTCTCTCGCAACGTCACCATGCTGAAACATATAACACAACCACTATCAGAAAACTCCTCACTGTTGCGAGACCAAACACACCCCTTACTAGGTTCCCGGTCTTGTCTTGGCCCTTCCCAAATCAAGTACGGATCCTCTGCTTTCAGTAGTACGGGCCCATACTACCTTCCACATCTATCCGTACTTTCCTCAGGAATTGCTTTGACTCCACCAGGTCCCTTATCCACTACTACTGCTCCCAGCACTATCTCATCCTAGGCTTACCCTAGGGAAACCTCTGACTCAACTCAAACAGTCCTCAGCTGCTGAAGGTCTCCTTGTGATGCCAATTAGCCATCACCTGGATACCATCACATGTGACGAGGATCAGATAATCCTTCAAGTAAAAGACTCGTCCCTACAACGGTTGGACTCAAACAAGAGCTGCGCAATAGGGCCAAATCCAGCACTCTGAGATTATTCAACCCTGATCACATGTAACGTGACGTATCCACCTAATGGCTAACTCCCATCACTCAAAATCCCACAATGCACAAAGCAAGCAGCATTCGGAAAAGGGGGAAATCTAACCACAACATACTCAAGCAATCATATCCAAACAACAAGAATCTAAAATAACATGCAACACAACTCATAAACTCAGGCATAACCTAAACAGGCTATCCTACTACTGTCTAATCAGCACTATCATGCAGCTCAAACACATATAATAGGCACATAAGGCATCATTCCTAGATCCTTAGTCCTAATCTAGCATACTGTTCTATCAACTGATAATCATAACATAAACTTGCATGGGTATTTTGGGGTACTTACTTGAGCTCGGTTGATTGCATGCACCACACCCTTTTTCTCTTTTCAAAGTTCTTTTCTTTCTGAATTATTTTTGCCTTTCTAAAACTGTTTTCTTTCCCAAAACTCTCTTTTTACAAAACTGTCTTTTCATTTTAAAAACTTCTATACCAATCCCTCAGTTTGAGTTCAGACACGCTCGAGAGCATGTCCAAATCCCTCAAACCAAGGCTCTGATACCAACTTGTAACATCCCAAAATTCAAGACTAAATATTTCATTTGATAAAACATTACGTTAAGCAAATTCATCGTTTTCAAACATAAACAAAGTGTTAGTTTCCAAAATACATATTCATTATCAGAGTAAACATTCCCAGGCTGTCTAAGCTATGGTGAGTGCCATGCGATCATCCCGAGCTCCATCATCCGCTACCGGAGGTACCTGAAACCAAAACTAAAAACTGTAAGCACAAAACATAGTGAGTTCCCCACCCTACCACATACCATGCATAACCACATACTGCACATACTAGGCCGCGCCCGTTATCCTGGGCCTCGCCCCCTACCTCGGGCCTCGCCCACTACAACGGCCCCGCCGCTCCAGGCCCCGCCTGGCTTCGAGCCCCGCTCAGATACAGATCTGTTTCACGTAGGCCTCGCCTGTCACAGGGCCTCGCCCACTAACATATAATAGCACATAAACATCTCACATAAGCTAAACACATACTAACGGATCTTGTCCTAAGGCCTCGCCTATCTCTGGGCCCCGCCCCTGACCTGTTACTGATGAGTCACGGAACCCCGTCCATGCTCCTACTGGTAGTGAGATACGGGCCCAGCCCACACTCACTCCCTTCCTGACTTGGGCCTCGCCCCTGCTCTGCTGCTACTGAGATGTGGAACACCATCCACACTCTCCTATTGGTGAGATACGGGACCTCGCCCATACTCACCTCCCTACCAGGCACATACAAGTATCACACAGACAACAAGTATAAACTATCACATAAACCATTCCTTGGGCACCCACCCGCTAACATTGGACCTCGTCCTAGCCAACATACTAGCATACGATGCCTAGGGCTAACCCCCGGGTCTTTTACTCATGTCTACATGGGCTGGCATTGTGGCCGTAGACCCATTCACACAAAGGGAAACTCACCTGATACTGCTGAACTGCTGCTGCTAATCCCTTTGACCGCTACCTGACCACTGACTCCGAACTGCTGCTCCACTAGCTCCCCGAGCTACCAAAATCAACATAACACTTAGTCTAACTGACCTTCAAAGGTCAACCAAGTCAACTCTTGCCAAAGTCAAAGTCCTGGTCAAAGTCAACCTTCCAGGTCAACCCTACTCACCGAGTCCACTTACTGACTCGCCGAGTCCCTATGCTCAAAGTCCTTCCAATCACGACTTGACTCGCCGAGTCAACCATTGACTCGCCGAGTCTACTGATTCCCAAATCCTGTCATGTCCAACTCACTGAGTCCTTGCTCGACTCGCTGACTCGAGTCTTAATTCGAAGGGTTTGGGACTACGCGACCTGACTCGTCGAGTCCAAGAACAGACTCGTCGAGCACAAGGCAATCTCCAACCAACTCGCCGAGTTCATGCCCATCTTCATCCGACTCGACGAGCTGTTCATCCCACTCGTCGAGTTCCTCCTCATCTTCAAGCTACTCGCCGAGTCCACTCGAAGGACTCACCGAGTCCATTAAGATCTACTTACATGCAGAGGACTTTCGAGTCATGCATGGTGATATGTGCATATTTAGTGTGTATTTAGTATAGTTTTTATTCATATATTAGCTAAATTATCGCATATTATGGACAAAAGGTACTTAAAAGTGTTAAATTATGTTTTTCAGTCCAAAGATGAAGCTCGGAAGCTAAAGGAAGCAAGAGAAACAGTTAGGAGCTCGAGAGTGGAATGAAGAAGGAAAAACACTAAAAAAAAGCTTCTACTCGTCGAGTCAGATAGCTACTCGACGAGTCCGGTCGAGGAATCAGAAGGATAATGACTCGGGATCCCAGATAGTTATCGCAATACGGGGAATGTGAGAGGGACTCGACGAGTCACCACTTGACTCGACGAGTCGAACCGCTTATTTAAAGATAATTCCACAGATCGAGAGGGGGAGTTCTGGGAAGTTTCAGAAGTGCTTAGCTGCGAATAAGAAGCCAGAAGAACCCTAGAAGTCGACCAAGGAAGCTAGAATCCAATTCCGGGAGTAATTAAGGCATAATTCCACCATTCTACTTATTTCTTTTGTTTTGTCAACATGATTAAGCAACTTGAACTTATTTGTTTGCTGTTATTTACCTTAGTTATGAACTAAATTCTTTAAACTTCTATTTGGGGATACGAAATTGGTAGTATGGTTTGATTCTTGGTAGGATTAATTCTATGCTGGTTAATTTAGTTATTTTAGCTTGCTAAAGAACCTTGTGTGTGAATGATAATTGATTTTCTGTTAATAGGGAGATAATTAATTAGCATGAACATCTATTAGTTATCAATCTCATATGCTTAGTGAACACTTTTTGTCATATGTCTAGTGTAATGAACATGAAACTAGGATTAATAAGAAAATCAAGTAAATTTATGTGCAAGCTTGTGAGATGACCATTGAACAAGAAGTTAATTAAAAGATAAATTAATTAGCTATTGCAAGTCTAATTTAACCCGAATATTATATCTAGTAAATTTAATTGAAATAGACAACTGGCCATTGTTTAAATTGATTTATTTGCTAAGGATTAATGAAGTGAATACGGAATTAATCAATTGAATCGGTAACTAGCAAAAGAATTAATCCATTGCACTTTTACCTTGAAATCAACCATAGGATCAATTAAGTTGAACTAAATAGAAGTACTTCTCCGTTATTGAATCTAGTCAAAGTCTTTATTTTCTAGCTTAAATTAGTAATAATTAGTAAGTTTCTCGTCTTGTAAAACTAGAGAACAACCCCTGCTTTTTAATTAACTTAAATTAAATTAGTTTTTAGTTTAATTTGTCGTTCCCTGTGTTCGATACCCTGCTTATTTAGCTATACCACAATTGATAGGTTCACTGCCTTTTGTGTGTTATTTGATAATTAAAAGTAGGTTTAAAACTAGTGGGTTTTACACACATCAAGTTTTTGGCGCCGTTGCCGGGGAACGGTTCTAAAATTAATAATAAAATCTAGTTTAATCGATCCTTTGTGTGGGATTTATCTTACACAAAGTTATTTACAAAGCAAATCAGTAAGTAGATTTAGTTTTAATAAATTACGTTTTTAGATTTACTAGAAATTTTTCTTTTCTGTTTTTGCCTTGTACTCGCCGAGTGCATACGAGCAGACTCGGCGAATCCATCGCAGTTTTAGTCCCTATTGATTATTTCGTTTTTATTCCTTTTACGCGTTTCGTCTTTTGTTTCGTTTTTTTCAGCTGTTTCATGACCCGAGGATCGGACACACCTCTAGTACCACCTTTGGAAGACCCGGAATCCGCACTAAAGAGAAGCAAAGGAAAAGCCGAAGGAGAAACCACAACTTCAAAGAACTCACCACTCAAGAACTTGAAATCAGTTTTCAGCAAGAAGAAAGGCAGCAAATCAGGAGCATCCAGTGCCTCATTAACAATTGAGGAACAAATTCACGAAGATATCGAGTACGAAACCGATTCCGAAGAAGAGTTAGCTATCACTATGGCTAACATCGATGAAGTCCCCATGGGGGAGTGGAAGAAAAGGATGTGTGATGACACCGGGCCGGGACTTGTGCAACCCGCAATTCCCGCAACCGCTACGTTTGAGCTAAAGGGCCATATTCTCGCTCAACTCAAGGAGATCCCTTTTTACGGGAGAGATCATGAAGACGCTTACAAGCATTTGGACGAAGTAAATGATGTGGCCGATTACTTCAACGTGCCTAATGTTCCACGCGAGACCCAGCTTCTTCGAATGCTTCCTGTCACGTTTAAAGGCGCTGCAAAAGATTGGTTAAAATCACTTCATCCCGGATCGGTCACCATATGGGCCAAGATGAAAGAAGAGTTCATTGACCATTTCTGCCCACCCTCCAAGATAGCCAAGCTAAAGAAAGCCATTGCCAACTTCGAGCAACAACCCGGTGAATCTCTTTATGAAGCTTGGGAGAGGTACAAGAGCCTACTTAGAAATTGCCCACACCATGATCTTAATAGCCAACAAGAGGTCTCCATCTTTTATGATGGAGTTAATGTCACCACAAGGCAACTACTCGATTCATAAGGCCCGCTCACCCGAAAGCCACCTCCGGAAATAAAGGAATTAATTGAAGAATTCTCTAAGCATTCTAGAGAATACCACAATCCGAGAAATGAAGTGAGTCGTGGAGCAGTAAACTCGGTGAACGATGGCATGGCGGCGGTAATAGCTAAACTCGATAGCCTAGACCGAAGAATGACGAAAATGGATCAAACGATCCATGCTATTAGGGTAGGATGCGAAAATTGTGGCGGCCCCCATCTTACCAAGGATTGTGATCGAGACGAGAAGGGAAATAAAAAGGCTCAAGTATTTTATTCCAGTGGCGATAGATACGATGAAGACTGGAGGAAACCGAAGAAGGAATGGCTCCCATACGAAGAATATAAAAAGGCTAAGGAGGAGAAATACAAACAGAGGGAGAGGGGATTCTATCAAAAGGAAGAGCCGGTCACGGAAAAGAAGGCAAATTTAGAAGATATACTCACAAGGTTCATAACCGCGTCTGAGAAAAGACATAATGATCACGATGTGGCAATGCAAGAAACCAGAAACATGTTGAGGAATCAGCAAGCTTCCATTCTCAACATTGAGAAACAGCTGGGACAACTTGCACATCAAGTGAATGAAAGAAGACCGGGTCAACTTCCGAGCAACACCGAGCCCAATCCAAGAATGGAGAACGTGAGCGTAATAACCTCCAGCAGTGAAGAAAAACTTACAGAAGCACTAAGGATCTCCAAGAAGAAGGAAGAGAAGGTAGAAGAATCGAAGCCAGTCAAACCCGACCCGACTCGCCGAGTCACTCCTATGGACTCGACGAGTCCATGCGAAAGTGAGAAACCCATCAGTTCTTCGAAACCTTATAAGCCTCCACTACCATACCCAACCAGAGCCATGCCTGCAGAAAAAGTTCAAGCCTATAGAACCTTCATGGAGCATGTTCAAGCTTTACAAGTCAATATGCCATTTGTGGAAATAATGCTCCAAACTCCTAAATACTTTAACTTGCTTAAAGGCCTTTTTGCTGCTAGGAAAGATCTGGCTGAAGTCGCGGAGATATTGATGAGTGAGCTGCCTGAGAAGAAGGGTGATCCAGGTAACATATTAATTTTGTGCCAATTTGGTAATCAAGTTTCTACACGAGCATTGACTGATTCAGGTGCAAGCGTTAATTTGATGCCCTATTCATTCTTTAAGAAGCTGAATTTACCAGCACCAAGGCCGGTAAATATGAGAATCCATTTGGCAAACAAAACAATAATTCATCCACAAGGCATTTGTGAAGATCTCCTCATCAAAGTGGACAATTTTATTTTTCCAGTAGACTTCGTGGTGGTGGAAATGGAAGAAGACCCTGAAATACCAATTATTTTGGGAAGATCATTCTTAAACACCGCGTGTGCCCTAATTGACATAAGTGAGTCTACATTGACATTGAGAGTGGGTGATGAGGTTGTGAAGTTTAAAGCTATTCCAGAAATCAAGCAAGAAGAGAAAAAGATTGAAGAAATCTCATTTATCCAATTGGATGATGAGGTATTACAAAAAGAGCTTGAAATTTTACTAAAAGAAGACCCAAGTAAGTTCACGCTACACTCTGAAGGAGTTGAAGATGCTAACAAAGACTTGGAGGAGCTAGAAAAGCTACTGGAAGGAGCCAGCTCAGAAAACACTCCAGGATTGATGGAACCCGATCCGACTCGCCGAGTCACCATAATGGACTCGACGAGTCCAGTCGATTTGGATAAAAACTTGACCAAAGCTGAATTGTTTGTTGATAGTTCTTCACATACCCTGGGTTCAGTTACTGTTTTTGATTCCTTAGAAGAACAATCGGCAGAAGAAGTAAAAGGAATGGAGATCCAACACGCTGATGTGGCATGCCTTGATACGATGCCATTTGGAGAAGAGTCGAGCACAAAAGAGGATGAAGACATAAAGGGAAGCAGAGTGGAAGCTGATCACCAATTCACCACTAAACCTAGAGCACGGACCATTATGAAATACGAAGTTATTAAATTTAAAGAGAAGGAGGTTCAAGAGTTGGTGAAAAAGAAGGGGGTGAAGAAGAAAAAGAGGAAAAGGCAAGCCCAAGCAGCTGAAGATGAAGCAATGAAAAGGAGAAGAGACGAATTGAAGAGGGCTTACAAGAAAAAGTTTTACGCCTACAAGACCAAGTATAAACCACAAAAAGTGAGGCGTACATTCCCGATGCTTGAAGATGACAAAACGTAAATGGGAAGGAGTCTAGCTAATGACTCCTTAAAAAGAAGCGCTTGGCGGGAGGCAACCCGTTCAATAGAGTTTGATTTCTTTTACTTTTTAGTCTTCTTTTTATTTTTCGTTTTATTTTCCCTTCGTTTTTATTCTTAATCATCTAAATCATCGGGCATGTTTGCTTGAGAGTTGCATAGCCTAAGTATGGGGTGAAATGATTCATAATGAACAGAAAAATTTTGAAAAATTATGCAAATTTTTAAATGACTCGCCGAGTCTGACCACGACTCGACGAGTCCACATGGATTCCAGAAAAGCATTTAACTTCGCGACCAGACTCGGCGAGTCTAACCACAACTCGACGAGTCGGTCTTATTTACAGAAAAAAATAATTTCAAAATTAATTTTACAATGGGTAAGTAGGGTTTTAACCCTAAAGAATCAGTTTCACATCTACACTCGTCGACGGGCCGTTTTTTTTTTTTTTGCAACTCTCTCTCAAGCATTCAAGTTCTTCAAGTTCTTCCAATTTCTCAAAGTTTTAAACTCAAAAGGTAACAACTTTCTTCTTGATTTTTAGTAAGAATGTGATTATAAGGCCATCTATACCTGCAATTGCATGAAAAACCCGTTTTTGAAAAGTAATGAAATTCTAGGGTTTCGATTTTTCATGAATATTGTTGTTTTGAACGTTTATTTTGGCCTTATTACTTAGTAGGAAGTCCCTGAACAAAACCCTTGACAAAAATTACAGGTTTAATGGTCCAATTTTATGAGACCCGTCGACTGACTCGTGCAGGTTGCGCGACTCGTCGAGTCGGGCATGGACTCGACGAGTCCAGTCGATTTACAGATAGGATCCAGTTTTTAATTATATTTTGTGTTTTCTGGGTTTTTGTTTATATGTTTTGCAGAAATCATGTTCAGAAGAGGACAGTCTTCAAGTGGCAACCAAGGCGATTTTCCGTGGTTAAATTTCCCGCAAATTGAGTCTGCTTCAACGTTGCGGAAATGGAAGAAGAAGTTGGCTGATATTAAGAAAAAGGAGGTCTATGTGCCCAACCGGATCGACTGGGAATAGTTGCAAAGTGTGCGTTATGAGGAGGAACTCGCTCCTTATCTTTTAAAGGAGTTTCATTATAATGGCGAAACTATGGTGTGTGACGGGTGGAGCCGGGTCTTCCGTATTCAAGAACCGGTTTATTTGGAGCTTTGCTTGGAGTTCTTCTCTACGGTATCTTTTACCGGGGGAGTAGATTTTTTTCACCCGACGAGCTTCAGTTTCTGCCTTGGGGGAGAGTTCCATCAATGCTCAGTGGTGGATCTTGCATGCCGATTGGGGGTTTATGACCAGCCCTTGATCTCGACACCAATCTTTCGGGCCTTCTTAGCACAAACCCATATGGCATTTCCCGAAGGAATTACAAGTGCGGGCTGGTGGAATACCATTGGCAATAAAGTTTACATTTCGAAGTCGGCGCAAGAAGGGAGCATTCGATCCCCAATACACCGCTTAATACACCGCCTCATTTCATCCACCATCAACCAACGAAAGGATGATGACAAGGTTTCCAACCTTGATGTCTTTTTCCTATGGAGCATCATTACACCCGGCGTCTTTTGCAACATCCCTTGGTGTATTGCTTCATATCTTTCGGAGGGTGCGGTCAAAGATCGCAAGACTTCAAGAATAAATGGTGGGATGTTTGTCACTCGATTGGCTAATTCATTCGGGTTGATGAACCGCGGTGCCTGGAACCTCATGACATCGATCCCGACGCCCTCGTTTAATCCCATTCTTTTCCGAAGAGCACAGATAATTGAAGACTATGGTGGTGGCCATTATGCCATCCCAAATGATGACCCCGTTGTTGGTCCCGAAGCACCGGGAAGGAGGGTGAGATCAAGAAGAGAACGGGATGTGGAGGACGAGCCGCCAGTGATTCCGGTCGAGAATGAAGACGTACCAATGGATTGGTACAATGTAGAGATGAGGCAGATGCAGGATCAAATGGCGAGGGCGCTTAACTTTGGCAACCAATCCAACATACGACTTTTTGACCACTTCAATATTCCACATATTGATGGTGGGAATTACCCATTCATTCCATCTTGGGATGAGAGGATTGGTGCGCGACGAAGCGGAGTCGGGGGAAGTGGAGCTGCAAATGATGATGAGGAGGATGAAGATTGATTTTGATGTTTTTGTGTTTAATCAAACAATTTTAATTTTTGTTTTATTTTTTTTTATTTGGTGTGTATGCTTTGAGATTTTATTATGTTTAATGGTTGTTTGCTTTAGTTATTTTTCAGGATTGAATTATGATTGCTTGCTTAGGATGGTATAGAGATGTAAAGCATGGATGTTTTCGAGAGTGAGAGCGAGTTAAGGAAGCGAGTTTTTAACGTCAAAGTGTCGAATCCAGTCTTAGGGGTATGAGCAATTGAGTCCAAATGTGAGGAAGGGTTAAAGAAGTTTTTAGAGGCTAAAACAGTTGCAAAATACCAAGTTTTTTTCGTTCAGTGGCCTACTCGACGAGTGCACTAAGCTGACTCGACGAGTCGCCTTGTATGTCTACATATTCTGAGAAGGCGCGCTGGTACTCGACGAGTCCACCATAAGACTCGACGAGTCGTTCACTTTTTATATCGACGGACTGCTGATTTGATGCTGCTACTTGTTCCACTTGCTCACTTATTCCTCCATTTCCATTCTTGAAGATTTTACACTGATTTCCGCGTATTTGGAGCGACCCACACGAGTCTTGACACCCAAGGCATGGATGAAATGTTGCCATGTCTAAAGTTGATTGAAGTTGGAGCTTAAATGAGAGTGATCAACCTATCCACTGCTATCCCAGGGGAGTTTGTTCCAATTCCCTCTTTAGTTTCTTTTTATGTTTTTTTATGCATTATATGCAATGAGGGCATTGCATCACATAAGTGTGGGGTAGGGGGTTGGTTACATAATAGTCAATTTTAAAAAATTTTGCATACCGAAAGTATTACTTAGGATTTATTTAGAAAATTTTGGTAAAAATTAGGATTCCATGTTAGAATTGTGTTAATAATTGCATGAAAACCCAAATGTTTAGTTGAGCCTATATACGTTGTAGTGAATTTGTGGCTTCCTTATTCTAGTGAAATCATGGGACAAAAACACAATTTTTCTCAGCCTGAGGGATGCAATATGTTTAGCAGCCTAAACTTGAAATGTATCCAGGAAAATTTTTATCATTAGCCAATAAAGGTTGAGATTGAGCGCCCCTGCTTAAGCATGTAGGGATTTGAGTGAAAAAAGAGAGGTACATGTAAAAAAAAGAGAGAGAGAATTACAAGAAAAGTTATAGAATTTTGGAGCAAATAAAGTGAAGATCAAAAGATCAAAAGATCAAAATTCCAAGAAATCCAAAAAAGTTGAAGATACCAAAAGTCAATACAAGTTGGTGAATTCAAAGATATCAAAGATCAAATTATCAAGAAAGTGAAGAATTCAAAGAATTCCATAGTGGTATCGAAAAGTTGTAATTCTAGAATATGTATGCTTGGGTTGCTCAATTAAAAATACCTTGAGGGTAAAGAGGTTTTCTGCGGATGGATTCGGAGGGTTGCATAAAATGAGCATAGTTCGGGGTGAGTGGGTGAATGTTTATGAGGATTTTGAGTATTTGGAATATGGGGGGTTCTTTAGGAAAAATTTTAGACACAAATGCATGCGTTGCGGTCTTGGCATAATGGCTGGGTTAGATTGGAGTTGTTATACATAGTTCTAATGTGTTAAAATTCAGTTTTGCTTGAGGGCAAGCAAAAGACAAGTGTGGGGTATTTTGATATGTGCATATTTAGTGTGTATTTAGTATAGTTTTTATTCATATATTAGCTAAATTATCGCATATTATGGACAAAAGGTACTTAAAAGTG
The DNA here is from genome assembly GCF_051521515.1 of Lactuca serriola. Classification (NCBI taxonomy): domain Eukaryota; kingdom Viridiplantae; phylum Streptophyta; class Magnoliopsida; order Asterales; family Asteraceae; genus Lactuca; species Lactuca serriola. Next base: position 9,238,058 of record NC_136415.1, on the reverse strand, counting down.
TTAAATTATGTTTTTCAGTCCAAAGATGAAGCTCGGAAGCTAAAGGAAGCAAGAGAAACAGTTAGGAGCTCGAGAGTGGAATGAAGAAGGAAAAACACTAAAAAAAAGCTTCTACTCGTCGAGTCAGATAGCTACTCGATGAGTCCGGTCGAGGAATCAGAAGGATAATGACTCGGGATCCCAGATAGTTATCGCAATACGGGGAATGTGAGAGGGACTCGACGAGTCACCACTTGACTCGACGAGTCGAACTGCTTATTTAAAGATAATTCCACAGATCGAGAGGGGAGTTCTGGGAAGTTTCATAAGTGCTTATCTGCGAATAAGAAGCCAGAAGAACCCTAGAAGTCGACCAAGGAAGCTAGAATCCAATTCCATGAGTAATTAAGGCATAATTCCACCATTCTACTTATTTCTTTTGTTTTGTCAACATGATTAAGCAACTTGAACTTATTTGTTTGCTGTTATTTACCTTAGTTATGAACTAAATTCTTTAAACTTCTATTTGGGGATACGAAATTGGTAGTATGGTTTGATTCTTGGTAGGATTAATTATATGTTGGTTAATTTAGTTATTTTAGCTTGCTAAAGAACCTTGTGTGTGAATGATAATTGATTTTCTGTTAATAGGGAGATAATTAATTAGCATGAACATCTATTAGTTATCAATCTCATATGCTTAGTGAACACTTTTTGTCATATGTCTAGTGTAATGAACATGAAACTAGGATTAATAAGAAAATCAAGTAAATTTATGTGCAAGCTTGTGAGATGACCATTGAACAAGAAGTTAATTAAAAGATAAATTAATTAGCTATTGCAAGTCTAATTTAACCCGAATATTATATCTAGTAAATTTAATTGAAATAGACAACTGGCCATTGTTTAAATTGATTTATTTGCTAAGGATTAATGAAGTGAATACGGAATTAATCAATTGAATCGGTAACTAGCAAAAGAATTAATCCATTGCACTTTTACCTTGAAATCAACCATAGGATCAATTAAGTTGAACTAAATAGAAGTACTTCTCCGTTATTGAATCTAGTCAAAGTCTTTATTTTCTAGCTTAAATTAGTAATAATTAGTAAGTTTCTAGTCTTGTAAAACTAGAGAACAACCCCTGCTTTTTAATTAACTTAGATTAAATTAGTTTTTAGTTTAATTTGTCGTTCCCTGTGTTCGATACCCTGCTTATTTAGCTATACCACAATTGATAGGTTCACTGCCTTTTGTGTGTTATTTGATAATTAAAAGTAGGTTTAAAACTAGTGGGTTTTACACACATCACATGGACTCCAAACTGTAGATCTACCCTTCCCAAGCCTATTCCCCACGTAAAGTTGCAAACTTTACGTGTAAAGATGGAGATCTAAGCAAAATACACCATGAACTAGGGTTTAAGACCAAGAGGCTCCAAAATCCACCCAATGGCTGATACTTTACGGGATTCTAAACCAAAACAAGCATGGATCTGAGGTAGCAACCTCGGATCTGGACCTCAAGCTCGAAATTGATCTTAGACATGGCTTAAAAGCCCCAAAACTCATAACCAAAGAAGATCTAGAGGAGAGAAACGAATTAATACCTTCAAATGCTCTGAAATGTTCCCCAAACTTCGGATCCAAGGCCACTCCTTGATGCTTCAAAGATTCCCACTTCTTCTTCTTCTTTTAAATCACTCAAAAATGGCTAAAAGCTTGAATGAGCACAATGGAGGCTTAGGGTGTGGCGTTATGGGTGTGAGAGACAGTAAAGGAGCCCTAGGAAGAAGAATGAGGCGATTAAATAGGCTCCAAGCCCCGGATTTAGGGTTTTCCTCGCACAGACCAAACTCGCCGAGTCACCTTGGCCGACTCGCCGAGTCGGTCACTTACTCCTCGACTCGGATCTCGCTCGGACTCGCCGAATCCCTCCTTGGACTCGCCGAGTCGACCCCTAAACTTAGGTTTTTCTTTCCTTTCTTGGCCTTCAAAACTTTGGGTGTTACAATAATAAGTTTGAAATTGACGCCTTAGCGTCCCTTCCCAAAAGCAGTTGTTACCTGTATTACTGAATCCTTGAGAAATACAAGTAGTTTTGAAAAAAAATATGTCAACAATTAAGTTGGTGAGTTCATAAGCATTTTTTGTATAAGAATTGTATGCCTTTTCGTATAAAGTAATTGTGTTTGTATCTAGAAAATCCAATATTTTCCATAAATGAATAGTAGTTTTTAAATGATTCGAAAACGAAATGCATAAGTATTTTCCATACCTAAAATAGTGTAAGTAGATTTATATATGTATATATAATCACTAAGGCATTTGATAGCCTCGTAAATCAAATGTTTTAATACTTCATGCGAGTTTTATAACCGTACCATTGACCAGACTGCATGTTAAAAACATTTTTCAGGCGTTGGAATGATATGACATTTGTCACCCCAGACCTGCATGTTTAACTGTAGCTAAGAGTTTAGGTACGGGATTGTCAATCTCGTATAGATCTATACACAATTATCACTCTCTCCCTACAAGAAATTATGGTATATAATACAGGACTTAAAATGCGTACGTGAAAGTACATGAATTCAAATGTCTCACAAAGTTTGTATCAAATAGAGTTACGTATGAAAAGTCCATTGTTCTTGTAAATGTAAGTATTTCCTTTCTATAGTGTCTATAAAGTGTAAAATCTCATGAATATCTCATAAGCTATACCTATTATAGTTTTCCAAAAATGTATTTCATTTGCATGATAAACCTTAATGTGTTATTAACTTTGCATGTAAAGTATAACATTTGTAAAAATGCTATTCCTATGTATTTAACATTTATACACCAAATGTAGATACGTATTTGAAACTATATGTAACGATTTGCATTTTAACATAAGTCTTTCTTGCGTTTCACTTGTATTTCTCCCCCTAAAATATAGTAAAAACGTGAAAATATGGGGGTATGAACTCACATGGAAAGATTGATGATTTGAAGAAAACGAGACTTTTCTCGGGTAGCACTTCGACCGGAAGGAAGTGAGTTTCTCGGGTATTTCGGAGCTTCGGACCTTCTTCGGGACTTGGATACGTCACCGGGGCGTCGGAGTAGTCTCGAGGGGCTCGGAAGTGAAAAAGTGGGAGAGAAATGGTGTGAATTAGCAAATGGATCCGGCACCCTCGCATCCTTATTTATAGGGGTGGAGGCAACTTCGTACGTTGGGCGTACTCTGAAGTTACGCGGGGCGTAACGCGTCCGCAGCTCGTACGTTGGGTGTACCCTTGTACGTGAGGCGTACGTCATGCATGACGCCTTCCTCGTCTGTCGGACTTCAGATGGGACGGGGGTAGAGGGGCGTAGGGGAGATGTGGCTGATCCGAGGCCCCATATGGCGTACGCTGGGCGTACCCTCGTACCCCGGGCGTACCCCCCCTTGGTTTGTGCCTCAATCTTCTAAAATGCATAACTTTCGCATACAAGCTTCACTTATGACGTCATGCGTAGGTGAAAATATAATCTACAACTTTCATTTAGACTTTATTGGCAAATTTTGACTTTATTTTTAATTATATATTTTTAATAGGCGGGGACAGGAAAAGACCGTTAAAAATTCATAACTTCTTCATTCGATGCCCGTTTTCGTCTATCTTTTTACCGTTGTACTACTATTGTCGAGATCTTCAACTCTCGTTTAGGTTGTGTCGGATAACTATCGCTCGATCTCTATTTCGAGTTTTTAGCTGTCTACCGCTACTTCGAAACTTAGAAAAATCTTAACTTCCTCATACGAAGTCAGATTTGGACGTTCTATTTATGTATGTTCACGATTTAACGATATCTACGACATTCGTTTAGATACTTAAGGCTAAAAATTATTTTATTGAAATTTTGCGTTTGACGCTTAATGGTGTTTTACCGGTTTTGCTGCAGATTTTCGATTGGTCGTAACTTTTTCGTTAAAACTCAGATTTTTGTGTTCTTTATATTTCTGAAAACCTAGTTACAATATCTATTACTTTATGTATCCCAATTGAGACTTGTGAACATTTCATTTCTGATGCTATTTTTATTTATTAATTCAAAATAGATTACAATACTTGATTTATGTCATTACATTGACTTGAAATATCGGGTTGTCACAATCAAACCCATGCTAAGAGTGAAAAAATGTACATATGTTCATATGATTTCAAAAATCGAGTTTTACATCTTCTTCATTTATTTTGTGTCCTTACATAACAAAAAGAATTTAAACTGTGTCTAGTACATCTTGGATGCTTATTCACTCAATGCATGTGATAGAAATCGGATTTGTGGTGCAATCCTAGTGTAAGATTTGGTGGTTCCAAGGAGTTTTCTATCACAAGAATGAAACACCCACTTTGGGGCCTTGGATAAACCTAGATCTACCACTTGGATTAAGACACACCAAAGTTTCTTTTTCCTCTGTAAACTATAGTATGTTATCCTTCACTTTCTACCAAAAAGAGTAAGCATGTTGTTTTTGTGAACATAAGACCCAAAGGGGCACTTTAATCAAACCAAAGGTAACATGCATTCTGTTAGAAACAATAGTTCGGATTTGAACCACTATATTTCACTCATTGCTTCACCAAATCACGATATTCTTTTTCTGAGACGTAGTTCTCTGAGTTAACTTTCAAACCCAAGTGGTCTCACTGTAAAACCCTAAGAATTCGATTTTTGACGATTTTTATAAAACAATTGTGCAAACAGAACTTTTTTTGTGATCTCTAGTATTTCATTACATGATCAAAGGCCTTAAACCCCAGAATAAATCTGGAGAAAATTATTTTAGGAATTTGACACATTTATCTCAGAAGACCTAAAATCATATGAACAAACACATTATAGAATTTATACAAAAATTGTTGAACTTCCAGCTATATTTGGAACTCATGCACTAGTTAGTGCTACATTTCTACAATTGTTGGGGTTGATTACCCCCATTTAGCTCCAAAAAAAAATTTAGCCAAATTGTTTTATGTAAGCTCATGGTTTCAAGGGATGTTTTGTAAAACCTCAAGTGGTAGAACAAAGTCTTTATTTTTCTAAAAAAAATAAGGATTTAATGGCCAAAAATTCAAAATAAATACTTACGTATGAGATAAAAATCTGAAAACTTATAGAACATATTTGTGTAAGAAATAAGGATGCCACCTATATTTGCATACAATTTGGTTACTGTTTGGTATTTTATTTGGATTTTTCATTTAATTAGGACATGAATTTACAAAACCGGGTCTTAGGACTCAAGAGCACAAACCAATATTTCCCCCTGCTTGGGGAACATTAGAAGAACCTGTAACATCCCAAAAATCATGACCAAAAATTTCTTTTTAAAACATTAATAAAAACATAAGTCATCAAATCGTTTAATCCATAACAAAGGTTTATATATCAAATCAGGGTATCATTTTAAACATGTTCTTTTTATCAGAGTAAAACATCACAGGCTAAACTTCTTGGAGTGGTCATGCGATCATCTCGAGCTCTTCCCTCCGCTACAGGAAGTACTTGAAACCAAAACTGGAAACCATAAGCATGAAGCTTAGTGAGTTCCCCAACCTACCACATACCTCGTAAGCATAATCATATACTGTCGGGCATATCTGGGTGCCCGGCCTACCCTGTCAGGCATATCTAGGTGCCCGACCTACCCTGCTGAGCATACCGAGGTTCTCAACCTACCACACTGTCAGGCATATATGGGTGCCCGACCTACCCTCCGGTGTATCTCAATCGGTTACGGGGACTATTTCACCCCTAACACTACCACATAATAACATAACATAACACAGACATATTTTCTAGCATAGTTGGGTACTAGACTACCCCTTTGGCCCTATCGGCCGGTAAGCGGGGACTATTCCCCCTACTACCACTATCACATAACATCATATCATTTTAGCACATAAAACATACTAGGTAGTAGCAAACCTAGATAATTATCACAAAGACAACAAGTATAATCTATCATGCAACGTATAAACCTTCCTCGGGACGACCCCGACATCGGACCCCCCGTCCGGAAACATGCTATCATCTAAACATACTTCGGGCTTGCCCCGACATTGGACCTATGGTCCGGAACATACTACCATATATACGCACTTCGGGCTTACCCCGACATCGTACCTTGGTCTGGAACCTATCACACCGACACATGCAAGAATCACAAAGACCTCTAACATCCAAGCATTCCTCGGGCCTCGCCCGACATCGGGTCGTAACCCATAACATATACTATAAGTTCCTAGGGCTAACCCCTGGGTCTTCCTACGATACATAAACATAATGGGTTGGTATTGTGGAGTTAGACCCATACACATAGTGAAGAGACTCACCTCGCACTGTTGAAGACTAGTTGAACTCTTCTGACTGCTAACCGGCAACTCCTAAACTACTGATCCTTCGGCTCCCCGAACTATCAATACCCAAAATAACAATTAGACCACAAAACCCTCAAAAGTCAAACACAGTCAAAGTCAACGCTCCGAGTTGACTCAACTCATCGAGTCCCACAATCCACACGTAACTTTGGACTTCGATCCTACTCGTCGAGTCTTCCTTGAGCTCGTCGAGTTCACATTCAAACACGTCGGTACCCTTTTACAACTGACTCGCCGAGTTCACCTTTGAACTCGTCGAGTCCATCTTCATAATTTAGGGATATTTCCTTAGACTCGCCGAGTTCATTCCTTGAACTCGTCGAGTACGATGATCTTCAACTCCATAATGAATCCAACTGGATGAGTTCTCTACCAACTCAATACACACCCGCTATCAGAAGGGTTTTTGGGAAAGAACACGGCCTGGCTCGCCGAGTCCTAAGAGTAACTCGTCGAGTCCTCCTAAGTCCAATTCTAATCAGATTATTTCAGTCAAGCACAAAGCATCTAGGACCCAGATCTAACCTTCTAGGGTCTAAATAACACGCAAAACCTTTGCCTTCACATCCATGCATGACCCTTTTTGCTCAAAAGGCCATAACTGAAGGGTTTTGAGCATTCTAACACTCCTATGGTGTACATGCAACACTATAAACCTTGGATCTATGTTTTATCTATGATACATGCAAATATGTTTTTTCAAGGTTCATAACCTATCTAGCATACATGGGGAACTTTTAAACATAAAAGATAGTAAGAAATACATACCTTTAGTTGCTTGAATTCCTTGAGAACCTTGTGAGCCTAGCACCTCAAGTGTGATGCCTCAAATTTCTCACACAACACCAAATACCCTTGGAATAACCTTGAGAGAAATAGAACACTTCTAAAATCAGCTATGCACTCTTGTTCTCACTAGTGCCGATTTTGGTCTACAACATGTTTCTTATATAGTGTGTCATAATTAGGGTTACACCATGTAAACCCTAATTGACATGACTCTTCATTTCTTGGATCCATGGGTACAAAAACACAATGGAGCCTCCATGGAGCATCCTATAGGTTTTAGCCCAACTTGATAATCCATGGAGCATTAGCCCATTATACAAGCATTTAAACTGATTATGGGATACTCTGACACTATACCATTTTGAAAACAAGTTTGGTAATAATCATTGGTTTTTGAAATGTTTTAAAAAGTTTAAATTTGGCATGATTTTTATGGATGTTATAAGTTAGTATCAGAGCCTTGGTTTGAGTGAATTGGAGGAAACACTCATGTGTCTACGCTCTCAAACCAAGGAAAAGATTTTAAAATGATTTTTCAAATGGTTTTCAAAAGAATAAAGGAGGATGCAGGTGTACGATTAGACGGAGCTCGCGAATAGACCCCAAAATACCTTATGGATTATTTGATTTTGTGATATGTTAGAACAACATGCTAGTACTAGGCTAGGGATCTTCAAGAATTACATGATAGAATTGACTAGTTATATGATGCTTGGTAGCCTAGGGTTTTCCTTATATGAAGTTAACGTCATTACTATAGTTGCTCAATGTATGCATCATAGGTTGTACATAATTAACATCTTATAGCCTGAGAATATTTGGTTTAGCTTTATTTCCTGTTCCTTGTCTAGTTGTGGGCTTAGAGTAGGACCGAGTATTCGAATGTCTATAGGATCCAACTTTATGTATGGATAGCATACACGAGTGCTGCAGGGTTGGTGGAAGTTTCATGGGTGGGTTGTGCGAGGTTGGTAGGCCAGTATGAGATATTTAGCATTCCTCTAAGAATGAGGATTGAGTGCCCGCTATGTTTATGTATATTGTTAGGGCGTTGTGATGATACTTGAGACAAATATGGGTAGGTGTGGAAGGTAGTATGGGCCCATACTACTGAAAGCACAGGACGCATACATGTAGCAAGGAAGTCATAACCCCTATGGTATATTTGGGAAATTGATTCCCTGTTATTATATGGATTATTTGAGATTTCTCTGGTGTATTATTAGAATGGTGGTTACGAGACGGTTTGAGACCGGATCCGAATCAGGATCAGGAACTGGCAGCCAAGACAGACCAGCAGCAGTGATAAGGACTACAGGTCAGATGAGACCAAAGGGTCTGGATGTTAGGATTCGGGAGATCCTGCACGATAAGATTGCTGCTCTTTTTCGAGCACAGTTTTTGGAGATGTCTGGGTCTATCAAGACCTCTATAGTTGAGTATTTCGAAGAGCGCTATGCAACCCTTGTTGAGACGGCTGCCGCATCAGCTACAACAACTATAACGACGGCAGGGAGAGGAGCTGGTTGAGATTTCCAGTACCGAGACTTGTTACTGGGACATATTCTGATGAGCAAAGGGTTATAGTTACTCGGGATCAGGGACATGTTCCGTACTCGTTACATTCTGCGGGATGAGCGGGAGAGGCTGGCACAAGGGTTTCTAGATTTGAGGCTTCGGGGGTTATACTCGAGGTCGGGATGCAATTTGCGGGAACTCCGGAAGGGAGTGATGATTATGTTCAGCTGTAGTTTTGCAGCTGGAAGTAGAATGGTTAATTGATGGATTTGAATGTCGTTTTCTAGGGCAAGGATTGTTCCCTTTGAGTTTTTCAAGCTCGAAGGAGTGAGCAGGCTTGTGACCCCAGGATTAGGTTGTATTCCAACTTGGGGTTAGTTAGTGCAGGGGTTGGCGATAATATTTATGCGCTAGTGAGCGCAGGTGGGTTGATGTGGCATAAGTATCTTGTGAGGCGTACGCGATTACCGACTTACCGTCCCTACCCATAGGAGCTAAGATCATATTCACCTTAGATCTCTTATATCGGGAGGTAAGGATTGATTGTGCGATTTATTGCACTTTTGGGATTGTAGAATATGTCTTGGGAGTAGTTTGTAGCCCGGTTTAGGGCAGTGGTTGCTTCAGCTACTGCTGTTCAGTTGTGGACGACTGAGCTGGTGAGTGAATCAGAGTGTGAGACCCTGAATGATATGATTTATAGAGACCAAGAGCAGGAGATTTGTTTGGAGCACCTTGGGAAGAGGGGTATTATATGGGAGGTATGCAGACAAGATCCTACTGTATGGTTATTCAGTATTGTTAGGATTCAGTGGTTTTAGTAACCGTTATTGAATAGCGGATGAAACGCCAAGGGAAGTAGCTCGTTGCTGAGGTATTAGTTGGAGCATCTATCTTTTGGTCTTCAAGATTTGGGTGTGGGATCATTCAAGCATTAGGGATTGTCGGTTTCACTGGAACTCAGGAAGTGTTCATCTGGTTCCTAGAAGTGTGTGATCATTTGGGATTGGCTAGTAATGGAGCACTAGTTGCAAAGAGTTGGTTGTCACCGGATCGATCGTTGGAAAGTGAGAAGGATTAGGAATTATCCAATTTTCATGTATTGTGAAGACTTAGTCGAATCTAAGTGGGGGAGAATTATCCCGGGATTCAGAAGCAGGGTGGTTTTGAAATTGGGATAAGTTTCGCATTTCCGTCAGGGAGAAAGGAGGCCCAAGTGCTGTTTGGTTTAAGGGTTGTGTGAGTTTGGAGTTCGGTAAAATTTCCCAGTATGTGAATTGTATCTGCTTGGCACTTGGTAGTAGAATTTGGGGAATCAGGTTAGGGTTCTAGTCATGAATTGAGTTCAATTCGGGTGTTCGGTCAAGTGTGTGCTCGACTCTGAGGGTTTTGGATTGATAGATTGAGGGTAAGGTATTCGGCTGCGTTTGTGTTAGGGTGAAAGTGTTGTAAGACTACAGGGGTAGTCGTAGCATTCCCTAGCGGTCAGATAGTGAGGGAAGTGTTATGAGACTGCGGGATGACCTGTAGCATTCCCAGATTCTTTCAAACGATTAGGCTAAGGTGGGCCAGTTCACAAGATTTTGGGTAGACCACATCATAATTGGAATCAGGAAACGTAGGTCGTTGGAGACCGGGCATGATGTAAGACTGCAATTAATCAGATAGCATTCACTTTTTGCATTGGATCTAGTGGCGAAAGGTTGCCAGGCTATTACGATTGGATAGACCAGAAGGATTAGTGGAACCACGAGTGGTTATATAGCTAGGGTGGCTACTGCTAGTCGAAGTTTCCTTCGTAGGTTGCGTGGAGGAACTATAAGATTGCTCGCTGGTTCGGAAACCGGGTAGGAATTCGTTATTCCGGATTAGTTTTCTGTCAAGTATAAGTGTATTGCAGGGAATTTGGTCTGTGACTCTGTCTTATAGTAGGAACCCCAGGTAATCAGAAGTTGAGTAGCCAGTTGGGAGATAAATGCAATGAATTCGACAATGATTCAGTATGAGCAGTCTATCAGGGAGTCTGAATATCTCGAGACTATAGATTTACGAATGAGTAATGTGATCATAATGCGGGGAATTCGTCCATCTTCAGGTTTTAAAACCCTGTTGGGGTTAGTTTTGATTGCCTTGGGAAGATAGGGGTTGTACTCGGGATTGTGGCCATGTCGTTCAAGTTGTCGGGAGTGTAAGGGATGGTAAGGAATGATTTCAAGGACGAAATCTAATTTAAGTGTGGGAGAGTTGTAACATCCCTTTTATTAAATAAACAAATAGATAAAATTAATGAATGAATAGTAGCCTTAAAATCAATAATAATATAGCAAGGTGTTGGCCTCGAGGAGTTAACTGTCATAATTTTAGAAGTTGGGGGTTAAAATGTAAGTTTTGGGATTTATTTTGTAAAGATTTCTAGAAGACACGGGGTGTTTGGTAAGTATTGGACTTAATATGAAAGGATTTTGGATAGCTAGGGCTAAAAGGGTAATTTATGGATTTGTTTTGAAAGAAAAGGGAGAGGGAGGGACCAAATGTGGCACTATGGGGTGAAGTTTCGTGATCCAAGGTATATAATCGTTACCCACCCGGTAACCCTAACCCTAGTCATCACTTTTCAGTCGCCACCCTCTCTACCCTCAACCTCCAGCCGCCGCCACCATGCCACCGGTGGCTTCGCCATCAAAGCGCCACCATCATTTATATCTCCGGATGTCGTGTGTAGCCGGGGAAAAACCCACCGAGACCGAAGCTATGACTGTGGAATACCGGTTGAAGGTGGTGTTGTAGGGTTTTGACGTTGCGTCGCCACCATGGGCCACCGGACATGACCATACTGCCTTCGCTGCCAGCGTAGATGTATTATCGTGCACCCGACGACATATTAAGCAGGGCTGTCGGGAGGAGCCGTCAAGATCAAGGAGGATGCTACCAAACCCTATCCACTGCTATTCTTGGTTGAAGACGCATCGCCATCGTTCCCTACGGTGGCTTACTGTTGGGTTCCGATTGTCATCATCATCTCGAGGGTAGCTTAGTTGGAGATGCCTCTCGTTTTAGTTTGTGTGTTGTTGTTCCACCATGAAGTCTATAAGGGTGCTCGCTGGACATAAGAGCCCGGGGAAAACCACCATGGCTGCCAACCATGGTGGTTGCCGCCGACGGTGCCGCTGTTGCCCGCCGTTTCATGCCATCGTTGTCGTTGTATGCTACCATGTGGGTGTTTGGGTGCATTTTAGAAACAAGAAACGTGTTTGTGTGTGTGTTTATCTCAGTGAAGTGGTGTTTGGGTGTTGTTTGACCGGATTTCACAAGAAAAGCCACCACCACCACCGTGAGGTGGTGGTTGCCACCTTGTACCACCGTCGGCCACCACAAGCGTGGTTGTGTGGGTGTGTTTATCTTATTATGGGTGGGTTTATTTCGAGATAATGCATTTTATATTTGTAATTAATGACTAGTATAACCAAGAAGCTCATAACCACCACCGTAAGTTGGTAGCTGCCGCCTTCCGCCGCCACCAGCCATCGTGTTGGTTGGCGGTGTGGTTTTGCTTGTGTTTAGATTGCTTTTGGGATGCTTGGACATAATTGGACTAGAACCATAACCACCACCATGAAGTGGTGGCCGCCGCTGTGAGCTGTCGTTGACCACCACTACCCGAGGTGGTAGTGGGTGGTGCCCGACTTATTTAGCCCTAATTGGCCGAAGGAAACCCTAATTAACCAAAAAACCTAATCTAGATTAATTGGTTTGTAAATTGGTTGGAAACCCTAATTAGGCTTTGGAAAACACCAATTTGAAATGTGTATTTTGGATTTGTCGGGACCCGTATTGGATCATTGGATTTGAATTATGAATTTCACCCGAACACACCGTAAGATTTATATAGTAGAGTGATGGACTTAATGGATTAAGTGAGAAACACTTAACCCTAATTGTCATTTTATGTGAAAACCCTAAATTTTCCTGGGCCTTGAGTTGGGCCCTTCTATTGGGTTTTGGTGATTGGGCTATTGATGGGCCATCCAGGAATAAGTCTATGGACTAGAATATTTGGATTGGGCTTAAGGATAAAGCCCATTAGAAAGGCTTAGGCCCAATTTGGAATACTAGGCCATAGATGGGCTATAATTGGGCCTTTATGATTATGAGACATTGGACCATTGGAATGCCAAGTGTTTGGACCAAAATAAATATTTGGGCCTTAAGGTAAGACCATGTGAGGGGTTTGGACCCAATTTGGAAAATTGGGCTATATGTTGAGCTTTGGTCCATTATTTTACTTTTTGGGCCTTTGGAATGTGAGCTTGAGCCTTAGGCTTGAATCAAGCTAGGTTAGGGGTAAAGTATTCTTTTACCCCAAGCATGGACTTATGATTATGTGTTGGAACCCAATTATTAACTAGGTGTCATTTCGATGTTTATAGTTCGGAAATCTGTCATCTAGTAGCTAGATTTTATCCGCGCGAATTCAACAATGTGAGGTGAGTTCTTCTCACTATATCAACAGGGTCTAAGGCACTAATGCCGACTCTTTTCGGATTTGTATCCGGGTTATTGCATGATTACATCCTGGTAGTTAGGATAATTATATGCTTAGTGACCTGGTTAGGTCGATATCCTGGTATATAGGATGATGCTATATTAGTAACTGGTTAGGTCTGTATCCTGGTTATAGGATGTTGCCATGATTAGTGATCTGTTAGATCAGTTTGACTGTTATATATGCTAGCGTATGATATTTATGTGTACATGATTGTTTGATCGGGAGTTGGGTTGAGGCGGCCGTGCTTTGTGCTGAAGTCCAACATACCAGGGCGGTCCAGATAGACTAAAGGCCCTGTGAGGTGCTCCAGTCAGGCCGAAGTCCCGACGAGCGGTCCAGGTAGGCTAAAGGCCTACAAGGCGGTCCAGTCAGGTTAAAGGCTCATTATGCATGTTGTTTGTTTATATGATATGATTATGATTGTATGACATTGGTATTTTGGGGGAACTCGCTAAGCATCAGGCTTACAGTTGTTGATTTTGTTTTAGGTACTTTTGATGATCGCGGGAAGGCAAAGGCGTGATCGTGCACCTCCTTATGTTTTATGTTTTGATTTTGGGATACCCTGACACTATACCATTTTGAAAATCAGTTTGGTAATAATCATTGGTTTTGAAATGTTTTAAAAAACTTAAATTTGGCATGATTTTTATGGATGTTACATTAGGGTTTCAACTGAGAGTGTTGGAGAGGTGGATAATGACAATGGAATGTGTTTGGGAAGTTAAGGAGTTTAAATAGGGCTCAAACCATGAAAATATGGTTTATGCACTGATCGCGTACGCCCAATGTACTTAATTTATGCCCAACGTACTTAGTACGCCCCACGTACTCAATTTACACCCAACATACTTAGTACGCCCAACGTACTTAATTTATGCCCATTGTACTAGACTAAGCCTCAAACCTTCCTAACTTCAAAAGTTTATAACTTCTTCGTTTCAACTCCGATATCAACAATATTTATATCCACGGAAAGGTATTGAAGAGCTCTACAATGTAATATAAATATCTTGGACTAAAAACTTTGCGAACGAAAATTCATATTTCATGCAAGAACCCGGCCTGTGATTTTTTCTGTTTTACCATTCGACCTAAAACACAATTCAAAGGTTTAGATCTCATAACCATCGTTCCCTTATTTCAAAAGGTCTAAACATTACCTCCTTAAGGCCCAACGTCTTTACACAATCGACTTCCGACCCACGATCCTGAAATAAGAATGACAAAAAATACGATGTTACATGAGACCTTCATGGCTCATTCTTCGTGCTTGCGCGTTGTCGGAACAAAGAGAAAGGGGAAGAAGTAGATCGAGGGGTGTTTGGGGTTGCTACTTGATTGGATAGGGGATGGAGGATGGGTGCAACCACTGGCTTGCTCACCAGATTTCCTTCCCCTTTGCTGGTAGTGTAAGAACTATAGAGAGAATAAAGTAATGAAGTGGAGAAAAAGATTGGATGGAGTGTGACAGTCCTCTAATTGAAGTAGCTGAACAATCCAAAAAGTCTCCATTGACTTATTGGTTAGACATTTTGGATAAAAAGAAATAAATCAAATGTTATGTATCTTTTTTTTTATGATGTAATTCTCGATTCTCGATTCTCATGCTATCATACCGTCTTGTGAAAATTTTCTGAAAGTGCTTGCTGGATGTCCTGATCGCGGTGATACCATAAATGCAGACGAAGTTCAATTCTAGCATACATAACTCCTTGAAATTGTGTTTAAAGTTTCACGATTAATTGCTTTGGATTTGACAAATTTTACGAATCTGATTTTGGTCGAGATTAAAAAGGTCATAAAAATAAAATAAAATGATATACAATAATCGAAGTTCAAAAACATGCTCAGAAATAATTTACGAGACTCATAGATAATTCAGACAAATGAGTGCACAGTTTGTTTCAGAAAAATCTGATAAATACTGATTTTTATAACTTAAAAGATGCATAATTTCCTCATATGATCTCCGTTTTTTACGTTAGTTATATCCATGAAATCAAGAGAACGTAATATTTTCATATTTTTTATCCATAAGTCTAAAATATATTTAATGCAATATATATATATATATATATATATATATATATATATATATATATATATATAATGGTGATTTGACAGCTGAACACTGACTAATTTTTACCAGTAGTTACATATTAATATAATTTATATAAATAACAATATTATTTTGTTACATTACATATTTAATTAACTAAGATCACGTTTGCCTATGATTGAGCATGTTTATTCACTTGGGCTATGTTTGATGTAATAAATGATAGCTGAAAAGTTAGTTGTTATATGAAAAGCTAGTTGTTAGCTGATTAAAAATGATGTTTGATAAACTATCTGAAAGATATAAACGACATAATATGACATTTAAAAAATATGTTTTCTATAATTCATTAAAAGTATATTTGAAAAAAAAAAAAAAAAAAAAAAAAAAACTCCTGAAAAACTAGTCTACGACCATGTTTGGCGTATCAGCTGAAAACTTACTATTAGCTGAAAAGTTAGTTGTTAAATAAAAAGCTAGCTGGTAGCTAAAACTAGCTAATAAAAAATAATGTTTGGTAAAGCTAGTTGAACGATATAAAATGACGTAAAATAAAATTTAAAAAAATATGTTTCTATAATTAATTAAGGGGTATATTTAGAAAATTTTAGAAAAGTTTTAAAAAAGTAGTCGAAATAGTTTTTTAAAAAGCTAGTTTATAGATTACTGTTTGGTCTGTTAAACATAACAACTTAAAAAAACTCAAAAAATAAACTAACTTATCAGCTAGCTATGACGTGTCAAACATAACATATGTAGACTTTTAAAAAACTAGTTTATAAGTTAGTTTATAAACACTTTTTTTTGTTTGTGAAACGTAACAACTTAAAAAAACTAGAAAATAAACTAAGGTCAACCTAGTTGTTAGCAGATTAAAATGACGTTTGATAAAACTAGTTGATAAACTATCTGAAAGATATAAATGACATAATAAGACATTTAAAAAAAATATGTTTTCTATAACTCATTAAAAGTATATCTGAAAATTTAAAAAAAAAAAAAAAAAAAAAAAAACTCCTGAAAAACTAGTCTACGACTATGTTTGGCGTACCAGCTGAAAACTTACTGTTAACTGAAAAGTTAGTTGTTAAATAAAAAGCTAGCTGGTAGCTTAAAACTAGCTGATGAAAAATAATGTTTGGTTAAACTAGTTGAACGATATAAAATGACATAAAATAAAATTTAAAAGAATATATGTTTCCATAATTAATTAAGGGGTATATTTAGAAAATTTTAGAAAAGTTTTAAAAAAATAGTCAAAATAGTTTATTAAAAAGCTAGTTTATAGATTACTCTTTCGTCTGTTAAACATGACAACTTAAAAAAACTCAAAAAATAAACTAACTTATCAGCTAGCTGTGACGTGTCAAACATAACATATGTAGACTTTTAAAAAGCTAGTTTATAAACACATTTTTTTTTGTTTGTGAAACATAAAAACTTTAAAAAAAAAAAAAAAAAAAAAAAAAAAAAAAAAAAAAAAAAACTTGAAAAAAAAACTTGAAAAAAAAACTAACCTCAGCCTAATTGTTAGGTTCTAAACAATACCGGACATAGGATTGAAATATGAATGCAGTTTATAGACAAAATTGCAAAAATGGTCCCTGTGGTATGCATTTTTTTGGGGTTTTGGTCAGTTTTTTGGGTTGGTGATCCTTTTGAGCTAGTTTGTTTGCAGTTTTTCTTTTACTTTTTAAAATTGTTATTATTTTTAAATATAAAATTGGACCCACCCCTCTCTCTTTCTCTCTCTCTCTCATTGAAGAATTGGTCGTGGTTTCTCTCTTAAAAAAAATCGTAGACCTAAACATCTCATCCCTCTTATATGAAATCAATTCAAGATGTCTACACCTCGTCCTCCTTTGAATCCTGATGTGTGGAACATCAAGCTCGTGATCGGCAGCAGCTAGGTTCATGTTGGTTGCAACGAAAATCTCGTTTGGCAGCACACACCATGGCTCGTCACCCACACCGCTAAGGGACCTGACACCCCTTCGTCGCACCCTTCATGGCTCATACGTTGCCTGACGTCTTTTCCTTTTCCAGCAGATCAAGTTAAAGCAATCATCGGTATGGGTGTTGTGTTCTTTCCTGGATCAAGATCTCAATCTGAATCTATCATTGACCCAATCATTCATATTCCAATGTCAGAAGTGGCTAGTTGTGACGGGTTCTGTGACAACCCAAAAATTTCCGTTAGTTTTAACGTCGAAATTAATTACGTCAAAAATTAGCCAAATTTATCCCGAAAATATTTTTGACCGGATTTAAACCCGTTGGAATATTTTAATTAATATTCTTCAAGCGAAAATAAAAACAGGTAAATTATCTTCCCATTTATTGGAAAAAGTTTATTTTTTATTTACGGCCATTTAACCGGGTAAAATTCTAAACCCCGTTAAACATAAGTATCGGGTAGTCGTATACCGGGTACTGCACCCAAGCCCTATATAAGGGTGGGTGAACACTCCTTACAAGCCTTTTCCTACCTTAGACTCTCTCTCTACTTTCTCTCTCTACCAAACGGGTTTTGGTCAAAAATCGCCTCTCCGAGCCTCAAATCGGTAAGTAAACCTTCCTAGCTTGTTATCTAACTTATCTAGCTTGCAAATTCGTGACTTAATCATCCAAAAACCCCAAGAACCTGAGTTTACGGTCTTGGGAGCATCCCAAAACCGTAAACCCCTTGGATGGGGGTTTTAATGCTCAAAAACTCTTCCCAAACACTTGTCATGCTTAGCAATGGCTTAGAGGCTTACCCAAAAGGACTTAGAATACCAAAATCGGACCAAATGGGGAGTAAACATGATTTTACGGTCTAAGGATGTTCTTAGACCGTAAACCCATATGCATGGACCATAAACACTTGTTTAAGTGTTAAACTACCCCTCAAACACCTCCAAGGGCTTCCATGAACTTCCTTGAGTGCATAGAGCCTTATTTTCCTTCATGATATGCACCAAAGCATGAAATTACGTGTCACACTTGATTTTACGACCGAAGAAGGTTCTTGGACCGTAAACATCTATTCTTAGACCATAAACACCCCCAAAGGGTGTTAAAGTGCCCTTAACACTTTGTATGGCTTGGAATTGGACCTAGAACTTCGTATGCTTAACCTACAACCACCAAAACGTAGGGTTCATGGACAAAATGAGTTAACTACCATAAACTCATGTGTTTAAGGTAGTAAACTCCCCAAGAACATCTCCTTAGACCGTAAACACCTTTCCAAGGTGTTTAAGTGCCCTAAACACCTTCCTATGCTCCTAAAAGTGACTAGAACCTTACATGCATGAGTTAGAACCAGCAAACTACAAAAGAAATGGACCAACATGAGTTTACTACCATAAACTCATGTGTTTACGGTCGTAAACTCCTCAAGGAGTAGTCTTAGGCCGTAAACTCCTTAAATGGCCATTTTGAAGCCTTAAACCCTTCATAAGCCCTAGAATTGAACCTAGCCTAATTCCACAAGTGTTATAAGACCTTAATGCATCAAAGAGCACACCATCCATGAGTTTACGACCGTAAACTCATGGGGACAAGGTCTTAGGGCCGTAAACTCTATAAAGAGTTTACTCTTGAAGAGTAAACTCCCTATCTAGGCCGTACACACCCTTAGATGTTACCCGGGACACTTCTAGCACTTGTAGCAAAGTGTTTTTATGTCGTAAGACATCCTTACTTGCTTAATTAGTTATTAAATGACTAATTAGATACTTAAATGTATCATTACATGTTAAATAGGATTCGCGTGTGTGGTCAAGTCCTCATTTGACACTTAGCATCCTATACCGGCACCTTCACCCGATCCACTTACAACAGGCTAGTTCATACTCCTGAATTAACCTTTTAAATGTTTTTACATGCTTTTACGGGGGGGGGGGGGGGGGGGGGATACAAGTTAAAACATGCTAGTTATCATATCAATCACATGTGATTGATAACCCGCATGCACAAGGATTTCTTACATTGTCAACTGTTTTACCAAGAATGATATTGTAAATGGTTTTCTAAGACGTTTTTAATTATTCAAAGCTCTTCTTAAATTGTCTCTCGCGCTGTATATTTTATTTCAAATTCAGTTACAGCAGCATTTTGAACAAAGGTTTTCATTACTTATATTGTTTTATCAAAGTTATAATCAAAAGTTATTTATGAAAGATTTTCAAGTGTTTCTAAAGGTTTTCAAACTTATTTTACAAAAGAATACCAAGTCATGATTTTCTTAAAGTATAAAGGTTTTCCAAAGTTTTCATCAAAGTTTTCTCCCATGTTTTTTTATACTCCTACTTTGTTAGATACTACTGCTTCGTTATACGCTCCTACTTAGTTAAATACTCCTACTTCTTAACGCTTTTACTTCTTGATACGCTTCTACTTAGTGATACGCTCCTACTTGTTAACGCTTTTACTTCTTGATACGCTTCTACTTAGTGATATGCTTCTACTTGTTAACGCTTCGACTTCGTGAAACACTTCTACTTCGATAAACACTTCAACTTCGTTAAATGCTTCTACTTAGTTAAATGTATGCTTGTGCTTGGATAGTTATATAAATAATGTTTAAAGGACTTAGGAAGGCTAGTTCGCTCTATTTCCTTTTCTTCGTTGAGACGTGGTCTGGTGGGATCGGATATCCGTCCGAAGGTCGTTTGATCATTAATTATATATTATGTATACAGGCATAGACATATAGGTTTACGTCGGTCAGTTTATTTGTGAGTCTCTATCATTAGTCCAGTATTTACATTCAGGACACGGCCTTCTCCGTTGTCTAGTTGGTAACCAGAGTCTCTTGTAGGGAGAGCGGGCATTGTGTGTATAGATCTATACGAGATTGACACCCCCACACCCTGACTGCTAGCTATAGTCCGCGACCTACCAAGCCAAGGGGTGACAAATGTCACATTCTTTCCAACGCTTGCAGGGCGTCAAGTTCTCTAGTTCGCCCTATTTCCTTTTCTTCGTTGAGATGTGGTATGGTGGGATCGGATATCCGTCCGAAGGTCGTTTGATCATTAATTATATATTATGTATACAGGCATAGACATATAGGTTTACGTCGGTCAGTTTATTTGTGAGTCTCTATTATTAGTCCAGTATTTACATCAGAACTCACTACACGATACGCATCTTCAGGACACGACCTTCTCCGTTGTATAGTTGGTAACCATAGTCTCTTGTAGGGAGAGCGGGCATTGTGTGTATAGATCTATACGAGATTGACACCCCCACACCCTGACTGCTAGCTACAGTCCGCAGCCCACCAAGCCAAGGGGTGACAAATGTCACATTCTTTCCGACGCTTGCAGGGCGTCAAGTTCTCTAGTGTCTATCAGTATGGTTACGAGTATCTCGTGGTTACCTTATAATTCATGGCCTTAAGGTAACGGAAATTAACACTATATTCACTGTTTTTAGATCTTGCTAGACGTATCATTCATTTGATATTGTTTGTGGTCTGTGTTCACTGTTTTTAGACCTTGCTAGACGTATCATTAAATTGATATTGTCTGGGGTTTGTGTCTCTCTGTTTTAGACCTTGCTAGACGTATCATGCATTTGATACCGTCTGGAGTCTGTATCTCCTTTTGTTAGACTGAGCCAGGCGTGTCGTTCATTCGATACTCTCCTGGAGTCTATGATTTCTTTTGCCTTAGTCAGCAGTATTCTCTGCTGAGGCATATGTTATTTTCCCTAATATCCTCCTACTTTCTTAAAAATCAAATACCACATTTTGGTAATGATAGTGTTTAAGGGAAAATTACTTTTTACAACATAACTCTGTCCAGTCTTGGTAGAAGACTGCTTTTATTTAGAAAATATAGGATTTTCTAGAAAGGACTCTAATACACTCTAGACTCTAAAATACTACTTTTTATAAAGTTATTTTGAATAAAAGGCTTACTTACACAAATGACACTAAATACTTATGAACTCACCAGCATTTATAAAAATGTTGATACTTGCTTTCAAAATAACTTGTATTCTCAGGTCAGCAATAGACAGGTACATCTCAGGCGCTTTTGGTGAAGACAGTTTTGTACCAAGCTGCACTTTTATTATTACTTGTATTACTTCGATGTTTCTATGAAATGTAAACTATGTAAAACTATTACTATTAATGCAATGGTTATTGTACTTTGATTACTATACTGCATATGTTGTGATACTTGACATGACGTCATCCACCCCAAAACGTTTCCGCCGTTCCAGTTTTGGGGTCTGACAGATTGGTATTAGAGCGTTGTTTATAGTGAGCTAAGTATATCAATTCATAAAAGACATACAGCCTATAAATACTTAGGTATAAAACACTCTGACCAAGAATTATACTTTAAAATATAACCATATTTTACCAAAGTATAACAACATCTAGAATCTAAACACTCGAACACAAGTATCACAAGAAGAACAAGAATAAAAGTCTTCGGATGTTGAGCATTACCGTCAAACCTGGGTAGTTATGTAATCGTAAGTTGGAATAAATGTAACCTGATCAACTACATTTATTCGAGATGCGATGAACGTGTGCTTGGGAATGATAGTGGTGTTGCAACAGGTCTGAAACTTACCAACCAGGAATGATAGAGCCAAACATAATGTTTAAAATACTATGGGAGTATTTTGGAATACTAAAAGACTCACATTAACCCCAGAATCATATTCAGAAGTTAAGAAAACAAACAAGAAATTAAAATACCATAGAGGTATTTTAGGATCCATAGACAACCTTGTGTGAAGAACTAAAAAGATCCTTATTGATATACCTACAATTATAGAGGGTATACTCCCAAGGTTATATATAATAAGGATCCCATAGGCTAAGAATGTGTGGTTTCGCTCTACTTCCTTTTCCTCGTTGGGATGTGGATATAGAGTAGTATCACATATTCGAAGGCCTGTCGGATCTAAGCTATATATGATTTGTATACCCTGTGTAATCGTAGCAGGACTCGAGATGGATCACCCAGTGAAATGTTAATAATCTCTTAGGATTCTTTAAACATTTCTATTCTCGCACGAACCCTGTAGAAAACCCTATCCACTTCAATACTCGGCAGAAGAGGTGATTCAAACCCAAAAGAGGTTCATTGAGAAGATTTCCAGTTCGGAAATAAATGAACTAGGCCGAGACTATTGAAACCACCAAGTGCCTATATCTTTTAGGGACACCGGTGGGAAATTCGCCTAAACTTCCGAGATTCCCAGTCGTCCATCATGAAGTGGTGACACCCGGAGTCGGAATTGGAAGTAAGACGGGGCAGAAATTCAATATGTCTATAGGAGAGGAAAACCCTAGGTAACTGCCCGAAGGAAACCAACGCCGGTCCCAGTCAAAGATACGAGGTAGACAGAGGGAGCCAGTACATGGAACCCGAGAAGTGTCTTTTCCTCGTGTTCGTCACGCTAATACACCCATAAAATAATACAATTTAGTGAGTTAGTGATTACACTACTCACGCCATGTGTTAGGTAAAACGCCTTTTCACGTTGCAAGTAATACGATTAGAGCGGATCCCCGCACCTCTATTGAGAGTATTTAGCCATAAGTCTTCATGAGCCTTCTTTCCCGCGGTTTTCGTTCCGAACTGTTCTCAAATCTTTCCAAACCGGAGAGTGAACCTTTCCCAGTATAAAGGTAACTTAGTAGGAACGACTTCCACCTTATGGCTTTTCCGATACTCACGCTTCTACCTTGAATACCAGGACTACATCATAGGGATGTAGGTCGACACTCAGACAACCAGTATCCGAAGCACGGAAAAAAAATTTATGCCTAATATAGTAAGGATTGATACGTCCAGGGTTAACCATCGTCTCTCATCAGCTTGTGTTCCTTTCCATGTAGGAAAAACCATGCCTCCGAAGAAGCGTAACCCATCCGCTGGCAGGAAACCGACTCTCCTATTCGATGAAGCTACTTTCCAGGCTGCAGTCTCAGCAACCGTTGTAGCTGCCATGGCTCAACTGAATGCTAACAATGCAAGTGTTAGCAAGAGCCCTATCGGGAATCCCGATCCCATCAATGGACAGCAGCAACCAACACCTGCATACCCAGCCACCCAAGAACCTCAACCAAATCCAATGAAGAGAAAGTTCGAGATCAAGGAGGGAAGTACCTCGGCTCAAGGACCTTCTGAAGGGCAACGAGCTGAGGCAGTCAATACCCCTACCAACCCTTCCATCCCAACACCTACAAGACCAAACCTAGGAAGCCAACGAATGGCGACAGTCACGAACATGCAAAGTGGTAAAACAGAGAAGAGGAAACGGAATCGTCAAGCTCGAAAGGAGCGCCAACGACTCCACAAACTTGTTGCGCAACATCAGCAAGTGGAAACCCCCACCCCTTCAGCGCCAGCACGCCCCCTTCCACAAGTCCCTGGCATCGGGTCCAACCCTACACAAAATGGTGGTGTCAAAGTCGGACTCTTTAAAGGGAAATTTTCAAAGTGGAGGAACGAGGAGGGCACCCGTGTCCACGTAACCCTGACTAAGCACCTCACTCCTACTACCAATACTAGTACGAACCAGGCATGTCATCAGTGCGGTGAGACGGGACACCTCAAAAGGGATTGTCCAATAATAAAGAACTCCGGCGCAGACGGGAGGATACTAAGGATCACTGATGCAGGAGAAACGACAGGGGTACAGTAAGAGTCTAACTCTAATGCTTAGGGAGAAGCATCAAGGAAACCGGTAGATTTTTGGTGCGTCTCTCAATCTCAGATAATTAACCGAAAACATTAAAAGGCTAATTCTAAATGTAATTACTTCCCCATTAAGGCGAAAGTCGCAGCACTGTTATAAAATTTAAATTTTTCATCAGGTAAAACTATAATGGCTAAGTATATACGTAACGACAATGTATAATTAAGATGGATAGACCTAGAGTGAGTGAATGCCACCTCATTTCCTGTTCCTCGTTTGGTTGTGGATTTAGGGCGGAGTCGCTCAGTCAACAGTCCTCCCCACCTTAATTATACATGACTAGTATATGTTAGGCGATTATAGAAATGTCTCGTGAGAATCCATTCATGAAAAGGTACTCTACTCTCTATAGTTCTGCGTCGACTTTATCGGTCCAGGTATCTGCGACATAGATACACAGGACGAAACCCTAGACGCCTAGAACTGGTGTGCTCGTTCGGCACATGACCCTATCGACTCTCATTCTATATCATGTCGAAGTATGCCAACTTCGACGACTCTATCAATCATGGTTCGACTTCGTGCAACCATGTGTAAATCCCTAGTGTTGTGTAAAAAGAACTTTCTCCGTAGCCATTTCGGCAAATAAAGGTTCTTCCGAACCTAAACAAAATAAGAATAATAAAACCTAATGCGATCCGTCAGTCGTCACTCGTATTCCAAACCGTCTGAAGTACCTAGGAGAAGGTACCGCGCGCTGTTAACCAACCCCTCTTAGACAGATAGAAACCGAAGCGAAAGGCACTGCAGGCATTCCAGAAGACGATAACCACCCGAAGCAGGCACCGTAGAAACCCAGAAAGACCATTCGCACCTCGCAATCAGGTTCGTGAATCAAGAGAATAGAACTCATGGGACTCACTACTATAACTGAGTATATGCATAAGGGTGGTATATAATTGAGATCAAAAAGATTTAAGATGTGTGCTTCCTCCCTATTCCCTGTTCCTCGTTGGGTTGTGGGTCTGGGGTGGAGTCGCACAACTGAACATCCTGCGGACCTCAATTATATACGACTTGGATACACCAAGTATTAGTAGTTAAGCCAAGTATGAGCTCTACCACGAACCTCATAGTAAAGCCCTTCATCCTATTCCATAGAATAGGAGCTAGAGTCAAGAGAACCACGGCGGGTTGAGCTACTATAATGACCACAAATCCGAAATTTGTTGTCATCCCGGTTAAGCCAATATAGTAACTAACACCCCTAGTTAGTAAAGAAATCTGAGTCGTAAGAGTCAAGGACATTTACTACGACCATCCATTCACGCTTAATCCCCCGAATTAAGCATCTCAGCGAATATCCCGGAAATCCGAAAGTTGCGATGAATTGAACTCTGAGAAGAGTGGATGAGGAAATTAAAGTTCCGAGTGATGGAACCCTATACTCACTAGATTTGACCTAGACCGAGAAAACTCAGAACCTTCGGAAGAGTAGTTGCAGAAGATGTTCGCACTACTCAGGCACTTCGTCCACCCCGGTACTGACGAGTAGTGCCTAGAAACCCTCCGCCCCCTTACGTGGAGGAAGTCACCGTCGCCTTATAGACGACAGACTACATTCTCTAAAGTGGAACACTAGAATACCCAGAACTACAGGATAATCTCCGCAGCCAAAAATACTTGAATAAAGTGCGAAAGTAGGTTGTGTTAAGCCTTATAACCCAGATCCCGAAGAGATTATAGACTTGACACCAGTCTAGGTGTTAGTCGATGGGTTATACAAGAGCACGCGCTTTCTGCAACTGAAATAAACCAGCGCCTTAGAGATTAGGGCATGTCTTACAAGATTCATTGGACTACTAGGTGTTCCACAAATACTATCTTGCACAAAAATAGTGGAACCACCTCCCGAGATAGTCCGACACTCGTCTGGTGAAACCCTATTTCCCCGACCCTGAAGGTTTCTGTTAGAAATATCTCAAGAATTAGAAGTGCAGGTTCATTTTGCACAAGATTGAGATAGCCACTCTACAGCAAACAGATACCCGTAGACATGCAATCCATTCGATAACCCAGAAAACCTCTGAAAGTCAAACAGTAGAAACACGAAATCCAAGGACAGCCAGAGCTTTCTAGGAACCCACCTGAAGGACTACACTTCCAGTATGAGAGAGAACGTTGGAACTTCGAAATGGAAATCACGCCAGTGATGATCTCGCCATAGAAGTACACTATGTTCTAAGTACTGAAGAGCTCTACCCTTCCGAGAGCTTCGGACCATCCGAGATTCTTTACGAAGATTGGTCCAAACCTCGTCAGACCACTACTACTTTCGAATATTCCACAAGTTTCTAGACTTGATCAGTGTTTGCCCAACGTGACTCTTTGTATCCCACTCATCTTGATAGGAACCATTGGGAACCCTAACTTCGTAAACGAACCAGTAGGAATCGCTAACTGCATGAGACGGGGTCTGCATCCCGTAAGTGAAGTTCGTTAGAACGCCAAGCGAAGGCCAGAGTTCACTTGGGAGTGCGAGGACCAACCGAATATGGAGTATCCTCATACCTTTACTCGGTCATTCATACCTACTTCCTTGCCTAAACCTGAATTTCGGGACGAAATTCCCTCTAACGGGGGGATGATGTGACAACCCAAAAATTTTCGTTAGTTTTAACGTCGAAATTAATTACGTCAAAAATTAGCCAACCCGTTGGAATATTTTAATTAATATTCGTCAAGCGAAAATAAAAACAGGTAAATCATCTTTCCATTTATTGGAAAAAGTTTATTTTTTATTTACGGCCATTTAACCGGGTAAAATTCTAAACCCCGTTAAACATAAGTATCGGGTAGTCGTATATCGGGTACTGCACCCAAGCCCTATATAAGGGTGGGTGAACACTCCTTAGAAGCCTGTTCCCACCTTAGACTCTCTCTCTCTACTTTCTCTCTCTACGAAACGGGTTTTGGTCAAAAATCACCTCTCCGAGCCTCAAATCGGTAAGTAAACATTCCTAGCTTGTTATCTAACTTATCTAGCTTGCAAATTCGTGAATTAATCATCCAAAAACCCCAAGAACCTGAGTTTACGGTCTTGGGAGCATCCCAAAACCATAAACCCCTTGTATGGGGGTTTTAATGCTCAAAAACCCTTCCCAAACACTTGTCATGCTTAGCAATGGCTTAGAGGTTTACCTGAAAGGACTTAAAATACCAAAATAGGACCAAATGGGGAGTAAACATGAGTTTACGGTGTAAGGATGTTCTTAGACCGTAAACCCATATGCATGGACCATAAACACTTGTTTAAGTGTTAAACTACCCCTCAAACACCTCCAAGGGCTTCCATGAACTTCCTTGAGTGCATAGAGCCTTATTTTCCTTCATGATATGCACCAAAGCATGAAATTACGTGTCAAACTTGAGTTTACGGCCCAAGAAGGTTCTTGGACCGTAAACACATCTTCTTAGACCATAAACACCCCCAAAGGGTGTTAAAGTGCCCTTAACACTTTGTATGGCTTGGAATTGGACCTAGAACTTCGTATGCTTAACCTACAACCACCAAAACATAGGGTTCATGGACAAAATGAGTTTACTACCGTAAACTTATGTGTTTAAGGTAGTAAACTCCCCAAGAACATCTCCTTAGACCGTAAACACCTTTCCAAGGTGTTTAAGTGCCCTAAACACTGTCCTATGCTCCTAAAAGTGACTAGAACCTTACATGCATGAGTTAGAACCACCAAACAACAAAAGAAATGGACCAACATGAGTTTACTACCGTAAAATCATGTGTTTACGGTCGTAAACTCCTCAAGGAGTAGTCTTAGGCCGTAAACTCCTTAAATGACCCATTTTGAAGCCTTAAACCCTTCATAAGCCCTAGAATTGAACATAGCCTAATTCCACAAGTGTTATAAGACCTTAATGCATCAAAGAACACACCATCCACGAGTTTACGTCCGTAAACTCATGGGGACAAGGTCTTAGGGTCGTAAACTCTATAAAGAGTTTACTCTTGAAGAGTAAACTACCTATCTAGGCCATACACACCCTTAGATGTTACCCGGGACACTTCTAGCACTTGTAGCAAAGTGTTTTTATGTCGTAAGACATCCTTACTTGCTTAATTAGTTATTAAATGAATAATTAGATACTTAAATGTATCATTACATGTTAAATAGGATTCGCGTGTGTGGTCAAGTCCTCATTTGACACTTAGCATCCTATACCGGCACCTTCACCCGATCCACTTACAACAGGCTAGTTCATACCCCTGAATTAACCTTTTAAATGTTTTTACATGCTTTTATGGGGGTGGGGGGAATACAAGTTAAAACATGTCAGTTATCATATTAATCACATGTGATTGATAACCCGCATGCACGAGGATTTCTTACACTGTCAATTGTTTTACCAAGTATGATATTGTAAATGGTTTTCTAAGACGTTTTTACTTGTTCAAAGCTCTTATCAAATTGTCTCTCGCGCTGTATGTTTTATTTCAAATTCAGTTACAGCATCATTTTGAACAAAAGTTTTCTTTTCTTATATTGTTTTATCAAAGTTATAATCAAAACTTGTTTATGAAAGATTTTCAAGGGTTTCTAAAGGTTTTCAAACTTATTTTACAAAAGAATACCAAGTCATGATTTTCTTAAAGTATAAAGGTTTTCCAAAGTTTTCATCAAAGTTTTCTCCCATGTTTTTTTATACTCCTACTTTGTTAGATACTATTGCTTCGTTATACGCTCCTAGTTAGTTAAATACTCCTACTTGTTAACGCTTTTACTTCTTGATACGCTTCTACTTAGTGATACGCTCCTACTTGCTAATGCTTTTACTTCTTGGTACGCTTCTACTTTGTGATACGCTTCTACTTGTTAACGTTTCTACTTCGTGAAACACTTCTACTTCGATAAACACTTCAACTTCGTTAAATGCTTCTACTTAGTTAAATGTATGCTTGTGCTTGGATAGTTATATAAATAATGTTTAAAGGACTTAGGAAGGCTAGTTCGCTCTATTTCCTTTTCTTCGTTGAGACGTGGTCTGGTGGGATCGGATATCCGTCCGAAGGTCGTTTGATCATTAATTATATATTATGTATACATGCATAGACATATAGGTTTACGTCGGTCAGTTTATTTGTGAGTCTCTATCATTAGTCCAGTATTTACATCAGCACTCACTACACGAGACGCATCTTCAGGACACGACCTTCTCCGTTGTCTAGTTGGTAACCAGAGTCTCTTGTAGGGAGAGCGGGCATTGTGTGTATAGATCTATACGAGATTGACACCCCCACACCCTGACTGCTAGCTACAGTCTGCGGCCTACCAAGCCAAGGGGTGACAAATGTCACATTCTTTCCGACGCTTGCAGGGCGTCAAGTTCTCTAGTGTCTATCAGTATGGTTACGAGTATCTCGGGGTTACCTTATAATTCATGACCTTAAGGTAACGGAAATTAACACTATATTCACTGTTTTTTGATCTTGCTAGACGTATCATTCATTTGATACTGTCTGGGGTCTGTGTTTACTGTTTTTAGACCTTGCTAGACGTATCATTAAATTGATACTATCTGGGGTCTGTGTCTCTCTGTTTTAGACCTTGCTAGACGTATCATGCATTTGATACCGTCTGGAGTCTGTATCTCCTTTTGTTAGACTGAGCCAGGCGTGTCGTTCATTCGATACTCTCCTGGAGTCTATGATTTCTTTTGCCTTAGTCAGCAGTATTCTCTGTTGAGGCATATGTTATTTTCCCTAATATCCTCCTACTTTCTTAAAAATCAAATACCGTATTTTGGTAATGATAGTGTTTAAGGGAAAATTACTTTTTACAACATAACTCTGTCCAGTCTTGGTAGAAGACTGCTTTTATTTAGAAAATATAGGATTTTCTGGAAAGGACTCTAATACACTGTAGACTCTAAACTACTACTTTTTATAGAGTTATTTTGAATAAAATGCTTACTTACACAAATGACACTAAATACTTATGAACTCACCAACATTTATAAAAATGTTGATACTCGCTTTCAAAATAACTTGTATTCTCAGGTCAGCAATAGACAGGTACATCTCAGGCGCTTTTGGTGAAGACAGTTTTGTACCAAGTTGCACCTTTATTATTACTTGTATTACTTCGATGTTTCTATGAAATGTAAACTATGTAAAACTATTACTATTAATGCAATGGTTGTTGTACTTTGATTACTATACTGCATATGTTGTGATACTTGACATGACGTCATCCACCCCAGAACGTTTCCGTCGTTCCGATTTTGGGGTGTGACAGGTTCTTTCTGGCGGTAATGGGTTACTTTTGTGATGGTGATTCAAGATATATTTGAAGTGATACAAACCGATTGCAAGATAGGAATATGTGAGAACAAATTCGGTGGTCCTGAGGAGTTCAATCATGCAATAAGGGTGAAAATTGAGACTTGTGGTGGTTGTGTTTGGTCTATCACTCAAACGAAAGAGAATGGGTCTTCGATTCCCATCTGATCGGAGATGAAAAGGGACCGAAAGCAACATCAGCCTTCTTTCTTTCTTCTTTTCCTGATTCTCTATGAAGCACGGAGGAGGAGTCGATTTGCGATTCAAGCCTTCAATCGGGGTTGTGGGGGTTGAGAAAGGTAGCAACATGCGGATAGTGTGCTTGTGGTGGTGTTTCTCGGCAACAACCGACGGTTGAAGCCTTCAATGAGAGTGGGTGTTTTGGGTGATGGATCTTCAGAGAGAGAGAGAGAGAGAGAGAGAGACCTTTATTATTTTTTTAATTGTAAAATAAATAAATAAATATTAAATTAAAAAAATGAAAGAAAAATGAAAAATAAATACCCCAAGGGTATTATAGTCATTTCAATTTTCGGAGGGACTATTTTCACATACAAACCACATCAAAAGGACCATGAATCCAAAAAACTCGAGGTTTGGACTAAAACCCCAAAATTTTGCATATCACAAGGACCATTTTTGCAATTTTGTCCAGTTTATAATTAGAGACATTTTGTCCAATGGGATAATCTTATAAAAACTCAACATATTTTCATCAAAGTCTTAAAAAACTCACTATATTATTTTTTTTGTACGTTAAAACTCTTGTATTTTTTAAAATGTATCATTTAAGGCATTGAGCTCGGTAAATCCTAAATAGCTAAAAATGTTAGGTACTCGATTCTTAACGTTTCTATTGTTACAATTCATTAGATAAAAAAAAAAAATATGAAGATTTAAATGCACTAAAAAAAATAATATAATGGTTTTTTTAATCATTTCATGAAAATAGAGTAGGTTTTTGTAAGGTCAGAAAACCTTAAATAAGAATTTTAGAAAATATAAGGGTTTTAGTATACTAAAAAATAATATAATTGTTTTTTTAAGCATTCGGTGAAAATATAATGGATTTTTCTAAAGTTGTCCGTTACAAAATAGAAAAAAAAAAAAAAAAAAAAAAAAAAAAAAAAAAAAAAAAAAAAAAACTCCCAATCAAAGATTAAAGTAGATATTTCTTAAGCTAGAGGGTCAAAATTAAAACTCACTTAGGAATTCAAGAGACTCGTAGAAGCATCCAGAATGAGTCTCCCTCCATTTTTCACGCTTCATAGAAGCGCCTAGAACCCACCAGTAACAACCACGACCTGCCCTCCGCCGGTATAAAAACCACTCTCCTCCTCCTTCCCCGTCATAAGATTGATTTCATTCTGTGTTTCGCTAAGCACTTTTCTCTTAAATTCTCAAGTAATCTTTCCTGCTTTTTCTTGAATCCTAGTTAATCGGTGGCAATGGCGGATGTGCAAATGGCAGATGCAGAGACGTTTGCATTTCAGGCTGAAATCAACCAATTGCTCAGTCTGATTATCAATACGTTCTACAGCAACAAGGAAATCTTCCTACGAGAACTGATTAGCAACTCTTCCGATGCGTTGGATAAGATCCGATTCGAGAGCTTGACGGACAAGAGCAAGCTCGATGCGCAACCGGAGCTTTTCATCCGGCTCGTTCCAGATAAGGTTAACAAAACCCTGTCCATCATTGATAGCGGAATCGGAATGACCAAAGCAGGTATATAGTTTTCTTAGTTTTGTGTTTCTTTATCGATAGCTTCATGCATGCCTTCCAATGTGTTTGTGAATAATGTATTCATTGTTATTGTCGTAATAATGTAGATTTGGTAAACAATTTGGGGACGATTGCGAGATCTGGCACAAAGGAGTTCATGGAGGCGCTACAGGCCGGCGCTGATGTGAGCATGATTGGACAGTTTGGTGTCGGTTTCTATTCGGCCTATCTTGTTGCTGAGAAGGTGATTGTCACCACTAAGCACAATGACGATGAGCAATACATTTGGGAATCTCAAGCTGGTGGCTCATTCACAGTCACTAGGGATGTCAATGGTGAACAACTGGGTAGGGGGACTAAGATCACTCTCTTCCTCAAGGAAGACCAGGTAATTACATCTCCTCAGACTCTGATCTGTTCTTCAATACACTTTTTATTCTGCTATTTTTTTATATGGTGTAATACGATTGTTACCATTGCAATTACATCACCAATCTCTAGTTCTGCATTGTTCTGCTTTATAGTGAATCAGATTGTCAGATCAATGATAATCAGTTTATTTGAGTTAATTTTAAAATACAACGTAGATGCTATTAGATTGAAGAGTTACTGAGATCTGTTATGCAACTATTGCAGATGGATTACTTAGAGGAGAGGAGGATCAAAGATCTTGTGAAGAAACACTCCGAATTCATCAGCTATCCAATCTATCTGTGGACGGAGAAAACAACTGAAAAAGAGATAAGTGATGATGAAGACGATGAACCTAAAAAGGAAGAGGAAGGCGATGTGGAAGAGGTTGATGAAGACAAGGAGAAGGAGAAAGGAAAGAAGAAGAAGATCAAGGAGGTTTCACACGAATGGGAACTCATCAACAAACAGAAACCAATCTGGCTCAGAAAACCAGAGGAGATCACCAAGGACGAGTACGCTTCTTTCTACAAGAGCTTAACAAACGACTGGGAAGATCATTTAGCAGTTAAGCATTTCTCAGTTGAAGGACAGCTTGAATTCAAGGCGATCCTCTTTGTTCCAAAGAGGGCTCCGTTTGATCTATTTGACACTCGCAAAAAGATGAACAACATCAAGCTGTACGTGAGAAGGGTGTTCATCATGGACAACTGCGAGGAGTTGATTCCTGAATATCTCGGATTCGTGAAGGGTGTTGTCGACTCCGACGACCTTCCACTAAACATCTCTCGTGAAATGCTTCAACAAAACAAGATTCTGAAAGTTATCAGGAAGAATCTGGTCAAAAAATGCATCGAGATGTTTAATGAAATCGCTGAGAATAAAGAGGACTACAACAAATTCTATGAAGCGTTCTCGAAGAATCTAAAGCTCGGCATCCATGAAGACAGCCAGAACAGATCAAAGCTAGCTGACTTACTCCGGTACCATTCGACCAAAAGCGGCGATGACGTCACTAGCCTGAAAGACTACGTCACCCGTATGAAGGAAGGACAGAAGGACATCTTTTACATTACAGGCGAGAGTAAAAAATCCGTTGAAAACTCTCCTTTCTTGGAGAAACTAAAGAAGAAAGGTTACGAGGTGCTGTTCATGGTGGACGCCATTGACGAGTACGCCGTCGGACAGTTGAAGGAATACGACGGGAAGAAGCTGGTGTCTGCAACTAAAGAGGGTCTAAAGCTTGAAGACGAGACGGAGGAGGAGAAACAGAAGAGGGAGGAGAAAAAGAAGTCGTTTGAGAATCTATGCAAGACGATTAAGGAGATTCTGGGAGACAAGGTGGAGAAAGTGGTGGTTTCCGACAGGATTGTTGACTCGCCGTGCTGTTTGGTGACCGGAGAATATGGATGGAGTGCGAACATGGAGAGGATAATGAAGGCGCAGGCGTTGAGAGACAGTAGCATGGGGTCGTACATGTCTAGCAAGAAGACGATGGAGATAAACCCTGATAATGCGATAATGGAGGAGCTGAGGAAGAGGGCGGAGGCCGATAAGAATGATAAGTCGGTGAAGGATTTGGTGATGTTGATTTTTGAGACTGCATTGCTGACGTCAGGGTTTAGTTTGGAGGATCCGAATACATTCGGAGGGAGGATCCATCGGATGTTGAAGCTGGGTTTGAGTATTGATGAAGAGGAAGGAGGTGACGACGGTGATGAAGTTCCGGCTTTGGAGGAGGAAGGCGGCGAGGAGAGCAAGATGGAGGAGGTGGATTAGGCTGTGTGATCAGTTAGAAGGTTTTTTTTTTTTTTGAGGTGGTCGAATTGGGGTTTTTGGTTAATGATTAGTATCTGCATATTGTAGAATGAAAATGGTAAAGTGAAGATGTCCGTTTGGAGTTGATAATACTACTATTGGTGCCTGTTTTGGTTTTTTCTTGGGATTTCTTGTTCATAATAAAATTCACATATTCAAATGAGTTTTTAACCGGTTGCTAAGCAGTGTAGTGTGTGCATCTAAGCCCAATTTCAACCATCACCATAAAGTATTATTTTTTTGTGTTTTATAGAGCAAAAATATTCTAATCTATCTTTAGAATTAGCATTATTTTTATGTTAGCTTTATTTTAACATAAATTGTTTATTTTTTTTTATCTTTTTGCTTTTTTTAAAACTTTTTACACAATTTGAAGTTTCATCACAATTTGAATCTCAATTTAAAGTTTTTTTTTTTAATAATTTTTTTTTCTTTTTCTTTTTATTTTTTTTACACATTTTGATGTTTCATTACATTATTGAATTCCGACTTTAAGTTCGAGAAGTGTTTGAGATTCTTTTTTTAAGCTAAAAAAATCCTTTTTAATAAAAGAACTTTCTCATTTATAATTATTGTTCCAAAATAAGTTCTTAAGATGTGTTTTGATTACTTTTGAGGAACAAAGACTTCTTTTAAAACAACTTATTTTTCTTTTTGGTCAAAAGTCATAGCAAAAAGAATTCGAGTGTCTAATGGATTTTGATTTTCTCTATCCTACAAACATATCAATAAAAATAATAATAGATGGGTGTTAGATTTATTTGTGACTTTTTAGGAGTCGAATGACATGAAATTCTCATGTATGGTTCTGCAATAGGGATGGGAAGGTGACTAAGAGTATTTTTTTGATTTGAGTCATAGCTGTGAAACAGATTGCCCATCTTTTCTTTTATATTAGGGGAAATACGATCCGGAGGTGCTAATTCAAAATTTTTATAAGAATGTTTTTAATTGACAAACATATTTTTAAACTTTTAGTTTTTTGAAAAAGCCAAAAGTCTAAAAACTCATAATCTAGCTTTTCATATTGAGAATTTTTAAGTGAAACTTTTGAGCAAAATTATTGAGAAAATTGCACAAGTGTCTATTTTATATCAAGTGTTCATTCACACCTTGCAATAAAATATACCCGTGTTAAAAAAAACAATTAGGGGTTAATTATGCAATTTACTTCAAACCGTAAGAGTCAGTGTAATTATTTTTTAATTCTAACACTTGCAGACAAATCAAACAATCTATTGAATTTTCATTAGACTATTAGGTATGGACAATTTGAGGTGGTGTTATAACAAGAAACAACAAGAAGATGGGGTGATGTTCATGGTGTTATAACACCCTTTAAGAGGAGAGAGATAGAGAGAGATAATTTGGCAGTCAATAGATGATCTCGTTTCTTCTTGTCATTGAGACAACAAGAAGCAACACAACAAGATGCAACAAGAAAGAGGGGTGATGTTTTTGATGTTACCACGCCGTTATGGGCCGCCACATAAGCTTTAACGGCGTTGTGGTGACCATACCACATGCTCTTACACTGTTGATGTGGAGATTTCATTTAGATAAATTTGTTTTGAATCATATGCAACGTATTAGTCAAATGACCATCAAATTCCTTATATCATCAACATTTGACATTTAAGTTTAAGACATGCTAATTAATCTCAAAATCGCCCCCCATTTTGGTATTGGGGTATATATATATGCTATAGCTTTTTAAATTGATAATTTTTAAGTGAAAACTTTTGACCAAAACTGTAAAGAAGAGTGAACAAGTGTCTTTTTTATAAGAAGTGTTATGGATTATGATGGTCTTGAATTATTTTTTAGAAATTTGCCAGATAGAAAGTTATGGTAGTAGACTATGTTATTAATACATGAACTATTATTGATACATGGACCATTAGGACATGGTCTGGGAGATGAAGATGGAGTGTTATGATAAAAAAAAACTTGTTTTTATCTAATGTTTGTTCACATCTTGCAATAAAATGTATCATTAAGGTGTAATCTAATAGATGAAGATGGAGTGTTATGATGGATAAAAATTTGATTTTATCTAGTGTTCATTCACACCTTGCAACAAAAATATACCTATGTTGAAAAATTAGGGTCCAATTATGCGATTTACTTCAAACCACAAGGATAACTTTTTGAATTTTTAATACATTGCTGATGTTGGAGATTGCAACCTAGTAAACTTGTTTTGAATATTATCTGACGTAATAATTAAATTGTTATCAAATTCCTAAAATCATCAACATTTGACTATTTAAATTAAAGGCGTGCTAATTAATTTGTAACTCATCACACCATTTAACCATTAAAGTGAAACTTTTACTCTAACAGATGAAAAAAAATGCACACGTCTTTTTATAACAATTGTTCTATATTATGATGATCTTCAATTATGATTTAT
This sequence comes from Lactuca serriola, assembly GCF_051521515.1. Lineage (NCBI taxonomy): Eukaryota > Viridiplantae > Streptophyta > Magnoliopsida > Asterales > Asteraceae > Lactuca > Lactuca serriola. The sequence continues at coordinate 9,201,363 of NC_136415.1, read as the reverse complement.
AAATTTCACAGGTAGAAGGTTGTGGTAATAGTCTATACTATAAACCATAGTGGAGCCTGGGGTCCCGGACCACTGCTCCGATTCCGGCACCTAATGTAATATATATATATATATATATATATATATATATATATATATATATATATATATATATAATTGTATTAAGTGCACCGGCTTAAAATACAAGTGTCACTACTAATTTAGATTTATTTGGATTTTTTTAGTGTCAGGCCTACTAAAACGTTTTGCGTCCTCCACTAGCTATAAATGATTGAACTTTTACTCATAAATTGACTATTAGGGAATGGTCTGACAGAAAAGATGGAATGTTACGATGGATAAAAACTTGTTTTATAATCGGGTAATATTTTCGGGTTTCGGGTAATTCGGGTTTTTCATGTTAAAATGATTACCCGTTACCCGACCCAAATTAAGTTCGGGTAATTCGGGTAATGGGTTGGTTTTGGGTATTTCGGGTTTTAGGGTAATTCGGGTATTACGCGAAATCTATGCAGTTATCTCGGTCAAATTTTTAATAGTTGTCACATGCCGCTATTTGAGATCGCGGTTATTGCGGTGGTATAGCGGTGATATAACGGTTTTTAAATATTACTTATAATTTATAATTTTATATTATATTTATATATTTGAGTATTAATACTATATGTCAATATAAAATTAATATCATCAAACCTAAAAAGTCATATAAAACATAACATAATATTCTATTATAGTAATATGGAAACTAGGTAGTGTCAAAAGAGTTTAATTGCATTGCATGGGTTCAATATCGTATTAGTAGGTCTTGGTTGATTTAAGTCACAAGTCATAGCGTCATAGGTGTGGGTCGATTTACAAAAAGCACTAATGGAATCCAACCATAACACCTCAAGTCTTCGTGAGTACAGAAAGAGATGAGAAAGAGAGTTATCGGTAGACGCAGTTGTTCTGAATGCTTTTAATTATGTTACGTGTTCGGGCATTTTAAAATGAAATTATAGTGAGATCATTAAAACTAGCTTTTCATTGACAAAGTAACCAAATGACCCAAAATGTGAACAAAAATGGAATAGCGTCCGTAGCGCCGCTATAGCGGTTATTGAAATAGTGGTGAATAGCGCCGCTAATAGCGGTGCCGCGAAATGAAAACGCTAAACTAAAAATAACGGTCCTTGACCTCCGCAAAACGTTATAGCACCGCTATAGCGCGCAATTGATAGCTTAGCCCGATATATATATATATATATATATATATATATATATATATATATATATATATATATAATGGCGACTTAAAATAAATCTAATGAAATAAATATGTCGTGCTCTATTAGTCTTGTTTATATAAACAAACGAGACATAAACGAAGTTAATCAAACTTTGAACATTGATATTTTTTAGTCAATAATACTTGAGATATCAAGTAATCTTTTAACATCTCAATCTAATCTAGTAAGATGTTAAAAAAACAAATAATTAAAGATCTTAGTTTAAAAGTTTAAAATGTTTAAGATAATTATAGCCATAATTTTCCCATGTTCTGAATTTTCTTCAAGATAATGAGTTTGTTAGTTGCAATAAAAACTATAATATAGAAAACAATTAAGTTAGAACATGGTGACATATAAAAAAATATTTTTAATATTGTTGGTGCTATACTTCCATAATAAAACAAATTCATGTTTTACAATAATGATAGTTAGTTTAAGCAGGATCAAATACCTGTTTACAGAGTACAAACTCTACGAAAGGAAAAAAAGAATTTTTAAAATAATTCGGGTATACCCTAAACCCAACAAACGTACCCTATACCCGATCTGAAAAAAAAATCGTGTTACCTGAATACCGGGAAAATTTTACCCGATACCCGATTTACCGACCTGAGTGGTAATTTGGGTAAGGAGTATTTTCCACAGGGCTACCTTGCAACAAAAACATATCAGAATTTAAAAAAAAAAAAAAAAGTGTAAATTACACGAATGGTCCCCATGGTTTAGGGTAAATTGCGCGTTTGGTCACTAACTTATTTTTTTAACTCGGAAGGTCCCTACTATTTGTTTTTGTTACGCGATTGGTTTCTGTCTTACCTTAAAAAACTATTTTGCCTTTGATTTTTTAATTTATTTAAATATACACACCCCCGATCTTACCCCTCTCACATTACTTTACATATCCTACCATTTTTTCCTATTTAAATAATAGTATTTTTAGGTAAGACATGGACCGAACACATAACAAAAATAAACAGTAGAGACCAAACGTGTAACAAAAACAAATAATAAGGACCTTCCGACTTAAAAAAAATAAGTTAGGGACCAAATACATAAATTACCCCAAAATATAAGGACCATTTGTATAATATACTCTTAAAAAAATTAGATATAAATTATGCAATTTACTATGTTTTGAATCATATCCGACGTATTAGTCAAATGACCATCGAATCCCTAAAATTATTTAAGTTCAAGACGCGTTAATTAATCTCAAAATCATCATCATTTAGCCATTGAGATATGCTATAACTTTTTATATTGAGAAGTTTTAAGTGAAACTTTTGGCATAAACTGTTGTGAATAGTACACAAATGTTTTTCCTATAACAAGTGTTCTCTATTATGATGGTTTTGAATTATTGTTTTTGAATTTGACACGTAGAAAGTTATGGCAGTAGTTATATTATTAATGCTTTAACTATTACTCATAAATGCATCATAAGGGCATGACTTGGTAGATTTTTTTTGGAAACGGCCAATATATTAAAATAACCACATATAGCAAGAAGCTAAAGTGTGAAAAAGGGAGTGATTCCACTCAACATAATCAATTATACAAGAAAAAAGGGGAGTGATTCCACTCAACCCAACTACAAATATTTCTTTTGCCCCTGCATTTTAGCCATGTAAACACCATTGCTTTCACATTTTCCACCACAATACTTGGAGCATAGAACACCTTTTGAAATAAACGATTGTTTCTATGTTTCCAAAGTGCCCATATCATCCCGTAACAGATAGCCATAAAACATTCTCTTTTTATGGGACATCGACCCCATGTTGCTGCTGACTTTAAGAGATCGCCGACACTGTGAGCTGTACACAAGTCTATACCACACTAGAGGAAGATTTGTTCTCGCACCTTGTAAGCATAAGGACATTTCACAAGAATATGGTCAACACATTCATGCTCGCCAATACAGGATCCGCATAAGGTAGACTCGATATGGATTCCACTATGTTGAAGTGCAATCGCGGACGGTATACGCCCAAGAGCGGCTCTCCAGATGAAGCAAATGACTTTTAAAGGGATGGTTCTACTCTAGTTTACTTTACACTGCACCGAGTTGTTTATATGTATGTTATCAATTTTCATCCTCAATGAAGCAACTGTGTATCTACCTTCTTTATCTAACGGGCAAGTCCATTTATCCGATCCCGACTTAATTCTGAATTTTGCGATAGACTTGTTTAGTCGGTCCAACTCTAAACATGTACCATAATCAACAGGAGTAGATTTCCATTGCCACAAAGGTCCATTATTAGTAATTCTTTCGGCTACAGTACAACTCTTTTTCTTTTCCATAACATATAGTAACGGGAATTCTGACTTTAGGGTACCTGTGCCGTGCCACACGTCGTTCCAAAATTGGGTTTTATTGCCGGAATTGATGATCTTCCGGCATACACTGTCAAAGCTGAGACCAAAGGAGTTAATATCTTTCTTGGTGGTGGCAATGTTATTCCATACTCCGGTTATATTCTTTTTCGACAAATATTCAGTTGGCTTATTTTGAAGAAGATGTATTCCAGTTATGGTACGACACCACAAGGACACGGGTTCGGTTTTCAGCCTCCACCACCACTTGGCCATTAAAGCGATGTTTAAAGCCCGAATCGATCCGATTCCAAGTCCCCCATTATCTTTTGATGCAATAATATTCTCCCATGAAACCCAATGGATTTTTTGCTTGTTTTCATTACCTCCCCATAAAAACCTTCTACGAATCTTCTCTAACGTTTCGATAACGCCAATTGGTGCTTTGAAGAGCGATAGATAAAATGTGGGAAGATTCCTGAGTACTGATTTCACGAGGGTTAGACGACCTCCAAAAGAGAGTGTTTTTGACTTCCACTTCGATAATTTGGACCTGAATTTATTTATAACTGGCAGCCAATTCCTTTTTAGGTTCATATTGGCTCCAATTGGAACAACTAGGTAGGTAAAAGGTAATGCACCTACCACACATCCAAGAATGTTGGCCCATTGGGAAGTTTCGTGATTTGAAGTGCCAATGCCGAAGACTTTGGATTTGTGAAAGTTAACTCTTAAACCGGATGATACGTGAAAGCACTTTAAAATACGAGCAAGATTTTCCAAGTTAGATTTGGACCATTCACCGACAAACAAAGCATCATCAGCGTAAAAGAGATGAGAAATCAGGGGTCCATTTCTTGGAAGTTGTACTCCGATGTATATTCCTTTTTCTTTTGCAAATTCCATTGCTATATTTAGGCCTTCCATAGCAATAATGAACAAAAAGGCGAGAGAGGGTCTCCTTGCCTAACTCCTTTGGTTATGTCAAACTCCATTGTTGGGGAACCATTGACCATGATCAATGCAAGGGATGAAGAAAGGCAACCTCTAATCCACGATCTCCATTTGTTGCCGAATCCCATCTGAAGTAGAATGGAATCTAAGTATTCCCAATTGATCGAATCAAAAGCTTTGTCGAAATCAACTTTGAATAGAAGGGCCTTCTTTTTTTATTCGTTTCGCCCAAGCATATACCTCATTTATTATTAAAGGCCCATCTAGAATGTTACGCCCCTCCACGTATGCTGATTGAACCTCCCCAATGACACTACCAATCACCTGCTTGATTCTAGTTGCTAAGATCTTTGTGATTATTTTATACAAACACCCGATTAAACTTATTGGTCGGTAGTCTCCAAGTGTTGATGGATCCTTAACTTTTGGGACGAGGGTAATAAAAGAGGAGTTACGTACATCCGTGGCCTAAGGATCCATGTTCTTCAAAGTGTCTTATAAAGTTTATGATGTCAACATGAACTGTGTTCCAGTATTTTTTTTATGAATTTGAGAGTGAATCCGTCGGGCCCAGGAGCTTTATCACTACCGCAAGCCCAAACAGCTAATTTGATTTCTTCTAGGGTGATCGGGGCTTCTAAACGAATTGCATCCATCATGGAGATTGAACGAATACGTTGGTTAATCAACTTAGGTCTAGATACCCATTGTTCCTTGAATTTGTTTTTGAAAAATCTTAATGCTTCGTCTCTGATGTCTTTTACTTCCGTGATCCATCTCTCGTTAACCATTAGACCGGTGATTTTGTTTTTCCTTATGTTGTTATTTATGAATCCATGAAAGAACTTCGTGAGTGTTTCGACGGAAAAATAAAACAAATTTTTGAATTTTTATTACACCGCTAATGTGGAGATTTCATTCGGTTAAACTTGTTTTGAATCATATCCGACATATTAGTCAAGTGACCGTCGAATTCCTAAAATCAACATTTGACCATTTAAGTTAAAGACATGCTAATTAATCTCAAAATCGTCATCGTTTAGTCATTGGTATATGGTATTGCTTTTTATATTGAGAAATTTTCAAATGAAAGCTTTGACCAATTTGTTGAGAGCAATAGTTCGCAAGTGTCTTTTTTTTTATAACAAGTGTTTTGGATTATTTTTTATAAATTTGATAGATCAAGTTATGATAGTAGTTTATGTTATTAATGCTTAAACTATTACTCATAAATGAACCACTAGGGCATGGTCTGAACCACTAGGGCATGGTCTGGTAGATGAAGATGGAGTGTTACGACAAATAAAAACTTGTTTTTATCTAGTGTTCATTCACATATTGCAACAAAAATATACCTATGTTAAACGAAATTAGGGGTTAATTATGCAATTCGCTTCAAATTATCTTTAAATCAAATAAGTAAAACAAGTTTTTAAAATTTCATTACACCGTTGATGTTGGATATTGCCACCTAGTAAACTTGTTTTGAATCATATATGACGTAATAATCAAATGGCCATTAAATCCCTAAAATCGTCGACATTTGACTATTCAAATTCAAGTCGTGCTATTTAATTTCAAAATCATCTCACCAATTAACCATCGAAATCCTAAGCGAAACTTTTGATCATAATGTTGAGAAGAGTTCGATGTGCTTTCTATAACAAGTGGTCTACATTATAATGATATTAAATTATTGCTTATAAATTTGACGGTAGAAAGTTGTTGTAGTAGTCTACTTTGAACTATTACTTAGACTGGAAGGTGTGGGAGGGAAGCTTCCCTCACTTTTTGTGGGTCATACCCTTCTTTCTCTCATTTTTCTTTCTCTCATCTAAAAGCCAATGAATGAGTGGGAAGCCCTTCCCTCAATTTTTTTTTAAAAAAATATATTTCATACATATATTGTACTTATTTTGTAGGGAATTAAAAATCATGAATTTTGATATATTTTTTATATTTTTTTAGTAGGTATATAATTTTATAAATATTAAAAAAGATAAAAAAAAACAAAAAAAAAAACCTGACCAATAGCATGAAGGGAGAGAGTGCGTCACCCCCTCCCCCATCTCTTTCCCACACATTTTTTCCCTCACCCACGGAGTGGTGTGCAGGAGTGAGGGAAGCTTCCCTCACCCCTTTCTCGCACCCACTCCGTCCGGCCTTATAATTTGACCATTAGTGAGTAGTCCTGCAGACGAAGATGGAGTGTTACGATGGATAAAAACTTGTTTTTAGCTAATATTCGTTCATACCTTTCAACAAAAACATATATGGGTTCAAAAAAATTAGGATAAATTATGCAATTTACATCAAATTATAGGGACCATTCATATTACTTGTTATTTTTTAATTTTAACACAATAACACACAAGTAAAACAATTTTTTGAATTTTCCTTACACCGCTGATGTGTAGTCTTCATTCGGATAAAGTGGTTTTGAAACATATACGACATATTAGTCAAATGACCATCGAATTCCTAGCAGCATTTAAGTTCAATACGTACTAATTACTCTCAAAATCATCATCATTTAGCCATTGTGATATGCTATTACTTTTTGTATTGATAATTTTAAGTAAAATTTTTTGACCAAAACTTTTGAGTGATATGCTATAACAAGGGTTCTACATTATGATGGTTTTGATTTATTGTTTATAAGTTTGCCAGATAGAAAGTTATGGCAGTGGTCTATGTTATTAATACTTAAACTCACTAGGTGGGACTAGCCAACTTGGCTTACAAGGTATCTAACAATGTGTTTTACAACATAAAAGTCATGGGTTCAAACTCAAACATATACTAACTCGTCGTTGTTAAAAAATCATATCCGTTGAACTGACAATGACGTTGCATAATATTTACAAGTTGAGGTTAGCACGCTTGGCTAACAAGGTGTGTCTGATAAAGAGCTCATGGGTTCAATCTCATGCATTTATTAAACCATCATTCAAAAAAAATCATTAGAACTTGATCCGATAGATGAAGATGGAGTGTAAAGATGAATCAAAACTTGTTTTTATCTAATGTTCATTTACGCACTGCAATAACTCATTTATTTTTTTTAAAAGGGAAATTGAGTAAACCAACCACTTTTTTGTATGTTTTTTTAACTAACTCATTTAATTTTTTTTAAATAACCATTTTCTTCGGAGTGGTCCGTTTCGGAAACAATTTCGGACTCATATTCTAGTGTGCCAGCCCATTACGTTTCCTCCAAAATGGCTATTTTGAAATATTTGTACGTATTCTAGACCTCAGATTACAATTTTAAAATTTTGGAATATATTATAAAAATTTCGGGTCTCGACTTCATTCCGGATCTCGAGTTCATTCTGGATCTCGCTCCGACTTTTCGATTCCGATCTCTGACATGCGATTTCGATTTCGATTCCGACTCTCCAATTCTGATTCCGATTTACAACACGCTACTTTGATATGGAAGACGATCACTATGACCCGGTTGTTTTACGGGTAAGTTTTTTATTCAAACTTAAAATTTCTTTTTATATTTATATCATCCAGAATGAGATGACAATGTTTTGGAGTTGCAATAGAAGATGACAGTGCATTATGACAAACCAAAACCTAGTTTAGTTGTTTGTATAATGTGATTATTCTCCGGAAAGTACTGTTCTGGAACAAAACATTGCATTCCAGAATTCGAAAAACACCTACGGAATGAATCGACAACGTTCCTGAGTTGCAAAATAAGATGTCATTGCATTAGGACCAACCCAAAAGTAGTTTAATTGTTTATGTAATGTTAGTATTCATCAAATTCTAGTGTTCTAAAACATAAAATTTCATTCTAAAATGCTCCAGTATGCGAGGAATTGGTCTGGAACACGTAGAATAGGTCCAGAAAACTAAGAACTAGTCCAGAATGTTGGTCAGTTTTCGTTTCGGAGTTGGTTTATGACAAATTTTTTATTGCAGCACGACAGAGTTTTTGATGCATCCATTACACTGTCTTGTAAAACCAAAATCGACGGATATATTTTTGTGGCATTCAAAGACAGACCGACATGTGAGACTATGTTATAGATTTCATGTTTGGGAGGTGGTTAGACATTCCTAATGTAGATGGGAATCATTTGCTTCTACATTACATCTTTGTCATGAAGTTATCACGGACCCCCAAAGCGAAATAGAGGAAATGGTTTTTGAGATTAGGGGTTACGAGCTGTCTTTCGGGAAAAAAAATTGCTTGGTCACTAGGGATGAAAGTGGGTCCAAACCCGGACCCGATGGACCCGGACCCGGAAAACCCGGAACCGGTTAACGGGATTTTATAGAACCGGAAACCGGACCGATATATAGGAACCGGTTTCGGTTCGGTTCCGGGTATGGTTCCGGGTAAAGTGGGTCTAGAACCGGAAAACCCGGAAACATCAAAGTGGGTAGGTTGGAACCGGATAAAGTGGGTTTAGACCCGGAAAACCCGAAAAAACCGGATTTTTTTGGTAATTACTTACAACTTAGTGGGTTGAACTTTGAAAATTTTCATATTGATATCCCCACTTTGGGGGCTGTAACTTATTGAATACGAAACCACAATTAACAAAATTAGAGTCTAAAATCATGTACAAACTCTGAAATACACTCTGGAAAAACCCGCATGTCAATCCGAATTTAAACGAATGAGATATACTTGTGTTAATATTTTCACATAATACAAAGTACAAAAACAAATAGATGAAAAGTTGAAAATTTTCAGTTTTGATATCCCGACTTCGGAGGACTGTAAATCATTGAATGTTAAACCAAAAATGACAAAATTATAGTTTAAACTCATGTACAAACTGTAAACTAGAAGTTGAAAAAAACCACATGTCAATCCGACTTCAAACGAATTAGATATGCATGCTTTAAAACTTTCACCGAATACAAAAAAACTAAAAAACTAAAAACTTTCAGCTTTGGTATCTCAACTTTTGAGGACTATAAGTCAATGAATATAAAACTAAAAATGAAAAATTTATAGTCTAGAATCATGTACAAACTCTAAACTACATGTTGGAAAAAACCGTATGTCAATTGGAGTTGAAACAAATAAGATATGCATCTTGTAAACGTTTCACAAAAAGTGGTTCCGGCCCTAAAAGTGATTCCGGTTCCAAAAACCGGTTCCGGATTTTAGACACGGTTTACCCGGACCCAATGGACCCAAACCCGGATTACCCGGAACCCGGATAAAGCCAATTTTTAAACCCGGAACCAGACCCGGTTCTATATATTCCGGTTCTAACGGGTCCGGTTACGGTTCGGTTCCGGTTCCGGTCCGGTTTTCCGGTTCTAAATCTCATCCCTATTGGTCACTGTGCCTCCAAAACAAAGTATAGGAGATGTGTTTAAACATTCGCTTAATGACTTATCGAACGAGGATTCAGTCTGTGTATGTCTTCTTTATCTGTTAGAGAAGGGGTTCAATGAGCCGTTGGCTAAACAACCTATTTTAGAGGAGTATTTCGCATTGGTATTTTAACTTGATGAATTCAACATGTATCATGTTGTTAATTTATAGGGAAATCTCCAGAAAAGTCCGAAAGTTTTGGGTCAATTTATGATCTATTCCTAAATTAAATTTCATTAATGAAAAAAGACAGGAAAATGACTATTATAATCAGTTTAACCATTTCTATATTTTGTAGCAGGTTATTGTTAAGGTGGCGTGCCAAATGGACTGTTTGGTTGAGGTGGCAGCTAATGTGCCATACCCTTTCCTTATAATTTAAAAAATCTAATTTTTAGGAGAAAAAAGGGAGGGGGACTCGAACCCGGGACCTCCCACTCCCAAACCTTACGTCTTACCATGTGAACTAGAAAGTCTTATTGTTACTATTTCATTAACTTTATTTATAAAGTTTTATAACCTTCGTCTTACTCGCTACATCTGTAGCACCTGGTTCTTGGTACGTATTCTTTTATTAATTCCTTAAAATATTTTGCATTTTGGCATTGGGCTCGACGAGTTGAAGGACCAACTCGCCGAGTAGAAGCGAGATGAGATGCGGGGTTTAAGCAGTGGACTTGACGAGTCGGGTCCCGGACTCGGCGAGTAGGCCCTGTCTGGACAAATACCCTGTCTGGTCAAATTTTTAATAGCTGTCACATGCCGCTATTTGAGATCGCGGTTATTGCGGTGGTATAGCGGTGATATAACGTTTTTAAATATTATTTATAATTTATAATTTTATATTATATTTATATATTTGAGTATTAATACTATAAGTCAATATAAAATTATTATCATCAAACCTAAAAAGTCATATAAAACATAACATAATATTCTATTATAGTAATATGGAAACTAGGTAGTGTTAAAAGAGTTTAATTGCATTGCATGGGTTCAATATCGTATTAGTAGGTCTTGGTTGATTTAAGTCACAAGTCATAGCGTTATAGGTGTGGGTCGATTTACAAAAAGCATTAATGGAGTCAGGGGCGGATTTAGGGGGGCTCCGGGGTGGCACTGGCAACCCCTAAATTTTCCGGTCGCAGTGGAAAAATTTTGAAATTTTTTAAAATTTTTATTTTTTCTACTATCGTGCAACCCCTAATCTTCCCATGCAACCCCTACTATGAAATCCTGCGTCCGCCCCTGAATGGAGTCCAACCATAACACCTCAAGTCTTCGTGAGTACAGAAAGAGATGAGAAAGAGAGTTATCGGTAGACGCAGTTGTTTTAAATGTTTTTAATTATGTTAGTTGTTCGGGCATTTTAAAATTAAATTGTAGTGAGATCATTAAAACTAGCTTTACATTGACAAAGTAACCAAATGGCCCAAAATGTGAACGAAAATGGAATAGCGCCGCTAATAGCGGTGCCGCGAAATGAAAACGCTAAGCTGAAAATAACGGTCCTTGACCTCTGCAAAACGCTATAGCGCGCAATTGATAGCTTAGCCCGAAATATATAATTTTTTTTAATGGCGCCTTAAAATAAATTTAATGAAATAAATATGCCGTGCTCTATTAGTCTTGTTTATATAAACAAACGAGACATAAACGAAGTTAATCAAACTTTGAACATTAATATTTTTTACTCAATAATACTTGAGATATCAAGTAATCTTTTAACATCTAAATCTAATCTAGTAATATGTTAAAAAAACAAATAATTAAAGATCTTAGTTTAAAAGTTTAAAATGTTTAAGATAATTGTAGCCATAAGTTTTCATATGTTCTGAATTTTCTTCAAGATAATGAGTTTGTTAGTTGCAATAAAAACCATAATATAGAAAACAATTAAGTTAGAACATGGTGACATATAAAAAATGTTTTTAATATTGTTGGTGCCATACTTCCATAATAAAACAAATTCATGTTTTACAATAATGATAGTTAGTTTAAGCATGATCAAATACCTGTTTACAGAGTACAAACTCTACGAAAGAAAAAAAAAATTTTAAATAATTCGGGTATACCCTAAACCCAACAAACGTACCCTATACCCGATCTGGAAAAAAAAATCGTGTTATCTGAATACCGGGAAAATTTTACCCGATACCCGATTTACCGACCTGAGTGGTAATTAATTTGGGTAAGGAGTATTTTCGACACGGCTGCCTTGCAACAAAAACATATCAGAATTAAAAAAAAAAAAAAAAAAAAAAAAAAAAAAAAAAAAAAAAAAGAGTAAATTACACGAATGGTCCCCATGGTTTAGGGTAAATTGCGCGTTTGGTCACTAACTTATTTTTTTAACTCGGAAGGTCCCTACTGTTTGTTTTTGTTACGCGATTGGTCTCTGTCTTACCTAAAAAAACTATTTTGTCTTTGATTTTTTAATTTATTTAAATAAACACACCCCAGATCTTACCCCTCTCACATTACTTTACCTATCCCACCATTTTTTCCTATTTAAATAATAGTATTTTTAGGTAAGACATGGACCGAACACATAACAAAAATAAACAGTAGGGACCAAATGCGTAACAAAAACAAATAATAAGGACCTTCCGACTTACAAAAATAAGTTAGGGACCAAATACATAAATTACCCCAAACCGTAAGGACCATTTATATAATATACTCTTAAAAAAATTAGATATAAATTATGCAATTTACCTTAAATCATAGGGACCATGTAATTAGTTATTGTTTTATTTTTACACAATAACAAACAAGTGTTGAATTTTCATTACACGGCTGATGTAGAGATTTCATTACACGGCTGATGTAGAGATTCCATTCGGATAAATATGTTTTGAATCATATCCGACGTATTAGTCAAATGACCATCGAATCCCTAAAATTATTTAAGTTCAAGACGAGTTAATTAATCTCAAAATCATCATCATTTAGCCATTGAGATATGCTATAACTTTTTATATTGAGAAGTTTTAAGTGAAACTTTTGGCATAAACTGTTGTGAATAGTACACAAATGTTTTCCTATAACAAGTGTTCTCTATTATGATGGTTTTGAATTATTGTTTTTGAATTTGACATGTAGAAAGTTATGGCAGTAGTTATATTATTAATGCTTTAACTATTACTCATAAATGCATCATAAGGGCATGGCTTGGTAGATGACGATGGAGTGTTTCGACGGAAAAATAAAACAAAATTTTTTGAATTTTTATTACACCGCTAATGTGGAGATTTCATTCGGTTAAACTTGTTTTGAATCATATCCGACATATTAGTCAAATGACCATCAAATTCCTAAAATCAACATTTGACCATTTAAGTTAAAGACATAAAGACATGCTAATTAATCTCAAAATCGTCATCGGTTAGTCATTGGTATATGGTATTGCTTTTTATATTGAGAAATTTTCAAATGAAAGCTTTGACCAATTTGTTGAGAACAATAGTTCACAAGTCTTTTTTTTTTATTTTTTTATTTTTTTTATTTCTTTTAAACAAGTGTTTTGCATTATGATGGTTTTGGATTATTTTTTTATAAATTTGATAGATCAAGTTATGATAGTAGTTTATGTTATTAATGCTTAAACTATTACTCATAAATGAACCATTAGGGCATGGTCTGGTAGATGAAGATGGAGTGTTACGACAAATAAAAACTTGTTTTTATCTAGTGTTCATTCACATATTACAACAAAAATATACCTATGTTAAACGAAATTAGGGGTTAATTATGCAATTCGCTTCAAATTATCTTTAAACCAAATAAATAAAACACGTTTTTAAAATTTCATTACACCGTTGATGTTGGATATTGCCACCTAGTAAACTTGTTTTGAATCATATATGACGTAATAATCAAATGGCCATTAAATTACTAAAATCGTCGACATTTGACTATTCAAATTCAAGTCGTGCTATTTAATTTCAAAATCATCTCACCAAGTAACCATCGAAATCCTAAGTGAAACTTTTGATCATAATGTTGAGAAGAGTTCGATGTGCTTTCTATAACAAGTGGTTTACATTATAATGATATTAAATTATTGCTTATAAATTTGACGGTAGAAAGTTGTTGTAGTAGGCTACGTTGAACTATTACTTAGACCAGAAGGTGTGGGAGGGAAGCTTTCTACACTTTTTGTGGGTCATACCTTTCTTTCTCTCACTTTTCTTTCCCACATCTAAAAGCCAAGGAATGAGTGGGAAGCCCTTCCTTCACTTTTTTTTTAAATATATATATATATATATATATATATATATATATATATATATATATATATATTATACTCATTTTGTAGGGAATTAAAAAACCATGAATTTTGATATATTTTTTTATATTTTTTTAGTATGTATATAATTTCATAAATATTAAAAAAGAAAAAAAAAATCTGACCAATACCATGAAGTGAGAGAGTGCGTCACCCCCTCCCCCCATCTCTTTCCCGCACATTTTTTCCCTCACCCACGGAGTGGTGTGCAGGAGTGAGGGAAGCTTCCCTCACCCCTTTCTCGTACCCACTCCGTCCGGCCTTATAATTTAACCATTAGTGAGTAGTCCTGCAGACGAAGATGGAGTGTTACGATGGATAAAAACTTGTTTTTAGCTAATATTCGTTCATACCTTTCAACAAAAACATATATGGGTTCAAAAAAATTAGGATAAATTATGCAATTTACATCAAATTATAGGGACCATTCATATTACTTGTTATTTTTTAATTTTAACACAATAACACACAAGTAAAACAATTTTTTGAATTTTCCTTACACCGCTGATGTGTAGTCTTCATTCGGATAAAGTGGTTTTGAAACATATACGACATATTAGTCAAATGACCATCGAATTCCTAACAGCATTTAAGTTCAATACGTACTAATTACTCGCAAAATCATCATCATTTAGCCATTGTGATATGCTATTACTTTTTATATTGATAATTTTAAGTAAAACTTTTGACCAAAACTTTTGAGGAGATTTCACAAGTGTCATTTTATAACAAGTGTTCTACATTATGATGGTTTTGATTTATTGTTTATAAGTTTGTCAAATAGAAAGTTATGCTAGTGGTCTATGTTATTAATACTTAAACTCACCAGCTGGGACTAGCCAACTTGGCTTACAAGGTATCTAACAATGTGTTTTACAACATAAAAGTCATGGGTTCAAACCCAAACATATACTAACTCGTCGTTGTAAAAAAATCATATCCGTTGAACTGACAATGACGTTGCATAATATTTACAAGTTGAGGTTAGCACGTTTGGCTATCAAGGTGTTTCTGACAAAGAGGTCATGGGTTCAATCTCATGCATTTATTAAACCATCATTTAAAAAAATCATTAGAGTTTGATCCGATAGATGAAGATGGAGTGTAAAGATGAATAAAAACTTGTTTTTATCTAATGTTCATTTACACATGCAATAACTCATTTATTTATTTTTTTAAAAAGGGAAATTGAGTAAACCAACCACTTTTTTGTATGTTTTTTTTAACTAACTCATTTAATTTTTTTTAAATAACCATTTTCTTCGGAGTGGACCGTTTCAGAAACAATTTCGGACTCGTATTCTGGTGTGCCAGCCTATTACGTTTCCTCCAAAATGGCTATTTTTGAAATATTCGTACGTATTCTAGACCTCGGATTACAATTTTAAATTTTGGAATATATTATAAAATTATTTTTATTTTTTAAAATTAATTATATAAATTATATATATATATATATATATATATATATATATATATATATATATATGTATTATTGTTATTTATTCTTACCTTTTATTTATTCATATTAGTTTTTGTAGTTTAAAAATATTTTAATATTTTTGACGTCTTAATCGAATATATGATTTAATATTATTTTTTTTAATGTTTTGTTTGGTCATAATATATAAATTATTTTTAAAATTTATTTATCTATGTTTTTGCTCGGATAAAAAAATTAAAATAGAATGTCGGATAACTATCAAATATCAAATATAATTATTTAATGTTTTTTATGTATTTTTCGTTTACATCATTCGTATATATGTTTTACTTTTTTTATTGAGAAAATTACAAAAATAGTCAAATCCACTAATTACTTTGTAAAAAATAGTCAAAAAACTGTAACATCCATAAAATTCGAGCAAATTTTAAACTTTATAAATCCCTTCAAACCATTCAGTTATTACAATTTGTTTTCAAAATAGTTTAATCATCAATGTTCCCAGAAATCAAAATCATCAATCGAGGAAGTGTACGGTCACGCCTTTGCATTCCCGCGGCCATCCGCTGAACCTGAAACAATAAACTGAAACTGTAAGCCCGAAAGCTTAGTGAGTTACCCCCAAAATACCAACCTCATATAACCATAATCATATCATATCAACAAATACATAACAACCATGCATCTCGAGTCTACAGAGTGACTGGTCCGCCCGCACCGAGCCTTCAGTCCACTTGATCCACTCTTTGAGTCTACAGTATGACTGGACCGCCCGCACCGGGCCTTCAGTCTATCTGGTCCACTCTCCAAGCCTCGGCATGTCTGGACCGCCCTCTCGGGCCTTCAGCCTATCCGGACCACTCGCTGGGTATGTTGGCTTATAGCACGGAGCAGGACTCGCCTCAACCCAACCCTTATACTAGCAATAATGTGCACATAAACAGATAATCACATAACAGTCTATATATAAACAAACCAATATTGCAGGTCATATAGCATAACAACATCCTAACCATGATACCAACCTAACCGATCACTAACATAGCATCATCTTATATACCAGGATACCGACCTAAACCAGGTCACTACATAGCATCATCATATATACCAGGATACCAACCTAAACTAGGTCACTAACATAGCATCATCCTATATATCCCAGGATACCGACCTAAACCAGGTCACTACATAGCATCATCATATATACCAGGATATCGACCTAAACCATGTCACTAACATAGCATCATCATATATACCAAGATACCGACCTAAATAAGGTCACTACATAATACCGTCCTAATTATCAGGACGTCGATCTAACAGATCCTAAACCAGGTCACTACATAATACAACCAATCCGGGCTGATACTTTATTGCTTCTTGGACCAAGACATGTCTAGATCTGGAACTGCAACCGCATATCTGGACTCAATACCCGAAATGGATCCTAAAAATGCTAAAATGGCCCCAAATCTCATTCATGAATAAATCTAAATGCAATAGAGTCAAGGTATCAACTTGTTAACTTCAAACTGATGCCCACAGCAAAAGAGTCGAATCCTCCAGCTCTTATATGATCAAATCCTCCTAGCCCCAAATCTACGAACGTACAAACGAATATGTATAGATATGTATAAGAAAAAACAAATATGTATAAATATGTATAAGAAAAAACAATTATTATACCGTCATAACAACTATATTTTAACAATTATTTGTTAAAAGAATAATCTTAAATAAAATCTACCACTTGTTAATACTAATTAAGTATATATTGTCTGAAATATTAAAAAATTCCTCTCGTATTTTAATTTGAATTCTATCTCTTTTGTTAAAATAAATACGTAGATAATTTTTTTTATTTCAGACAATATATATACTTAATGGGTATTAAAATATAATTGTTGTTTTGATAGTTGGTTATCATAATAGTTAAGATTATTCATTTAAAAATAACAATAAAACTGAATAAAAAAATAAAACACATAAACGAATGATGTAACGAAAACGACAAAAAAAACATAAAATAATTATTGTATTTTTATTTATCTATACATAAAAAATAGATTTGTTATAAACTATAATAATTATTGTATTTTTATTTATCTTTGATTATTTTCATATTAATAATTTGTTTTAATTTTTATATTGATTAAGCCCGTATTAACCTACGATTATTCCTTAACCGATGTGGGTTGTCTTGGTCCCACCTAGTTGATTAACTTTTACATAGAATATGTTAATATTAACAATAAAATATGTAATATTAATAATATATAAATTAATATAATTAATTATCAGAGACATCAACTATATAAAGATTACAATTATTACGTGGTGCATTCGGTAGAATATATGTATTATGTCGAGCATTATATATTATTTCTCATCTATTAAAACGTTATGATATGTTGTGACGTCAAAGTGACAAAACTCTATAGATCGGATGCGATTCGTGTATATATATATATATATATATATATATATATATATATATATATATATATATATATATATAAGGATAATCTTATAAAAACCCAACATATTTTCATCAAAGTCTTAAAAAAACCACTATATTATTTTTTTGTACGTTAAAACCCTTATATTTTTTTTAAATGTTTCATTTAAGGCATTGAGCTTGGTAAACCCTAGATAGCCAAAAATGTTAGGTAATCGATTCTTAATGTTTCTATTGTTACAATTCATTGGATTAAAAAAATTATAAAAAATATGAGGGTTTAAATGCACTAAAACAAATAATATAATGGTTTTTTTAATCCTTTCATGAAAATCGATTAGCTTTTTCTAAGCTCAAAAAACCTTAAATAAGAATTTTAGAAAATATAAAGGTTTAAGTGTATTAAAAAATAATATAGTGATTTTTTTAAGCATTTGGTGAAAATACTTTGGATTTTTCTAAGGTATATATATATATATATATATATATATATATATATATATATATATATATATATATATATATATATATATATATATATATAAAATTAAAGTAAGAAGGACCGAAAGTAATCTTTTTAAATTAAAAAGGGATATAAACTGAAAATATGTGTTAACTTGAAGGGTAAAATATTAAAATTATTTAATTTTGATAAGTTGATTGTTCCAGGGGGTATGAAGAAAATCAAGAGGTCGTTAGATAAATTAAAATGATTTATTATTGTAAGTCGCGTCACATCAAATTGAGTTATAAAGTCAAAATGGTTTTTGAGGTGGTTTTTGACCCAATTTTGGGTGCCGATAGCAACACACTTTAGTTGTTTGTATAATGTGATTATTCTCCGGAAATTACTGTTCTGGAACAAAACATTGCATTCCATAATTCGAAAAACACCTACGGAATGAATCGACAACGTTCCGGAGTTGCAAAATAAGATGTCATTGCATTAGGAACAATCCAAAAGTAGTTTAGTTGTTTATGTAATGTTAGTATTCATCAAAGTCTAGTGTTCTAAAACATAAAATTCTAAAATGCTCCAGTATGCGAGGAATTGGTCTGGAACACGTAGAATAGGTCCAGAAAACTAAGAACTAGTCTAGAATGTTGGTCGGTTTTCGTTTCGGAGTTGGTTTATGACAAATTTTTTATTGCAGCACTACAGAGTTTTTGATGCATCCATTACACGGTCTTGTAAAACCAAAATCGGCGGATATATTTTTGTGGCATTCAAAGACAGACCGACATGTGAGACTATGTTCTAGAATTCATGTTTGGGAGGTGGTTAGACATTCCTAATGTAGATGAGAATCATTTGCTTCTACATTACATCTTTGTCATGAAGTTATCACGGACCCCCAAAGCGAAATAGAGGAAATGGTTTTTGAGATTAGGGGTTACGAGCTGTCTTTCGGGAAAAAAAAAATAGTCTGGTCACTGTACCTCCAAAACAAAGTATAGGAAATGTGTTTAAACATTCGCTTAATGACTTCGAACGATGATGCAATCTGTGTATGTCTTCTTTATCTGTTAGAGAAGGGGTTCAATGAGCCGTTGGGTAAACAACCTGTTTTAGAGGAGTATTTCGCTTTGGTATTCTAACTTGATGAATTCAACATGTATCATGTTGTTAATTTATAGGGAAATCTCCAGAAAAGTGCCAAAGTTTTGGGTCAATTTATGATCAATTCCTAAATTAAATTTTATTAATGAAAAAAGACAGGAAAACGACTATTATAATAAGTTTAACCATTTCTACATTTTGTAGCAGGTTATTGTTAAGGTGGCGTGCCAAATGGACTGTTTGGTTGAGGTGGCAGCTAATGTGCCATACCCTTTCCTTATAATTTAAAAAATCTGATTTTCAGGAGAAAAAGGGGGGGGGGGGGGGGGGGGGGGGGGGACTCGAACCCGGGACCTCCCACTCCCAAACCTTACGTCTTACCATGTGAACTAGAAAGACTTATTATTACTATTTCATTAACTTTATTTATAAAGTTTTATAACCTTTGTCTTACTCGCCACATCTGTAGCACATAGTTCTTGGTACGTATTCTTTTATTAATTCCTTAAAATATTTTTCATTTTGGCCTTGGACTCAACGAGTTGAAGGACCAACTCACCAAGTAGAAGCGGGATGAGACGCAAGGTTTTAGGAGTAGACTCGACGAGTCGGGTCCCGGACTCGGCGAGTAGGCCTTGTCTGGACAAAAACCCTAATCCGAGGGTTTGCACCCTATTTAAACACCTTAACTCGGCCTCCTTCATCCCATTTCCTCCCAGAAGACCCCCATAACAGACCCTAGCCGTTATTGAAGCAATCTAAGGCATTTGGTGTGATTTTGGTGCTTTTGTGACCCAAGGAAGGAAGGAAAAGCTTGAAGGATCAAGAGGAGGCTAGAAGGATCCGATTTTGAGCATCATTTGCAATCTACAGAAGGTATAAAGTCTGTACCTTGTTTGTTCTTTTGATAGATCCCATTTTGTGGAGTTTTAGGGCTTTTCTAAGCCATTTTGGTCACCAACCTTGATTGAAAGCATGGTTTGGGGTTGATGTTTCAGATCTAGGTCCTTAGAGGGGTTACAAGGCAGAAAGGAGTGGCTTTTGCACTCAAAGAAGGCCCCATGCATTGTAAAAGCTTGTTTTAGGACCTTTTGAGCTCAAAGTCCCATGCAAGCACGTAAAGGTTGTAACTTTATGTGCTAGATCGCTTATAGAAGCATAGATCTATCTTTTGATCAAGGGTTGTACATCAGAAATCGAAGATTTAGTGAGAGGATGTGACAAACTCGACGAGTCCAAGGTTTCTGTCCCATATCAGTTGAGGGTCATAAAGGACCTAGTTGAATGTGGAAAGGTTTTAGGGAGTCCCGGGGAGTAACCAAACGTTTTGGACTAAGCCATTGTTCTGGAAGTTCATGGGACTCAGAGAGTGCATGAGCAGACTCGGCGAGTCCAAGGCAATCTTATTAAGGATGAAGATGAACTCGACGAGTTGTTCATACAACTCGGCGAGTCAAGGACAAGACCTGTATATCAGTTAAAGATAAACTCGATGAGTTGTTCATACAACTCGGCGAGTCGGATGTGGATTCAGTCGATGTTCATTTAGAAGGAAAAATCGTCGAGTCGTCGCCTAACTCAACGAGTAGAGACGGGTATAAGGACAAATGGAAGGATAGGAACTCTGCGAGTTGTTGAGCCAACTCGGCGAGTCAGGTCAACAAGAAGTTGACTTTGACTTTGATTTGGTCAGGGGTAAAATGGTCATTTTACCCTAAGAACAGTTAGCAGTGTATGACTAAGTGTTTTGTGGGAATTATAGTCGGAGGATTTCCAGAGCAGCAGCGGTAGCAGTCAGAGGGTTCCCGCACAGATCAGCAGCTACTACGAGGTGAGTTACCTTCCAGTAGCGGTGGGTCTAGCAGTAGGAGTGGTGTGATTAGATGATTGTCTTTGTGATATCATCTAGGTTTGCTACTACCTGATATGTTATATGCTAGCATGATATGTTATATGTGATAGTAGTGGAGTTCGGTTGTTAGGACCGAAGGGTAGGTCAGGCACCCCAGATATGTCTGACATTATGCGATTATATGTTATACGCTGGCATGATATGTTATATGTGATAGCAGTAGTAGGATGGGAATAGTCCCCAAGTTCGGTTGTTAGGACCGAAGGGTAGTTCGGACACCCCAGATATGTCTGATAGTATGTTTATGTTAAGATATATGTGATAGTAGCAGTAAGGGGTGGAATAGTCCCCGAGGGTCGGTTGTTAGGACCGACGGGTAGGTAAGCACCCCAAAATGGCTTGACATGGGTAGGACGGCACCCCAGAATGGCCGCATGGGTAGGACGGCACCCCAGAATGGTCGTATCGGGTAGGTCGGGCACCCCAGAATTGCCCGACAGTATGTATGCTATGTGATTCTATGTTATGTGGTATGATGGGGGAACTCACTAAGCTTCGTGCTTACAGTTTACAGTTTTGGTTTCAGGTACCTCTTCCGCGAAGGGGAAGGAGCTGGCGCGGTAGCGGCACATCATACACACACTCTTTGTTTTTCCGCACTATGAGTTATTCTGGGACTTGTACTCTGACATTATTATGTTTTTACGATTCGTTTTTAGATACGAGACATGTTTTTATTAAATGATATGATCGGATGATATTTGTTACAAATGTTTTGCAAATCACTTAATCAAAAATGAAATTTTTAGACGTGAAAATTTGGTCGTTACAAGTTGCTATCAGAGCCCTGGTTTGAGGGTTTCGGACACACCTTCGGGGGTGTCTGGACTCAAACCAAGGGATTAAAAGATATTTACAAGGAAAATGACTCTCTAAAAGCTAATATAAAATAGTTTTGAGAAGGAACAAGTGTGTGATGTGCGCAACCGGACGAGCTCAAGTAAGTATTCCCCATAGTACCCATACCAGTTATCTTATGTTTATCAGTTTCAGTAGAACAACATGCTAGAATAGGACTAAGGATCGAGGAATGATGCCTTATGTGCCTGCTTTATGTGCTTCAGCTTATGAGAATTGTATGCTAGTATTGAGTAGACAGTAGTAGGATAGCCTATTTAGGTTATGCCTGGTAGTATGAGCTCAGCATTATATGCTAGTTCAGCTTCTCATTATGAGGACAGACTTTCTTGAGTAGTTTTCATGCGTCTGAATGTCGCTTGCTTTGTGCTTTGTGGGACTCTGAGTGATGGGAGTTAGCCATTAGGTGAATACGTCACGTCACATGTGATCAGGGTTGAATAATCTCAGAGTGTTGGATTTGGCCCTATTGCGCAGCTCTCGTCTGAGTCTAACCGTTGTAGGGACGAGTCTGTTACTCAAAGGATTATCTGAGCCTCATCACATGTGATGGTATTCAGGTAATGGCTAATTGGCATTACAAGGAGGCCTTCAGCAGCTGAGGACCGGTTTGGGTGGAGTTAGAGATTTTCCCTAGGGTAAGCCTAGTATGGGAATAGCTGAGAATCAGCAATGGTGAAAGGGACTTGGTGGAGTCAAGGCAGTCCTTGAGGAAGGTACAGATAGATGTGGAAGGTAGTATGGGCCCATACTACTGAAAGCATAGGATCTGTACCTAAATTGAGGAAGGCTGAGACAAGACCAGGGAACTAGTAGTGGATGTGATCCCTCGAGATGTATCGGTATCACTAACGGATGGTATTATGTTTCGCAGAATGGTGGTACTACGACAGAGGCCAGTAGTTGGCAGTTCAGGAGAGGGATCGGGCTTGGGATCAGGTTCCGAACTAGTAGATGAGAGGCTACGTAAGTTCATTGATGGGTTATGAGCAAAACATCATTCCTATGGTGTACATGCAAACCATAATAGCTTTTGGATCTAGTTTATCTAATGAACATGCAATTGAATATCCAAAGCTATAAACCCTAGATCTAGCATACAATTAATCATATTAACATAAGATTGGGGTTTAGATCTTACCTTGATTTTTATGTAGCAATAACAATCTCAAATCCTCCTTTGTAATGGCTTTAGAAAGCTTAGAGTCACAAGTGTCACTCCTCTAATGGCTCACAAACACCAAGAGCAAGAGGATGAAGAATGATAAGAGAGGAGACACCCAAAAACGTGTAGAAAACCCAAAGGAATTAGTTGGCCACGTTTTGGTGCCCATGGACTCCCTCCTTAGAGGCCTTGGACGATTTCTAATGGGTTTCCCCATAGAATTCGTCCACTTCATCCTTTATGGAGTCCATTAGCCCAATATTCAACTATCACACAATTGACAGTTCTAGTCCCCTTTATTTAATTAATATCTTTTAGCCACAAAATTAATTCTTATTAATTCTTGACTAATATTAATTAAACAATATGATTTCTCCTTTAATATATTATTCTCATAATATATTAATAAATCATAATTAATCCTCTCTCTCCATAATTCATCATATCAAGTTGCTTTGGTGAAGGCAACCCAAAAGGACCATGCACCATCGGGTCAAGTACATACCAAAATAGTTATGGACTTAGACACTAATCCAACAGTCTCCCACTTGGATAAGTCTAATAACTATTATGCGTATGACTTCAGATCCTGATCTGCAATCGTAGCTTTCAAAAACCGCTGTCAACTCTGATCCTATCAGAAGCATGTCCTTTAGACATGGATTTCAATCATTCTCTCTATACTGTTTCCCGACTTCTGATTTATGACGACTGACAATAGACTACAATTGAACACATCAAATTAGTCCCGGCTTCGCCAAGTGCTTATGTGTCATCACTAAATCATCGAGGGGCCCACAGATATCTCTTTCATCCAACTTTGGATAAAAGGAACGGATAAACTTTGATTCAATTCTTGCTTGCACTTACTCACTGAATCACACACAACAATATGTTTTATGACACCAAGTTACTGGTGCGTTTACATATTGTCAATGTGTAACTGACTCGCAAGATACAACTCACACATCTCAGTTTCAAGAATATAAGATATTATCGTCTCACCAATCACTCGTGATAAAATCCATGAAGTGATCCAAGTGAGCGTGGGTTTAATCCAATGCTCAAATCATATTCATAAGCACTCATGAACGTTGCAGCAAACATTTGCTTATGTCTAATACACTTTAGACAATCCACACACCAATTCACGACAGTCTTCATTCATACCTACTTCCAACATACGAACGACTGTGGTCCGTTCGAATAATTTGATTGTTCTGAACAAATTTAATTATTTAGGAAGTCAAAACATGCAAAGTGAAACACAAGAATAATACTAATCCCATATGGCCCCATACTCTGGGTATAAATAAAACATTTTATTTAATCACCATATTGATTACTCATTATTTGTTGTTTCGGGTAATCAACTTCTTACTTGAATTATTACTACACTTGTCCCATGCTCTCAGCATGCACACAATGTTTACCTACGGTCCTTACTGTGTGAAATAGATCAAATGAACACATTTCCAATCATACTCATTTCACAACTCCCAATCCTTATCATAAGTATAAGAATATCAAATTCTTGTTACTTATGCTAGATTCTAACATTTTATGCAATGATTCTTTCGTAAAGTCATAGCACAAAATCATCAAGAGTTGGCCAATCTCTATCAGAAACAATTCTATAGATATGATGTCTCTCACTCAAAGTACATTCCTTTGAACATCCTTCTTGCATAAAAGTTTCTAATCTAGACATAGATTCTCAATATCCAACTCCTAATATGGAAACATTTCCATATTGCCATATGACAAGTCATTCTTAATAGAATCTTATCTATTCATAATAATGTCATCCAATACCATACTTCCAACTACTCACAAGCGACCAATCCTCAGCGAGCTTTGGATCGTCCTTTGATAGTTGTTTAATTATTTTAGTCAAAACCGATTCTAGTCCTTTTTTCCTCTAAATGCGCTAGACATTTGGAAAATTTTAGAATTTTCAAATATAATAGCACTGGCAATCAATCCTATACCCGAAGCGTATGGGACACGATGCATAATGTCTTACATAAAGATATGATACTTTATCAATCTTCTGCCATAATATTTTATGTGTCACGTTCTTACAACTCGAACTATGATGAGGGATATCGTAGTCATAATCGAAATTTAAGAACACACTATGTATCCTTTGACTAAATTTATTAAAATTTCTCAATCTAAGCTTTAGATTTTGAAACGAAGTACAATATTCTCTCCCTTAATTATAGCAAAACAACTTTTCAACCCTTATGACTTTGCAAAGTATAACTCTTGTTTTCTATAATTAATATTGCTAACTTGCAATACTTGCCTTAATAATTATACAAGCACAACATTTATTCTCCCACTATCATGATGATTATCATATAAGCATAACACTTATTCTCCCACTAGCTTTGACATGTATTCAGAAAACATCTGAACTTCCAGAAAACAATGCTTATTGAATTTCTTAAGTTCATATTTCTAATACCTAATGCTTTGATAATCCTTTATCTAAGCTTCTTTAACTTATACACCTTTGCCTTAGATAGCTCATATGTGTGTCTAAACAATTCAGATTAATTGCCAAATCTCACAATTCGAATTATGGAAAGGGATACCGTTACCATAATCGAATTCGAGAATACAATTTTCACAATCACTATCTTCTTAAAATCTCTCTTAGTGAAAGCATTTCCTCACAGTCATTTTCGTGAATGAAGGAATCTTATGACACTTAGATTTTAACGGTGTATGTGTTCCTATCCATGCGAATTTGTCAAAACTAAATTTTGCAACAAATCCAAACTCATATGGACTGAACTTTCTCAATCTTGATTTCTTGCCTTATGGTAACACGAGTGCCCACCATGTCTTCCAAGTAGTTAAGCAGCTCACCCTTTCCTATCAATGTACTTTTCATTGATCAAGGTGCTTGCCTTTTATGCGTTCAAATGAGAACTCATAGAACTCACATGCATAATTAACTCAATTGGAATGGCACGGAAACAAAATAATGTCAACACGATAGGTTGTAAACCTCAAGTTGTGTGCTAGTGATGATCGATAAGGTTTATTCTTGATTAGTTCTTGAAACTTTTCAAGACCATTAAGACTCCCACTGACTCCTTGACATATAAGATTCTTTTTTCAATAAATATTTCTCGACAAACAAATATTCAAGAGTTAGTGTAGCTTTTATCAAGACAAAACACTTCAAAAAATTGGTCCTAGTTGGTCTTTGTCTTATCCAAGACATCACAACTTTCCAATTTCAAATGTGCAAGAATAAGAAAACCTTTTCAAATTCCACATTTGATGAATGTTATAAACCTTCTTAAGACTTTTCACTCAGTTCACAATCTTAACTCTAAGACTTGATATTGGAACGAAGTATGATTGACTTCTTGATTTAACCATTTCTTCAATTTTTGATTCCTCTTCTTAGACATACAATTGTACTAAGACTCACTTAGAGGATCAATTGAGATATGGTTCTTAATCATTAAGACCTATCATAAAACATAATAAAAGGTACTCTCCCTTCTTCTTAGAATAGAGAAACTTTTATCTTTCTGCCTACTTGATTCTTCTTATTCGTTCTGCTATTGATTTAAATTCTTTCAATCAACTCAGAATTACACTTAATCTTATAAGTATAATCATATTTACTAAACTTTTAGTAAATCTTGACGAATATCTTTGTCACTCTTGTGGTGGACTTGATCAACACACAACCTTGTGTACTTGATCTCCTAGTCCTTCACTTGACACTTTGTCAACGAATTAGTCTAATTTCCAAATATGAAATTTCTCATTCATTATGCAACCAAGTTGTATGATTCCAAGTTTCTGTCCAATTGAAACTTGGGCGATGAGAAAATTCCCCTATTTGGTAAATTCTTGACCTTTCCACAATTAACATAATTAAGAATCATATCCATTATTGCTAATAATAGAAACTTACAAACATCAATTTTTCATACACGCCATTGCAAGGATAAATAAATAATATAAAATCAAAATTTATTTTATTGCGGAAAAATTTGTCCTTGCAATTCAATTGAAAAACTATGTTGTTACATATTCCTAAGTAATCTATTCTGACTCCAAGTAGTAGCTTTAGAATCTAATCTTCAAGCAATGCGATGGAAATCCATTTCTTCACGATTAGATTCAGCTCACTTCTTCCTTTAAGCTTCCTTTCTTTTCTTCGATCCTACAAAACATCAAAATGTAATCTTATCACATCATGTATCAAGAATCTAGAATAGGAGCTTAAAAGAGTTAGTTAATGGATTTTACCTAAAGTAGAGCCATACGTTTTGACTCTCCGGTCTCTTAGATCTCTTAAGTAAATAGGGCAGCTTCGTTTCCAATGCCCCTTCTCTTGGCAATAAAAGCATATGGATTCCTTTGGAATGGCACATGGACTATCTCAGAATCTACCTTTTCTGGATCTCCAATGTCACCATTTTTAATATCCATTGAAGTTTGGGAGTTTGATTCACCAGACGAATTTGCTTGACCAGCTCGCCAAATCATTGCTGATTCAGCAGCTATAAGCATATAGGTCAAATCAATGAGGGTCAGGTCATGATCCATCATATAGTACTCTCTAAGGAACTCACTATATGATTCGGGAAGCGACTGAAGAACCCAGTCAAAAACCAATTTACCTAAAATCTCGACACCCAACATCCTTAACCTATCAATGTGTGACTTTATCTCTAAGACGTATACACGCATAGGTTTTCCATGTTTACTTGCCAAAAGGGCTTGAGTGAGCTTGAACTTTTCAAGCCATCGAACTTGTGGGTTAGGGAGAATAATTGGAGGAGGTGGAGGAAGTGAAGCATGATCTCTTGTTCGTCGATCGAATCGTGGAATATCATCTACATGTGGAAAGCTTGTTCCACGGGATTTGGGAAGACCATAGTTGTCATACTTTGACATCTACAAAACGGGAGAAAATTCAAGTTAGGGTGATTAGAATCCTCAATGTGACACCCAAATGAAACATCGAGGCTAGGATCCAACACAATACTCTACAACCTAGAAGAGGGATGTCGTAATCCAGCTGCAGAATATTTGAAGGTAGGTAAATGACGATTTACCAATTTCCACCATGAGAAACGAAAAAGAAATTTAAGTTTTAAATCTATTGAAAATTCCTAGATCTTTTGAGATACATTGAACTTTTCAATGGCATGTTTAAAATCTCGATATGCCCCTCGATTTGTGACTGGGATGTCGAGGATCACAAAACAGGGTGTGAATAACCATGCAAACTTACATGGTGCCCCCAATGTTACAGTCACCTATTCGATGTGCCGGTTAACCACACACGCTCCACTGAACTATGACAAACAATGAGTCACCCTTTTCTACCTTAGCTTAGAACCATTTAGTGTGTTGGTTAACCACACACGCTCCACTAACATCTTTGCAAGGGCACAAAGTGTAATTTCATGGAATTGCATCAATTCACTTTTGCCTAAAGTAACTAAGATTGGGAATTTTTGTAAAAGCATTTAGTTACTTTTGTACTTCATTATACTTATAATGGAAGGTTTCTGTCCTATCCTACCCGTTCGGCTAACGACCCTCCACTAGTCAAGAGTGCGGTGGGTAAGAGTCGATACCCATTCAATCGTCATTTTATAGGCAATTTCCTTAAACACCCCTTATAGACTAACTTCGTGAATGAGGCCTACTAACGGTAATACTGACTGTTTACTCATACATATATAATACTAGACTTTTAATGTTATATATAGTATAGGGTGTATTTTACACTTTTAAAATACTAGGTGTTCTAATTTATTAAATTATACTTTTAATTTAATTAAATGTAAACCAAAACTTTATGGGTTTATTAAATCTCTTTTAATTATACACCTTAATTAATTAATAAAACCATAAGGGTGTGATTTGAACTTTTCAAAACAATACTAGGGTTTTAGAATTTAACATTTCTAAATTAAACTTTTAATCAACTTTTAAATTCCAAAACTTGAGGGCAAGTTTTGAAACATTTCAAAACATTAGGGTTTAACTTATTTAAATTTCAAAAACAAAACTTTTAAGTTCAAATTTAAACTATAAAACCTAAAGGGATTAATTTGAAACTTTTCCAAACTTTGTCAAGAATATTCTAGATCACAAAATTCAAATAAGGCAATTAACAATTAATTGGTGGTTATCTAATTTGACCTAGTCCAAATTCTTGCAAGATAATTCACCAAATAATTCAAATAATTAAATCTAATCATATAAGGAAATAATTATTTAACTAATATGAAGTTATCTTTAATTTTGGCAAAGATAATCACCCAATATCATAAAAATCTGATTTATATCAATATAAAACGTTTTGGTAACTATCCCACAGCCAAATAAGCACAAAATCCCGATTTTCCCTCTTTCTGACCAGCTGACTCGTCGAGTCAGGCATGAATTCGGCGAGTTCACCATGGACTCGGCGAGTTCATATATGGACTCGGCGAGTTCAGCCCCCAGAAACCCTAAATTTCGATCTTTAAGCAAGGATAATTCACAATGGCATCAAATATATCAAACAAACAGCCATGTCTCTGATACCACTGATGAGTTATGAGCAAAACATCATTCCTATGGTGTACATGCAAACCATAATAGCTTTTGGATCTAGTTTGTCTAATGAACATGCAATTGAATATCCAAAGCTATAAACCCTAGATCTAGCATACAATTAATCATATTAACATAAGATTGGGGTTTAGATCTTACCTTGATTGTTATGTAGCAATAACAATCTCAAATCCTCCTTTGTAATGGCTTTAGAAAGCTTAGAGTCACAAGTGTCACTCCTCTAATGGCTCACAAACACCAAGAGCAAGAGGATGAAGAATGATAAGAGAGGAGACACCCAAAAACATGTAGAAACCCTAAGGAATTAGTTGGCCACGTTTTGGTGCCCTAGGGGTCCTTAAATAGTGAGGCTATTAGGGTTATCTAACAAGGAAACCCTAATTTGATTGCTTAGGCCCTAAGCAACCCATGGACTCCCTCCTTAGAGGCCTTGGACGATTTCTAATGGGTTTCCCCATAGAATTCATTCACTCCATCCTTTATGGAGTCCATTAGCCCAATATTCAACTATCACACAATTGACAGTTCTAGTCCCCTTTATTTAATTAATATCTTTTAGCCACAAAATTAATTCTTATTAATTCTTGACTAATATTAATTAAACAATATGATTTCTCCTTTAATATATTATTCTCATAATATATTAATAAATCATAATTAATCCTCTCTCTCCATAATTCATCCTATCAAGTTGTTTTGGTGAAGGCAGCCCAAAAGGACCATGCACTATCGGGTCAAGTACATACCAAAATAGTTATGGACTTAGACACTAATCCAACATTCATCGCGTCAGAGATCACCAGAGGCACCTTGAGTCGACCCCCATCATCTTCGGGTCGATCAAGGAAGGGATAGTCGAGCTGATGGAGGATCGCCTCAGGGCGTTCAGGAGTGACATGGCGTTTGGCCAGTCAGGATCCCGCACACTGTCCTTTAAGGACTTCAGGGGCAGTGGTGCACCAGATTTCCATGGGGCGAAGGACCCTATTGCTGCCAGACGATGGATTGCCGACATTGAGTCCGCGTAGTTGACTAGCTTCTGCCCGGAGGGGTCGAAGGTGAGATATGCAGCAGGGTGTTTGAGAGACAGAGCTAGACTCTGATGGGAGTTTGCGCCAGTTGTAGAGCTTCAGCAGCTGGCTAGGGAGTTTTTGGACATGAGACAGACTACGGAGACTGTGGCGGAGATCATCGCCAAGTTCCGAGAAAGGGCATTGCTGGTGCCCCAGTATACGGGAGATGAGGATATGAGGAGGACCCTCTACCACAACATGCTATGGGCCGACATTCGGGAGCATGTTAGTTTTTCAGCGTGCCCTACCCTGGATTCCATGATTGCCAGGGCAAGGGAGAGAGAGATTGATCTGGAGCATGTCAGGAAAAGAAAGATAGAGGAGGGTCAGACAATTGGGGCTCCGAGGAAGAAGCCTAAGGGATCAGATGGTAGGCCGAAAGGCCAGTCAGGACCGGGCCGCTGCTGGAAATGCGGCAGGCCACAAGAGGGGGCGTGTAGATTGGGATCGTCGGGCTGCTACAAGTGCGGCAAGACGGGGAATTTCAGCATGGATTGTACTGCCCCTGCACCGGTTATTCAGACGTCTGATTTGCTATGTTTCCACTGCAACCAGAGGGGCCACAAGAAGGCCAACTGCCCCCAGTTGACAGCAACATCAGCGCCAGTGAAGGCGCCGGCTCCAGCAACCCTGCGGATCACTGATGGCCGGTAGGGCAAGGCAGAGGCTCCAATAGTGAGGAGCCGGGCATTCCAGTTGACTACCGAGGAGGCACGCACTGCACCCGATGTGGTGACGGGTATGATTTCTTATCATTATGCTTTATGATGCACTGCCGTGATTTTAATATGTTATGCATGTGCTCTGTTTAGGATCGTTCCATGTGAACGGTATCCCAGTTCAAGTACTATTTGATTCGGGGGCTACCCAATCATTTGTCTCTCTTGCGCTTAGCAAGAAGTTTCCTGAGTCTTCAGGTATGTTGGATTGCCCTTTAGAGGTAGAGATTGCAAATGATCGATCGGTGCGAGCATCGACGGTATTCCGAGACTGTGTGCTGAGATTATTCGAGGAGCGTTATCTGATGGACCTAGTTCCTATTCCATTGAGAGGGAACAAGGTGGTTATAGGCATGGATTGGTTGAGCCCCAATGGGGCAGTGATAGATTTCACGCAGCAGCTGGTTCGGATCAGGACCCCAAGTGGGGGAGAGTTGGTAGTTCAGGGCGAGAGGCCACAACAAGGACCAGCGGTATGTTCAGCAGTGAGAGCCAGGCGTTACCTTCAGCAGGGTTGTGCAGGATATGTCGCTTATGTTATGGACACCCGGGAGGCGGGTAAGGCGACAGTGGGCGATGTGCCCGTAGTGCGAGAATTTACGGATGTATTCCCCAAGGAGTTGCCTGGGATACCTCCGGAGAGGCAGGTGGAGTTCAGGATCGACCTAGTCCCTGGTGCGGCTCCGATAGCCAAGGCACCGTATTGGTTGACTCCTCCTGAGATGCAGGAGTTGTCTACACAGCTGGAGGAGATGTTAGACAAGGGATTCATTAGACCGAGTAGCTCTCCCTGGGGAGCCCCGATTATGTTTGTGAGGAAGAAGGACGGGTCGCACCGGATGTGTATAGATCACCGGGAGCTGAACAAGGTAACGGTGAAGAACCGTTACCCACTCCCGAGGATTGATGACCTCTTTGACCAGTACAGGGAGCATCTTGGTTCCCCAAGATTGATCTGCGTTCAGGATATCATTAGATGAGGGTCAGAGAGGAGGATGTACAGAAGACTGCATTTCGGACGCGCTATGGCCATTACGAGTTTGTAGTGATGCCCTTCGTGCTCACCAATGCGCTTGTCGTGTTCATGGACCTCATGAACCGCGTGTGTAGACCGATGTTAGTCCGGTCTGTGATAGTGTTTATTGATGATAACTTGGTTTAGTCCAAGACGGTCGAGGAGCACGAGGAGCATCTGCGAGAGGTTCTGGAGACTTTGAGGAAGGAGAAATTGTATGCTAAGTTCTCCAAGTGTGAGTTCTGGTTGCGCGAGGTGCAGTTCCTTGGGCATCTCGTCAACCAGAACAGGATCTCAGTGGCCAAAGTGGAAGCTGTGATGAGATAGGAGGTTCCGAAGTCTCCATCTGAGATTCGGAGTTTCCTAGGATTAGCCGGCTACTATCGGAGATTCATCCAGGATTTCTCCAAGATAGTCGTACCCCTGACCAGGCTAACAAGGAAGGCCGTGGTCTTTCGTTGGGGGCCTGAGCAGCAGGCCGCGTTCGAGACACTGAGATAGAGATTGTGCGAGGCGCCAATCTTAGCCCTGCCAGAGGGCATGGAGGATTTTGTTGTGTACTGTGATGCATCCATCTCAGGTTTGGGCGCAGTATTGCCTACGCGTCGAGGCAGCTGAAGCCTCACGAGGCGAACTACCCGACGCATGATTTAGAGTTGGGGGCTGTTGTATTCGCCCTCAATATTTGGCGTCATTATCTCTATGGGGTTCGTTGTACCATCTACACGGACCATAAGAGTTTGAGGTACCTCATGGATCAGCCGAATCTAAACCTGAGGCAGCGTCAGTGGATGGACGTGGTAAAGGATTACGATTGCGAGATCCTTTATCACCCGGGGAAGGCCAATGTGGTGGCCGACGCGCTTAGCCGCAAGGCTGCGCCGATCAGGGATATCTGCCTGAGGATGACAGTGGTGACTCCGTTGTTGGAGCGGATTCGGGAGGCCCAACAGGAGGCCATGAAGGAGGAACATCGGAAGAGCGAGCGGATCGTGGGGAAGGTTTTCTCCTTCGACTATGACAGCCAAGGATTACTGACACTACACCATAGGGTGTGGGTGCCATACCACGAGGTGTGCACCAGGTTCTGATGGAGGAGGCGCACAAATCCCGATTCTCCATTCATCCCGGGGCGACAAAGATGTATAGGGATCCTCGTCTGGACTATTGGTGGCCCTGCATGAAGCAAGATGTGGCATGGTTCGTGGAGCGGTGCCTGACCTGCAGGAAAGTCAAGGTCGAGCATCACAGACCACACGACAAGATGCAGCCATTTGATATTCCGCTGTGGAAATGGGAAGACATCACGATGGATTTTATCACCAAGCTTCCCAGGACCGCGCGGGGAGTGGATTCAATTTGGGTCATCGTCGATCGATTGACCAAGAGCGCCCATTTTATCCCGATTCAGGAGAGCATCTCGGCCGATATGTTGGCCGACTTCTATATCCGGGAGGTGGTGGCGCGACACGGTGTGCCAGTTTCTGTGATTTCAGATAGGGATGTGCAGTTCACTTCCAGGTTTTGGAAGAAGTTTCATGATGAGCTGGGTACTCGTCTGCACTTTAGCACCACTTTTCACCCGCAGACAGATAATCAGAGCGAGTGGACCATCCAGACCCTGGAGGATATGCTGCGAGCATGCGTATTAGATTTTGGAGGTAGTTGGGATACCTACCTCCCATTGGCAGAGTTCTCCAATAACAATAGTTATCATGCGAGCATTGATCGTCCTCCCTTCGAGATGCTATATGGGAGGAAGTGCAGGACCCCGATATGTTGGGGCGAGGTTGGCCAGAGGGTAATGGGGATCACTGAGGTAGTGCTCAAGACGACAGAGAAGATTCAGCAGGTCCGAAGCAGGCTTCACACTGCTCAGAGTCGGCAGAAAAGCTATGTCGATAAGCGCCGATCAGACTTGGAGTTCCAGGTCGGGGATATGGTTCTCCCGAAGGTGTCGCCATGGAAAGGCGTTATCCGATTCAGGAAGCGGGACAAGTTAGGCCCCAGGTACATTGGACCGTTCAGAGTTATAGCCCGGGTGGGAAAGATTGCGTATACGCTGGATCTACCAGCCGAGCTCAGTCGGATACACAACACTTTCCATGTTTCTCAGTTGCGGAAGTACCTGGTGGACGACTCCGCATTGGTGCCTTTGGAGGACATTCAGGTTGATGGCAGCCTGAACTACATTGAGCGACCAGTGGCAATCCTCGACTGGAAGTCGAAGGATTTGAGGAACAAAAGGGTGGAACTCGTGAAGGTGCAATGGCAGCACCGGAAGGGGTCGGAGTGGACTTGGGAGCCGGTGGACGAGATGATGGAGCATTACCCCGAGCTATTTCAGGATCGAGCAGCAGATTTCGAGGACGAAGTCTAAAATAAGTGGGGGAGATTTGTAGCACCTGGTTCTTGGTACGTATTCTTTTATTAATTCCTTAAAATATTTTGCATTTTGGCCTTGGACTCGGCGAGTTGAAGGACCAACTCGCCGAGTAGAAGCGGGATGAAACGCGAGGTTTAAGCAGTGGACTCGACGAGTCGGGTCCCGGACTTGGCGAGTAGGCCCTGTCTGGACAAAAACCTTACTCCAAGGGTTTACACCCTATTTAAGCACCTTAACTCGGCCTCCTTCGTCCTATTTGCTCCCAGAAGACCCCCATAACAAACCCTAGCCGTTATTGAAGCAATCTAATGCATTTGGAGTGATTTTGGTGTTTTTGTGACCCAATGAACGAAGGAAAAAGCTTGAAGGATAAAGATGAGGCTAGAAGGATCCGATTTTGAGCATCATTTGCAGTCTACAGAAGGTATAAAGTCTATACCTTGTTTGTTCTTTTGATAGATCCCATTTTGTGGAGTTTTAGGGCTTTTCTAAGCCATTTTGGTCACCAACCATGATTACAAGCATGGTTTGGGGTTGATATTTCAGATCTAGGTACTTATAG
This sequence comes from Lactuca serriola, assembly GCF_051521515.1. Classification (NCBI taxonomy): domain Eukaryota; kingdom Viridiplantae; phylum Streptophyta; class Magnoliopsida; order Asterales; family Asteraceae; genus Lactuca; species Lactuca serriola. The sequence continues at coordinate 9,165,404 of NC_136415.1, read as the reverse complement.
GGGTTACAAGGCAAAAAGGAGTGGCTTTTGCACTCAAAGAAGGCCCCATGCATTGTAAAAGCTTGTTTTAGGACCTTTTGAGCTCAAAGTCCCCCGCAAGCACGTAAAGGTTGTAACTTTACGTGCTAGATCGATTGTAGAAGCATAGATCTATCTTTTGATCAAGGGTTGTACATCAGAAATTGAAGATTTAGTGAGAGGATGTGACAAACTCGACGAGTCCATTCTTGGACTCGGCGAGTCCAAGGTTTCTGTCCCATATCAGTTGAGGGTCATAAAGGACCCAGATAAATGTGGAAAGGTTTTAGGGAGTCCCAGGGAGTAACCCAAGGTTCTGGACTAAGCCATTGTTCTAGAAGTTCATGGGACTCGGCGAGTGCATGAGCAGACTTGGAGAGTCCAAGGCAATCTTCTTAAGGATGAAGATGAACTCGACGAGTTGTTCATACAACTCGGCGAGTCAAGGACAAGACCTGTGTATCAGTTGAAGATAAACTCGATGAGTTGTTCATACAACTCGGCGAGTCGGATGAGGATTCAGTCGATGTTCATTTAGAAGGAAAACTCGTCGAGTCGTCGCCTAACTCAATGAGTAGAGACAGGTATAAGGACAAATGGAAGGATAGGGACTCTGCGAGTTGGTGAGCCAACTCGGCGAGTCGGGTCAACAAGAAGTTGACTTTGACTTTGATTTGGTCAAGGGTAAAATGGTCATTTTATCCTAAGAGCAGTTAGCAGTGTATGACTAAGTGTTTTGTGGGAATTATAGTCGGAGGATTTCCGGAGCAGCAGCGGCAGCAGTCAGAGGGTTCCCGCACAGATCAACAGCTACTACGAGGTGAGTTACCTTCCAGTAGCGGTGGGTCTAGCAGTAGGAGTGGTGTGATTAGATGATTATCTTTGTGATATCATCTAGGTTTGCTACTACCTGATATGTTATATGCTGGCATGATATGTTATATGTGATAGTAGTGGAGTTCGGTTGTTAGGACCGAAGGGTAGGTCAGGCACCCCAGATATGTCTGAAATTATGCGATTATATGTTATACGCTGGCATGATATGTTATATGTGATAGCGGTAGTAGGAGGGGAATAGTCCCCAAGTTCGGTTGTTAGGACCGAAGGGTAGTTCAGACACCCCAGATATGTATGATAGTATGTTTATGTTATGATATATGTGATAGTAGCAGTAAGGGGTGGAATAGTCCCCGAGGGTCGGTTGTTAGGACCGACAGGTAGGTCAGCACCCCAGAATGGCTTGACATGGGTAGGATGGCACCCTAGAATGCCCGCATGGGTAGGTCGGCACCCCAGAATGGCCGAACCGGGTATGTCGGGCACCCCAGAATTGCCCGACAGTATGTATGCTATGTGATTGTATGTTATGTGGTACGATAGGGGAACTCACTAAGCTTCGTGCTTACAGTTTACAGTTTTGGTTTCAGGTACCTCTTCAGCGAAGGGGAAGGAGCTGGCGCGGTAGCGGCACATCCTACACACACTCTTTGTTTTTCCGCACTATGAGTTATTCTGGGATTTGTACTCTGACATTATTATGTTTTTACGATTCGGTTTTCAGATACGAGACATGTTTTTATTAAATGATATGATCGGATGATATTTGTTACAAATGTTGTGCAAATCACTTAATCAAAAATGAAATTTTTGGACGTGAAAATTTGGTCGTTACAACATCATCCCAACAGGACCATTCGATATACCTTTAGTCTTGCCTCTATTTCCTTCCCCAAAACCCTGTCGAAACTCGAATTCTTTCTCCAATTCGTCGGTACGTACGCCGAAACCTATCTAAAACTGACACCGATTGAAATTGAACAAGAAGATGTTCAACCCCATAAAACTTCGCTTTAAAAACAATATCTTGAATCCCAAAGCTTTTGATGGAAGACTCCCAGTTCTTAATATAGATAAAAGAACCGAAAACAAATTCAGACTCTCTATCAATAAAAAGGATTGTGCGGTTGTTCAGAAGAATTGAAGAGGTTGGAGAAAAGGGTATTGGACCCAACTAGGGTTAGGACTTGTATGGTTGTTTGAAAGAGTTGACCACCTACATCAATGGTGAGTACGTTGGTTCTGGTGAAATCATGAAGATTCTTGGAAACCCCATTTGAGAGAGGCTTTGAATGTGAAAAGAATGACATGAGATGAGAGAATCGAAGTTAGAAGAAAGATCGGAGAAGAAGAAGGGTTAGTGGGAGAAAGATGTGAATTTTCTGATGGTAATTAAGGGTAAATTATAAAGACTTTATGTGACATCCCCATTTTTCACGGCCAGAAAAGACCGATTTTGTTTATGCTTTGTAAAAATCAGAGTATTTTTTTTCATAAAAATGTTACGGAATTTGTTCCCAGAAAAACACGATAAATACGTTATTAAAACATTTTCGAAGAAACTTATTTTATTCATTTTAAAACGTTTGGGATGTCATCGTCAATACATAAACATAAGCATAAATGGAACTTACATTTATTTACACTAGTGATCTACATCTCTTTAATCTCTCAGTGTAATGTGACTTCATATCAACACCTGTGATATAAATAAACTGAGTGGTTCAGGTTGGGAAACCTGGTGAGTACATAGGGTTTTCAACCCACAATAATATAATTATTATGTTTAAACAATCAAACAATCGACCCAATAACCCATCTTTCTTGCATTCGTTTATTCCGAAGTCCCTTGCTTCCAGGGTTATAGGACTGACACTAAATTCATAGCTGCCAATGCTCATTCGTAAAGCACTAATTCCATAGCTGCTATAGTTTATTCATCGGCTACTAAATTCATAACTACCAGTGTTTATCTAATAGGTACTAAGTCCATAGCTACCAATTCCTATCAGGTACTAAGTCCATAGCTACCAGTGTTTGTCCAATAGGCACTAAGTCCATAGTTGCCGATGTTATTTATTAGGCACTAAGTCTATAGCTGCCAATGTTTAGTCACATCATCTTTTATCTCTCATCATTCATCTACCCATGTCATACCCAACATATTTGTATATATAAAATACGTATACAGTTTAAATCATTTAAAACATTTATAAAACGTTCATCCAGCATAGATAGCAAGTATTCAGATAATATGCCCACATAACACGTAGTTTATATAAAATACTTCATATCTAAGTGTAAGATGAAAGTAACTATGCACTCACCTGATACGGTGGTGCCTCGGTACTCGGACAACGCTTCGATACTCTCAAAACAATTTCCTTTGATAAAACCAAGTATCAATACCAGTAGGGTTTAGTCTAACAATAACCGCGACAAATTAATAGTCTGACTATTATTATTATATAAGCGTATAACAACACTATATAACTCATAATAATAGCCCAAATAATTATTTTAAGGACCTAATAACATTACTATAATTATTCGAAAGCTATATTAAAAATTGCATAGGCAGAGCTCACTTACAGCGGGTTTTAAAGAAAACCGGGCTTTGCTCGGAGCAGCATTTCAAAACCGAAAGACCCTTTTTCTCGGGACTCCGGGAGCCTCGGGACTTCCCTTGGGAGCTAGGGGGTTTCCCTAGGGTTTAGGGGGGCTTAGGAGCCTTAGAGAGAGAAATTAGTGTGAGAAAGAAGAAGTTTTGGGGTGAAGAAGAACGGCAGCGTCGCACATCTATTTATAGTGCCTAGCTCCTCGGTTACGCTGGGCGTTCGGTCCTACTACGCGGGGCGTAGTCTTCGGATAAGGGGGCCAAATCGCATCCAACTGTCTCGCACGTGGCTCGCACCGGAACCGGATAAGATCGGAGTACGCGGGGCGTACTTATCCTCGAACGCGGGGCGTAGCGAAGGGCGACGTGTCCTTCATCCGAAGAGAGGCGTGATCAGCAAGCAACGACTAGGATCTTGCCACGTCATCAATAGAGCAACAGGCTTCACAAATTTGACTACGAACTCTAAAAATTCATAACTTTCGCGTACAATCTCCGTTTTCGACGTTTTTTATATCCACATGAAGGCGGGAACGTACTCTACAACTTTCGTTTAGACTTCGTCGGCTAATTTTGAATTTATTTTAAAAGTTTTATTTTTAACAGGTCGGGACAAGATTGGTCCGTTAAATTCTCATAACTTCTTCATCCGGCATCCGTTTTCGCCCATCTTTTTCTCGTTACGCTACTCTTAACGAGATCTTCGATTCCCGTTTAGGTCGTGTCGGCTAAAAACCGCTCGATCTATTATTCGAATTTCGGGTTGTATACCGCTAAGCCGAAACTTCGAGAAATCATAACTTCCTCATACAAAGTCAGATTTGGGCGTTCTTTTTTATGGACGCTCTCGGTTTAACGTATTCTATGACTTTCATTTAGATTGCTAAGGCTAAATCACGCTCTATCGTAAATTCACTATTTATGTTTCCCGGTATCGTGTCGGTTTCGTCTCGAAACTTCGACGGGCCATAACTTCTTCATTATAACTCGAATTTCGGCGTTCTTTATATGTACGGAAACCTTGTAACATATACTACAACTTGGTTACGATTATTTATTCTAAATAATCTTTTGCCGAAAAGTCGTTTTCGACCCCGGATCTACGGGCGTTACACTTTATAAATACATCTGAAGAAGTAATAGCAAAGAAATGCTTCTAGCTTACCATATCACATGGTAAGGTGTATGGTTTGGGAGTGGAATATCGCACGTTCGAGTCCCCACCTATTTTTTTCTAAAAAATCAATTTTTTTACATTATAATGAAAGAGCATGCCATATCAGTTGCCACCTCAGCCAAACAGTCCATATGACATGCCACCTCAGCATGTAACCTACTGCAAAAGGTAAAAAATTGTTAAAGTGGTTACAATAGCCGGCTGTCCTTTTTCATTAATGAAACTTAATTTAGGACTAGATCATAAATTGATCTAAAACTTTGGGACTTTTCTGGAGATTTCCCTAATATATAATTACAAATTATAACTAAGGGTGATTAATTATCATTACTAATATTTTTAGAAATTTAATTGTAATTTTTTTTAGAGTAAATTACACTAATGGTCCCTATGGTTTAGGGTAATTTGCACGTTTGGTCGCTAACTTATTTTTTTAATTCGGAAGGTCTCTATTGTTTGTTTTTATTACGCGCTTAATCCCTACTGTTTGTTTTTGTTATGCGCTTGGTCTCTTTCTTACCTAAAAAAAAACTATTATTTAAATCGATAAGAAATGGTGGGGTAGGTAAGATAAGGTGAGAGATGGGGTTGGGATGTGTTTATTTAAATAGATAAAAAAAATCTACGGCAAAATAGTATCTTTAGACAAGACATGGACAAATCGTGTAGCAAAAATAAACAATAAGGACCTTTCGAGTTAAAAAAATAAATTAGGGACCAAACGAACAAATTCATAGGGACCATTCGTGTAATTTACTCTTTATTATGTTACAAATATCATGTGGGAATTAATTATCATTGTTAATATTCTCTAGAAATTTAATTTAGATTTTTTTATGTTACAAATACCCCCGTGGGAGGATAATTTGAAATGAGTTGTAATCACACCTAATTAGTATCTTCAAAACATATACATCTTTATTTTTATTTTTTATTTTTGCTTACAATCTAATACATGATTTTTTTTAGATACAGATTTTAAAACTTTTCTATTTTATCCCTTTATTTTATTTTTTTATTTTTGCTAACAATCTAATACATGATTTTTTCTCAGATATGAATTTTAAGACTTTTCTATGAACAACTTAATTGGTACTCCGACAAGAGAATACGAGCCCTCAGGTTGTTAGCATGATCAATACGATGTCTTTTCAAAAGACCTTAATGCAACCATTTTTTAAAAATCAACTAATATGAATATTTATATGTTTAAAAATCAACTAATATTTATAACTTTGTTGACCAGATAAAAGGCCTATACAAAGATTGGAGCCGACAAAAAGAAAACACAAACTATTTTTATTATTCAAAAAACTAAATCAAATTAAAACCTTTTTCAAAGCATCTTCTTGTTAAACATTAAGCCACCATCCACCTTAAAGTTACACCATATGCAAAAAGGATTTAGTTGAAAATATAATGAAGATCAAAAGAAAAACTTAAATCTGAATAAGAGCTCAAACAAAAAAAAAAATCATGGAATACAACATATGGAGGAAGGCAATGGAACCGCTAAAGTCTGGCTATAAACAACCGATAGCAAACCTCTCACCGACACCAAAGCTTCCACAGTACAAAAGGGAAATTCCACTTAAAATCTTAAATGCATTTTAAACTTAAAAAATATCATCAAAGTGAAAATGGAACTCAAAAATTAACAAAATTGTAGAATTGTATAACCTCCATTTGCTATGATAGCTGAAACAAAAAACAGCATTACAGAAACTGAAATAAGATTTAGAGAATTCAACTAGAGTCTGCAAACACTTAGAGCAACAAATAGAATGTTTAAGAAAAACTTGGGCTTGGTGGTGCACCACTTGCACCACCTCCAAAACCACCACCTCCTCGGCCAAAGCTGGGCCTTCCACCAGCACCCTGAAATTTTCAGTAGACTGTATTTGTTAGACAACACTGACTTACTTCATAACAAGGTATTACAGATTATTAGCTATTAAAAATGATGCAGCAGCACACAGAATGAAAATGCAAAACAGAGCATTACTATTTCTATCTATGAGAATCAAACATACTAAATGTGAAAAGAAAAAGATGACAATTTCTACATTTTTGAGAAAAACATCAACCCAAAAATACAGTAATGATTAAGGAAATGAATTCAAAAGGGGCACTCTATTATGTTCATAAGAACTTGGTCTATATAACAGGCTTTGATGAAACTACAATTTCAAGTGAAATTGAGAATAAATATGTTAGCTCATATCTAATACTAATTGAAATCTCTACCACAAAAATTGAGGATGATAATTCATAAACCAGTAAGTAAACTATTATAAACGCAAACAAAGTGTTTGAAAAAAAGATTACCCTGTTAAAAGCAGGCTGGTAATCAGCCGGTGCTCCACCCTTCTCGCCACCAAATTCACCGGCAGGACCTCTAGGACCACCACGGTAGCCATCTCTGTCACCAAATCTCGGTCTGTCTCCTTCAAATCTTGGCGGACCACTATAAGTAACCACAAACACAAATTGAACAACAAATTCAAAGACTTGAAAAAACCTAAAAACTGAAGATGTAGATAGTGTTTGAATAGCTACCGAGGGCGGTCGCCGGGAGGGCCACCCATGGGACGTCCAAGGGGCTTGGCGGACTTCTTGAGAGTGGCGGGAACAATGTCAGAAGGAAGATTCAAGTAAGTCCTGAGGAACTCGATCCCATCGTTGGTGAGGTACCAGTAATAATGCATCCAAGCAAATGTCTCGCGAACATATTCCTTTGATTTAAAGCTCTGCATCAGTTTAATCACCTGCAGATTTGGGACATCAATGTCCGGGTGCTTCGCCAAGTTGTAATCCTTTTTGGCGTAACAGACGCCCTCTACATATAAATATAGATGCCAACCAACAGTCAATCTCCATGAAACGCTCAACTTTACATGAATACAAGTATAAAAAGGGAAAATTTCAGACCTTGAAAGAGGTACTTGGAGATCGCCTTACGATTCTTATCAGGGATAATCTGAAAATAGCAACAGAAGTGAGTATAAAATCTGAAATCCTTGTAAGAATTGTTTTCTAGTGATGATTACTGATGGCGTTAGAATTATGAAGAAGAAGTAGAATTACCATGGTTGCTGCTCGGAAAGGCGGAAGAGATCAGAAGAGATGGAGGTTGCGATTTCCTGTTTACAATCCGCGCAGCACCAGAAGGCAGAAACCCTAGAATTACATATAAATAAATAGGAATAATTTGGGTTGGGTGTGCAAAGAAAAGAAGAAGCCCGTCCTTTTTAGAGTAAATGGGCTTCAAGACTTCTATTTTGGGCCTTAGTTTACAAGTGGATTAGTGGACACGTGTGAAATTCAATATTTTTTACAACATTTTTTTTTTGTTAAAATATCCCACAGTTAAGATTTAAGAACATATAAGAAGTTTATAACAAGAGATTCATTTTACTTCCAAATAGAGACAGCATTAGTAAGAGTATTTGGGTGATTTTTATCGTATATTTTTTTATGATAAAACAAAAATATAAAAATAATAATGATAACATTTTATTAATAAATAAATATATTTACAAGACTAAATAATAGTTTAAACAATTTATTAAACGTGCATAAAAATATTTCAAGTTCTCAACCCCAAGGTTTGGTTAAACTGTGTTTGGTATGGATTAAAAGGCGCCTTCGCTTCATTCTTGCTTCAGTTTAAATTCGTCTTTATAGCCTTGCCTCGGTTTGAATCAATTTGAAACTTAGAAAGTGTAAAATTTTAAACTTGAGAAAAATATTGTTAAAAAATAAAAATGTTAGAAGTTTTTTTTAAAGTTGACATATACCAAGTTTAGGGGTGCAACGTTCGGGACAACCACCTACTGACCCACATAGAGGTCTTTTTCTTTCGTATGGATTTGTATGCACTTTGAAAGTGTCTAAATTGTATTGATAGAGGAGCAACTCATGAATTTCTATTGATAGAGTGAAAATTTCGAAAAAAATTATTTGTAATTCAAAATAATTGAATATAAATAGAAGAGTTTTAACTATTTTTATGTACAAAAGAAAAATCTATTACTAATCGTGTTACTACTCATTTACAAGTCATACTTTTAGGTTTAGCGTTTACATACAGGTTGTTCACTCTGCATTGCAGGCGTTAGACAATACAGGTGTTAGACAGATGTAGAGGCTTCCGTTTTGCTCATATCAGAGGGTGGTCTTCCCTGTGACACAGTCACTCACCCCTGGTGGAGGCATGACTATCGGCATCTACTTCCCCTGTCCCACTCTAATGGAATTCTCGGGGTTTGTTGTTGATGAAATATTTAGTAACTAGTTATGTCTTCATATCTTTAATCATGTAATTTAAAAATACTGATTATGTAAAAAAAATCACTTAACACGTCATAAATCATTAAATGTTATTAAGATATTAGTTTATGTTAGTTATTTTACATCTCTATGCTATACCACTCATAGTTTAACTTCTTTCTTCAGCTGCTGGCTCATGGTTAAAGGGAAGAGCAATCCATTCAACTGGCTCTCAACACCATACTCCGAGGACGCCTGCAATCCCACCAAAACATTAATACTACTTTTGCACGAATCCCACTGGCATCAGTCTCAGTCAAACACAATACAACCTGTTCTATGTAACAAATGAGGTTTAGTAATTACCCGATTCTTAAATGTGAACCGTAGTGTCTCAACTTGTCTCCCAGAACACACTCGTAAGTAAAATCCAAGGCTGTCAACACCAATAAGAGCCACCTCCTATAATTTTCCCCACACAATTAGCATTTAGCAACAACAAAATTATAAAAATTATATATATCATGTAAAAAGCATTTTTTTTCATTTCAAAACATCAAAAATATATATATATAAAGATAAAAGGGATTAGTAGATTACCTCCACTTGAATGCCTTTGCATCTCCAACATAACGATTTAAAAGCATGTGTCATTTTATCTCCACCAGATTTTATCCGAGATATTATTTTATCAGCTGAATGTGCAACTGCATCGGGTCCAGACCTGCTAAAATCTTCCACTTCAACATAAGCCTATAAAATTTACCAAATTATTTAAGGGTAAAATTGTCATTTAGTCTCCTTTTTATTCTGTCTAGAAAAGAAAAGAGACCTTATGTAAGGTTTACACAAAGAGGACTTAATATGAAGAAAAAAAAAACTCAAGGGTAGTATGTTAAAATCACAAAATACCTGATTTCCATGTGCTGAAATCAATTGCATTTTGATCATTTCTAACTTATAATATGAAGTCCCATTTCCAAAGCTCTCATCCTTCTGCAATTCTTGTTTTGAATTCTCTCCAACAAATGCAGGTCTCAGAAGGCCATGAATAGAAATCCCAGAAGGAGGCTGGTCCATGTAGTTTATAGGAACCTCTGATACAAACTGAAGAACAAAAAAAAAGTTAGAAATTTTTATGGATTCATAACAACACTTTACAGTAAATAATGCTTACATCTGCCAGCTGTTTAGCAAAATCTATTGGATGGGACAATCGCATGGTTTCCAATTTTGCCCAATCACCAAGGGACCTGTCAGAATCTTCATCACCATCATCTAGAACTGAAACCCAATCCTGCAAACATATAAGCATGATCAAGAACATGAAAGAAGAGAAATAAAATCAATGAAGTTTCAGTTATCACCTTTCCATAGTTGTCACTCTCATCATCTTCAAAATCACTATCTTCATCCTCAAAATCAGAATCATCGTCTGATTGACCTAACGACTCCATCTCATTCACCATTTCTGTGGTGTCTAAGCCTATTATGACTTGCTGCATTGACCTAGTTTGTTAATTGATTTTTTTTTTTAATTTTCACAAAAGTTCACAACAGCAACAGATCATGTTTCTTAATCTTACCACAAGGTTATCCCCAGAAGCAAGAGCTTGCAGAACATCTTCATCATTCTTCACTTGGAAATATATATCTGAAAAAATGCCAATAATTATATTCAAAAAGACAAGAGGTATCACAATAGAAAGACGGAGTGAGGAAGAACTTACTTCCATGTTCACCCTTGACATAAGGCAAATCAGGCAAGAACACATTCTCATAGACCTCATCACTGACCAGACCTGAGAACATAAGCAAACCTTTGCTGTTCGTCTGAAAATAACATCTTATGATCAATTTACATCTATGAAAGTGTCAATTTAGGTAGGTGGTTGTTTACATGTGTGAAATTTACCTCGATAATAGTCCGACTAGTTTCAGCAGGTTTAAGTATGGCGTCCCCATTCTCATCCGATTCTTCACAATCTGAAATGTCCTCTAACGGATGATACAGCTGAGGCTTTGCCTGTTCAACAGGACCTAACAGCTGCCCGGCGGAAGCTCTAATTCCATCCTTTGTCAAATTATTATTTCTCGTAATCGTATTCCTACACTCAGTCGATTCACAAAATAAGATCAGCCTAGCTTAACGATTTTTAGAACATTATCTTCAACATTATCAGCTAAAAATTAAAATTAGGTGCGTACATCTAACAATTTGTAATAACTGTAGCGAGAGTAATCTCAAAGAAACATTATATTTGCAAAATCTGAATGTATGTAGTTATTACGATTGCAGTTGAATGGGAGAAATGTTGAAGGTTTGCAAGTAGTTACGAAGGCTACTTGCAAACCTTCATATGTAAGATGTAGGTATGCAAGTAGTACCAGGGAACGAAAACGTTGCTTGCTTTCGAAAGGAGACAGCAGCCCCGAGTAAAGCGGCCGGCGGGAATGCGAACGGCGGTTGCCGGTCCAATTACCAGCATCTCCGGAAGTTGTCGATGACTGAGTCCCTTTTTGGTATGGTTCAGTTTAATTTCTATCGGATTAAAAGATATTTTCAACAAGTATATATATATATATATATATATATATATATATATATATATATATATATATATATATATATATATATATATATATATATATATATAGAGAGAGAGAGAGAGAGAGAGAGAGAGAGAGAGAGAGAGATAGAGGTGGGTTCAATTAAGAAAATAAAAAAGGTTGAGAATGGGGGAATCATTCTCAGCGACTCATTTAATCTAAGCATAAAAGACACGGTGACAAACTTGTAAATATCGTAATAACCTTCAATCTCAAATACGTAACTATAGAAAATTCGATAATTGTTCGTTCATCATCAATTTTTTCCTCCAACCTTCAATAAGCATCCAGATTTCTTCAACTAAACCGGAATTTCTTCGTTGTTCATGAAATAGGAATCGGAGTTATGGACTCGCAGTCACAGTCGACATTGAGGGACTTAGAATTGGTAATCACAGGTTCCCAATCGGATTTTCGGAAATCAAAATCAAATTGAGAAATCGATCAGAGATAGGATGTCGCATCTGAAGTCGAAATCGGAAGTATATGATGATTTGGAATTGATAAATTGATGTTTTAACATTTTTAAAATAGTTTACTTGTTTGCACTCCAACTGTTTGATGAAATGCATAAACTAAATTAGCACGTTATATTTACATATGAATATGTTTTCTCACCTGAATCAGTATATGATTATTAAAAACACAAAACAAATATGCAAGTCTGTATGTTATTCATATGTGAATAACATATAAAAATTATATATATTTGTCAAAATACCTTCAATATTCATATGTGAATATACCTTGTAATATTCATATGTGAATATACTGTGTAATATTCATAAGTGAATATATCATCTAATATTCACAAGTGAATATACTCTGTAATATTCACATGTGATATACCATGTAATACTATGTCATATTCACATATGAAATATCCTTTAATACTCATAAGTGAATATACCATCTAATATTCACAAGTAAATATATTATGTTAATATTCACAAGTGAATTCATCGTCCAATATTAAAATATGAATATACTATGTTTATTATATGTTATATTTATATATGAATGATACTTAAATTGTAAAAAAAAAAATCATACTTTTTATTCATAAGTGAATAACGAATGTACTGTAATAAAACCTGATGCATTGTTATTCATTTATGAATAACGATAGCTGAAAATATAAAAAAATAAAATTTTTATTTTATCTTAAAACTATATCAATATGGATGTCTATTTGTAGAGAATAAAAAATCATGAATTTTGGTATATTTAAAATCATTTTTTTGATAAAAATAGCTTATAAAAATTAAAAAAAAAAAACGAAAAAAACTATGTTTTTGTATATATTAAGGTAATAATTAGCATAGTTTAAGGAAATATGTTATGTTGGAAAACACATGTGCATTCGTTTCCCATTTCCGCCGGTACGTTGGAGGCTTTTGCGGCAAAAATAAATGATTGGCTGAGAATGATTCCCCCATTCTTAACCTTTTTTTTTTCTCAATTGAACCATCCCCTATATATATATATATATATATATATATATATATATATATATATATATATATATATATATATATATATATATATATATATATATATATATATATATATAATAGACCATAAAACTAACATAAATATTATAAGGGGGATGGGGTGGGGGGAGGAGGAATGAAGGTAGTGTTTGTTTTTTGTCTGCAGATCTGCGTGACATCTTCTTTCTGCGCCGCGCAGACATTAGTCTTCGTAGACGGTTTGTTTTTTTGAAGACTGCAGAGCTAAAAATGTCTGCACGCCCTCTTTTTGGCGCAGATGTGGACCAGAGTCTTCTAACATCTTCAGACATCTTCTAGCCTAAAAAAACATATATATCTTTATTTTTTAAAGTTTTTTTTTTCATTTATATTTTTTCTAACTTTATTAACAATAAACAATTTGAAAAAAAATTACAAAACTTAAAAAAAAAACGTTCGACAATACAAACATGATATTTTTGACAAATTTATAAATAAAGATTTATTAAAATAATAATCGTTGAAGTTTTTTATATAAATATGAAAAAAAAATCATAATATATTCTTATATTTTTTTGCCAAATTTTGTAAAACATTATTTAATACAGTATCGTCAATTTCTCGAGAAAATATGCATGGTACGTTTTTAATGGATTTAATTGAAAAAATTGAAGTTTATTTTCATCTATTTATGTATCAAATTATTTGATTACTAATTATAATGTTTAGTTATAATTTTGCAACCAAAGTTGGTTTTTATCAAATATATCCGTTAATTCATTACATTTTTATTTTTATTTTTTATACAATAATACATAAAAGTTGATATAGATTCGTTAATTATTTATAACAAAGTCATAAAAGTATTAAAAAATCACTTTGAAGTTTAAAAATATTAATTTATTTAGATTTCAGTTTATTTTAGTAGCTCGCAGATGTTAAAAAAACAAACAGTCTTCTTTTTTCAGACTGCAGACGTTTGGTCCACCTCTTCTACTGCAGAGGTCTACAGATGTGGTCTGCAGACTGCAGACATTTTGCCTCAAAAAAACAAACAACACCTAAGTAATCTAATCATATATTTTAGGGTGTTTTTTTTAATAATAATAACAATTTTTTAACCTTTTTTTTTGTTTTTGTAAAACTAACCATTTGATAACGAATGGCTATTTCGGAACCGATCAAACTAATACTATGTCAATGTTATGTATACAGGGTCACACCAAAACAAGAATCAACATGTCGGACACTATTGTATTCCAAACTTTTTGCTACCAAAATTTCAAAAAAATTTAAGCATTCTCTTCTCTGTTAGGAATTCATCAAACCAGGTTAGTTTCACTATTTAATTTACTTGCATTTTAGTTTGCAAACAATTTTCCGTATTCCGGATTGCGTATAAGAATTTTGGAATACGATAAACAACTCTGAAATGTGATTTTTTTATATCCATTATGATCATACAAGTACATTTTAGTATCACTCTTTACAGAAAAAATAAATCTAGATTATCAATTAAAACAGATTTTTGAATGGTACTCAGATTCCGAAATATGAATACGTAATATGAAATGTCCATGATACGAAGAATAAATTCGGAACGTTCGTCTGAAATATAATTAAACGGGTCTTTTGTTTTGGTAGATAAATATATGATGTTGGTATACTGACCAACTCCAATTTATATTGTCGTTTGAAAACGTGTGTGTGTGTGTGTCTATATATATATATATATATATATATATATATATATATATATATATATATATATATATATATATATATATATATAGGAAAAGTGAATATACCCTTAAGGGTATATAAGCTTAGGTACCCAAACTCACCATAATACATCGTTTTTTTTATATATTCATTATAATATTCTTAAAAACTTCAATCCTTAACTTGATTTATTTTCACAATTTCAAATTTTCAATATTATCTTCCTACTAAGTTATATATATTATAGTTGAAAATGAAAATTATGTAAGAGGAAGATAAATGTGAAATTTATAAAAATCTTTGAAATAAATCAAGTTATAAGTTGAATTATAAGAACATTAGAATATTACAATGTATATAAATGATACAAAACGACATAGTATGGTAAGTTTGGGTACCTAAGCTTATATACCCTTAAGGGTATATTCACTCATCCATATATATATATATATATATATATATATATATATATATATATATATATATATATATATATATATATATATATATATATATAGGGTTAGGTTAAAAGTGTTTTTTACATTTATTGTGTGCTAGAATGCACCAATAGAAATTTAGTAAAATTATATTACTATTTAATTAAATAATGATAGATATTAAATGGT
The DNA here is from genome assembly GCF_051521515.1 of Lactuca serriola. Taxonomy (NCBI): domain Eukaryota; kingdom Viridiplantae; phylum Streptophyta; class Magnoliopsida; order Asterales; family Asteraceae; genus Lactuca; species Lactuca serriola. The sequence continues at coordinate 9,150,053 of NC_136415.1, read as the reverse complement.
TTCCATAATTGTATGTATATTAAATGATATCCATAATTATAATTTTTCTCTTTATGGAAATTAATTAAATTCGTCATTAATGTCAGCAATAGTATTCTTTCAGAATGAATTCGTATCTAGGTTTTTATGTCAGCAATAACATAATTTCAGGACCCATTCACTTAAAATACAATAAAGTTGTATGAAATATGAAGAATGAGGGTGTATTCTAATAGAATATACTCTCGTTCTCCTAGAATACACTCTTATTATTTTATATATGAATTCATTCTGAAAAAATATTATTATTGACATTAATGACGAATTAAATTAGTTTCCATAAAAATGATTTATAAATATGGATATCATTTAATATACATTTAATGCTTACTCAATTCTTATTGGTGCATTCTAGCACACAATAGATGTGAGAAACATTTGAACCTACCTCTCTCTCTCTCTCTCTCTATATATATATATATATATATATATATATATATATATATATATATATATATATCATACTATATTATAAATGAAGCATTTTTCCTTTCACCGCGTTGATTTGAAACTCTCATGACTTTTCAATTTCTTTCTAATAATAATTATAAGTTGGTTAATAAGGTTAAATAAATATCATACCTAAAGTGTAATCATATATAAACTAAATTTCAATATTAAAATAATATCATTACTTCTACTTATAAAGTTATGTTTTTTTTTACTTTTAACATATTATATTTAATTTATTAGTTTTAATATAGTATTGGATGTAAATCATTATTATTTTATAGATACAATTTTGGAACAATTTGTATAAAATACTTAAATTATTAATTTAAATATAACATTACAGGGTCAACTTAAATATAAATTTTCATTTAACTTAAATAACCCAATTTTTTTGTAAGTAATTAAAAGTGATAAATTGTAGTGTCTTTCTAATAATGATTATAAGTTGATTAATAAAGTTAATAAAGTTCAATTTTAAAATAATATATTTACTTCTAATTAAAAAGTTCTGTCTTTAACTTTTAACATATTATAATTAATTTATTAGATTTAAAATGTTGTTGTATATAAACTATTATCAGTTTAAAGCTATAATTTTTGAACAGTTTGGACAAAATACTTAAATTGTTAATTGAAATACATTATAGTGTCAAATTAAATATATCTAGATTTTTCTTTGGTAAGTCTCTAATGTTTATATCTAGATTTTTCATCTTTCACATGGTTAAACTACTGCAATTTTAATGGCATCTTGAAACCATTCATTGTTGGGTTTAACATTCATTTTTGTAAATTTTATTTGTTCAATGTGCTTATTACTTTTAGATTGTTATTTTTTAAGTGTCAAGTTACTGCAAAAACTAAGGTCACTATAAAAAGTTAGGATTTTGTGTGGCTAACCAATGATGACTTTTTGAAATACTGATCTTGATCATAGTTGTTCATCGGTTGAATCCAATGGTCTAAATAACTTCGACTCTAGAATATTAATCATACCATAATGTATTTTTAGTTCATAATAATTATAAGTTATGAGCATATAAGCTCTTAACATTGTGTTTTTACTGAAACATTCCAAAAAAATGCAAATTATTGTGATCTTCATCCTGTTGTTATTACTTTACACAATACATTATTTTTATCAAAATAATTAAAAACATTACTTGTACGTAATTCCATATTTCTCATATTTATAATATAATTTGTAAATCGTTATATAATGATAAATATTAATTGGATATTCTTTTTGTAGGTCAACTTAATGATGCTGAAGAAGAATCTCATTCAAGCATTGAATTTATTTCAACTATTGGTTTTTTAGTTTGGATTTTAGATATACTACATATAGAGATATATAATGTTATATTTTTTTTTTGTTGAAATAATCGAGTAGTTTAATTTCATATATTTTATATGTTATGTTATTATTGTCTAATATTATGATATTACATGTCCTCATATTCTTGTTAATGTTTAATATTCTGAAATCATATATAATATTCCAATATAATTACGTAATATATTGAAATTATGCATTAAGGGTTAATATTCTACTATTGTTATTGAATAACAATCGTCAATGTGTAATATACTTATATCAATATGTATTAAATTATTTTATTATTATAAAAAGATCGATAAGTTTAAAAGTAAACAAATGCTTATTGTCTTATGTTAAGTATTCTATATATGATGGTTTTATCAACCATTGTGTATTATTCTTATTGTTTCATATTTTAATATTGTGCTTGGAATATAATTTGTAAATCAATATACAATGATAAATATTAATTGGATATTTCTTTTCGTAGCTCAAATTAATGATGTTGAATAAGAATATCATTCAAGCATTGAATTCATTTTAGCTAATGGTTATTCATTTTGAGGATTCTAGATATTCAATGTGGAGAGATATATAGTGTTATATTCTAGTTTGTTTTTTTTTTTTGTTGAAAGAATCAAGTAGTTTGATTTCATATATGTTATATATTAGGTGGAACATGTCTAAATTGTGATATACCATGTCTAATATTCATTTTAATGTGTAATATTCTAATATGACTGTGTAATATATTAAAATTATGTGTTAAGGGTTAATATTATGTTATTGAATAACAACCGTCAATGTGTAATATTATTATATCAATATGTATTAAATTATTTTATTATTATAAAAAAGTTCGCTATATTAAATATACTATATATTCTGGTTTCATCAAACATTGTGTATTATTCTTATAGAATATTCAACATACATACAATTACATTAATTATGATAATAAGTATGTATGATAGAGTTACATCAATTATGATAATAGATATGTATGACTCATTAGTTTATCACAATGGAAAAATAATTCATAAATCCAAGGTAATGTTATCTATTTATGCACATTAATTTGATTAAATTGATTGGATACCAAAACCCATATGTAATTACACGGTGTTATTGTCTATCAGAATATTACACATTGATTAATTGAATACCATCATTGAAAGTTATGAATATAATTTTGTAAATCATAACCAATGTTAAGTTTGAATCACTTATATAGAAACATTGTATTTATTTTAATCTATTATCGATTCTAAAAATTCTTTCATTTTTTTTTTGTAGAAAATTTTAGCTGATGAATCCCAACTTGAAAGCAACTTGAATGTTTCAAACCAAACGCTTTTGACAAGAGGTGTTGAGATTAATGAATATGTAATAGATTTTATATGTTAAGACATGTTTATGACTTCTAGTGCAATGTTATCTGACTATAACTTTATAAGACCCATTTGAAATCTATCATTCCTCCTTTTATCAAACATTGTAATATTATGATAGATTTTTTATGGTACAAACATTAAATATGATTTTCAAACTATTGGGTTTTTAAAATACCTTTCAAGTTTTAGAGACCAAGTTGATAGTTCTCCTAAAAACTTTCATTTCACTCTATCAACTTATGTGATTTTCACTGGTTTGAAAATTTTGTAACTATGGTTTCCTACACATTTGAAAGGAAGGGTGACCCAAATTAAAATATTACACCTTATAACATAACTTCAGAATATTATACATTAATACCATAATATTATGCATAAATTCAGAATATTGCACGTTAATATCATAATATTATACATAAATTCAGAATATTACACATTAATCATAGACAATTTTGTTTTCTATAAATTATTCTTGACATTCTTATAACATTATAAGGTGATAATCCATTATATTACATATAATATTAGAATCTTTCATAATATAAGTTGATATTATATGTTATAACATAATTTTAGAATATTACACTTTAATGTCAAAATATTCCACACAATTTCATAACAATTACATATTAATGACATACTATTAAATATTGAACATTTAGAATAGTGATTCGTACACAACAATTTTTTGCCATACACAACAATTTATGCGTTATAGAGTTGTAAAATACAACATTTTAAAGCACAAATTGTTGTGTATGGAGAAAAAATGTTGTGTACGAATCAGTTCCCTAACTAAAATACTAACATATCATGAATATAAAAGAAAAGCCTAAATTTAATTCATAATTATTCTATTAGCATATTCAATATATAACTTAGAATATCCTGGAACATTATTCTATCAAAGTATAGAAAAAGCCTAAGTTTAATTAAGAATTATTTTATTCGGATATTCTACATGAAACTTAAAATATCTTAGAACATTGTTCTGTCAGAATATTCTACATGTAACTTTTGAAAATAGACAATATACATTATTATTCTATTAGAATATCCTACATATACATAATTAAATATCAACATTATACATCATATATTCTAAAATGACAACAATAATGTCATATGTATCTGTTTATGTTTTGTTGGTGCCTCTCGATCAAATGGCGAGCAATCAGATAAGGTATCATGAACTATGATCTTTTTTGCTCTTTATTTATTTTTTATGATAGAAGTTGTTGAACATTCTTTGTTTTAGAATCAAAAACTCTTTTTTCCCTTGATTTAGTAACTTCTTCATTTCATCTGCATCAAAACATAAACCATACTTTTATTAAAACAATTAAGTTAGGATATAGACAAGCAGTTATGTAAAAAGAACATTACTAAAAAAAATTATGTTCTGAACTTAATATAGAACAAAATAATAGAATATTTCTAACATTATGAGAATAATTAAAAACATTAAAATTATTTAATAAATAATTTATAATTAAAGAATTACATTTTTTTCACAATTAATTTTACACAAATATAATATGTACAAGGAATTATTTACATTACACAGAATAGTAACTTTAAGATAAAATAACAAAAGAACATAACCGTCAACATGGTACATAATCCAAATAAAGTTTATGTTCTTTTACTTTCAATTAGTAACCTCTAGTATATTTCAGACAAGAAATTTGATATTATATAAAATACAAAATATCAGATAACCTAATCAGACCGTTAGGTTAACAACAACCACCAACAAAAACAAAAAATTTCATTAGTTTTCAACGCGTATCAGAAATTAACCTTAGCTACCGTAAACAATTTTAAATAAACATTTAAGTCAAACTACAGTAAACAAGTTCATTGTTATCCCAAGCTATAATGATTTTGGATCAAACACTAACCATAACCACAATAAAAAAAATTCATAAATTAGAATAAATAGAATAATAACTTCCCAAAGCCTATTACAAGAGATGATTTAGAATCTATATTATCTAGAATCTGAATCAAAATCTGATATTGACAAACTACAAATACAAAGAGATGAATTCGATTATCTTAAAATAGAATAAAAAATTCTCAAAATATATTATAGTTATTTAAAAAAGGACTAGGATTACAAGATCTTAGAGGACTAAATATTTAAGGGTAAGAATAGATATAAACAAAACATTATTTGGGAGTATGGTTCTTTTGACCTAAAAGAAAAAAGATCCTCTTACCCCTATGCATTCTTCACTTGATCCTAAAATATAAATATTTTATACAAGTCAAATATAAGCTCTCTTTTATTACAAACTTAAAACCAAAATATTACTTATTAAAAACAAAAAAACAAAGTCTTACATTATATTATGTTATCAAACAAATTCATTATATTTCTAACTGAATATAATGTAAAAATCTCAAACAATTCCAATATTCTATGTATAGTGAGAAGCATAAAAACATAATATCATCCAATATTTTATTATACTGTAAAACTAGTAGATTCCATCACACATTATCTTAAAAAATACTATAATTTCATCAAAACAAAATATTAGTCTATCAAACCGTACTTTGCTAATGAACTGTTAGATTATGTTATTAATCAAGAAATTAACATCAAAATTTAAACAAATTATTAAGATATTTAGAGAAGATAAAATCGAATTTATCAAAATATAAAACATAGAAAACCTATAAAAAAAAGTATTTTCTTCATCTGGAGAGGTTTGTAAGATTCTAAGGATAATTAACATTAATGAAACATGTGATAAAATTAAACATGAATTATAACTAAATACCTAAATAAAGCATAAACTGTAATTTATTAAAACATAATACCTAGAATAATATGTTATCAAAAACTAGTTTTTACAAAATTATTGCTTGATCATGTCATCAAAACTACATGTTAGAATTTGAAATTAAAGTTACAGCTCATCAGACCCTATTTTACTAATTTACTACTAGATTATGTCATTAATAAACAAATTAGCATCTTTTTATAACATTCTATGTATAATTACAAACATAAAAACTAGAATATTATCAAGTGATATATTATGTTGCATATTACAAGTGGATTCTATTAGAGACTATCTTAAACAAGTTCTGAACAACACACATAAGTTATTAAGAACATTATCAACTAACTTATTATATTATAGAGTATTATATTATATTTTCAAACAAATGTATTCCATTGTAGTGTATCAATATGTTGTCAATAATAAAGTTCAAACACTGTAATATATTCACTTAGAAAATACCTTAAATTAACAACAAACATCAATCGTTTAGAATTGCAACCCAACAATGAATATAAACATAGTTGTTGTTAACAAGTTTTATAATAAAAAACATAGCTACAGTAAAACAAGTTCATTCCAAACTATGGCTATAGCAAACATGTAAATTGCAAGAATACACAAATTCACAAAAATGTTTCATTAATAATAATCATAGAATAATTAGAATCAAAATCAACAATATTCAAGAGCATCTAGTACAAAACTTCTTAAATTGGTGCAGATTTATAAAAAAAACTAACTATATCAGTTCAAAATTACCAGATTTTGATAAACGATCCATTTTTTTGACGGTCACAATCTGAATCATTAGCTGCAAAATTCAGAATCTAAAACAATATACATATAGACATCAAGATATTTAATAAGTACCATGCTATTAAAATCAACAAATTATCATGTAATAATTGAGTAAACTCTAAAACCTAGCAACTACAAACATAAAACCAAAATATTTAACAAGTATAATTTCAACCAACAAATCAGAATACCTAGAATTAAACTATATCATGTAATAAAATCAACACATAATCATCATCTATAAATTAAATCAACCTAGCATATACATAATGAAATAAAAAAACAAACTAAATGTGATCTTGGTTCGATCTTACCAAATTTTGATGAGCTATCCATTTTTTATGATAACTGGAATCATTAGCTCCAACATCAAAATCCAAAACAGTTATATGGGTTTTTTTTATGATAATTACAATGGAGTATGGATCAAAATCCAAAACAAATAAGTTAGTTTAAGAATCAATTTCTTATGTTTTTCCTTGAGAGATTTTAGAATGAAATTTTAATCAGAATCAAAGTGGAAAAAGTTTGAATCAGAAAACACATGAAATCAATGAATTAGGATACAGATATTGAAAACAAAGATCAAAATATGTTTTTATGGTTTTATCAAGAGATTAGCGAAAGAACTCCAATTGAAGATGTATTCGATTTTGGAATCTGAATGAAATTTGAACGAACTATTACAAGAATATATAAATTAATCACTGTTGATTATTTCAACCAAAAAGAAAAATCAAACTTGAATATAAATACCATGTTTTTACAAGTGATTCAAACTTAATCCATGGATTCATAGAAATCATAATCGTATAAAAACAAACTAAAAGACGTATTAGTTTCATCTTACCATATTGTGTTGAAATACCAAATTTTGATGATCAGAATCAGAATCGCTAGCTTCATAATCAGAATCCAAATAGGTTTTCTAGGGTTTTACATGAAAGATTAAATATTGTGGAGAACAAATGAAATGTTGAATCTAAATCCAAATCTAAAGGGAATATATTCGATTTTTGGATCAGATGAAGATTCAAAATTAGTTTCTTAGGGCTTTTCTAGAGAAATTTGGGAAAATGCCTTTAATCGAACGAGCTTGGTTAAAAAAAGATGAAACCTCGATTAATAAGGATGTCGAATCAGAAGACCAGCTTAGATTTATGGTTAACCTGAAACAAATTTGTGAAGGAAGCAGAAGATGTCGATGATCGAGATTGGATCAAATGGGTTTTAGTGTTCGTATCTAGGGTTTTTAGGAAGAATATCGAGTGTTTTTTTGTGAGCTGCATGAAATAGAATGTAAAATTCCGTTACTGCCCTTTCGTGTCTTATTCTAATCCCAATATATATATATATATATATATATATATATATATATATATATATATATATATATATATATATATATATATATATATAACTAAAGTCATACGTAGGAATGCATATAAAAATAAGCACGAAAACGTACATAAATTTTACGTCGGAACATAAAGAAACTCGAATTTATATTGAAACGTACATAAAAATAAGTACGTAATATTTTATTTTAGGTTAATGAATGGAAGTTTAAATAATCAAAAACGTATTATACATGATGTGACTCATAAGTATGAAACATACATTAAAATATCCATTTTGCACCATTGGACATCATAAAAGAGTATTAATCACCAAGCAATCAAGAACACGTGTGTTGGTCAACAATTTTTGTGACTTAGAAAAGACTAGTAGATTTGATTGCCTTTGCCATTATCAACCATGAACAATTTTTTACGTAACAAACCACCCCAAACCTTTGTTTAGCCGGACTGCTTGTCATGTACTGCAAACCCTCCTCAAGGCATTTTTTTCCAATAGCGAGCTTAAGCTCATCTCTGTTGTCGATTATATATAGAAGCTCGATCTTTTGACTCGTGTCTACCGTTTGTGATGGAATATTGACATTAAATGGGTCATACCATGAAACATGGAATCTGAATACATATGTTTAGGTTCATCATTTGATTCCTCACCATCATCATTACTTTCTATGTCCGATATGTCTAACTTTGTACAATTTGCAAACTCCCTATATCCTTTTAGTCACCATTATTAAAAAAATGAACTTTTTGTTTCCATTTTCATTAGCAACTTGATTAATCATACCTTGTGGTTTGTGTTCAAACTAATCATGTACACCTACATCATTAAGATATGTACCAACATCATCATCACCAATGTATTTATAATTCTACGATTCCACATACAAAATTGGTGGTTGTACTACATTTTCATTTTCAACAACATTATAATATTGAGGTACACTAAGAGTGATAAAAGTATATATTGGGTTGTTGCTCCTTTTTCCTCTAGATATGTTTGCTACATAAGCTTTTCCTATATCACCAACTTCATTAGCATCATCACCTTCATCAACCGCCACAAAAATAAATGTGCCAAAACACACACACACACACATACACACACACACACACACATATATATATATATATATATATATATATATATATATATATATATATATATATATATATATATATAGAAAGTACATGTCTTCCCGATCCTGAAAATATAAATTTCGTCGAAATCCAAATCCGTATGAATTAGATATGATTTTTATAAGATATAAAAGTCAGTCACACACAAGGAATGTGTGACATAAAAAGCTACGAAGAGAATGGTTGACTTTTAGCTAATGCCACCAAAAAGAAAATCGTAGTACTCCTTAAAATATGAATTTTTAGAAAAAAAATGTCAAAAACGGAGTTCGTATGAGAGAGTTATGATTTTAGCAAAATCATTTAATTTTATAAAAATATGGACGGAAAATAAAGTCAAAACTAGTCGACGGAGTCTAAACGAAAGTTGTAGATCACGTCGATAGCTACACGTGGATATAAAGAACGTCAAAAACGGAGTTCGTATGAACGAGTTATGAATTATAATAGCATATTTACATATTAAAATAAAGTATAAATCATATATACATATACATATATATACATATGTATATATCATTAGAAAGGTATCGACGATGGGGTCGTTATAAGACTAGTGTTGAGTACTTTCGACATTAGTTTAGTATAAATATCGTTAAATCTATTTAAAATAGTATTATAAAGGGGTATTTAGTCGTTTAAATAACTATAAGGTAATTAAGTAACTATAGAGGGTCATTTTTGAAAATTCAATTACTATAAATAAGAGGCTCTAGGCTCTCATATTTCTTGCACCATTCTTTTTATTCAAGAGTCTTTCTCTTCTTATCCCCTGAGCATTTCAAATCTTCGTGATTTGACTTCTCTTTCTGTAGTTTTAGTATAGTAAGGTGAGCGCTGAAGCGCTACAAAAATCTTTTTAGAAAGATTCAGCGACTAAGTTCTGTCCGCGCAAAACCCGATTTCTCGCTAAACCACCTATAAGTGAGTTATGATTTTCGTTCTTTAAGTATAACTTATGTTTAAGTTCATTATCGTTATTATGAACCTATAAGCATTAATTGTGCTAAGTATAATTAAATATAGATTATACAAAGTGTTATTATAATACCTTTTAACTGCTCATGGTATGGGGAATCTGGTTTGAAGGGCCGCATAGGGTTGTAGGATTTCAAAATAGCTTAAATGTCAAAATGGTTCTGCCCTCCAATTTTTCATGTATGACCCCTATCTGTACATAGTAGTTGAAAAGTATTATTTAACATTTATAAAACAATATCACTCATAGACCTTGAGTTAATTAGTCGCAATAAATATTAAACTAAAACTTAGTAATAATAATGCTAGGTTTCGTCGAAGGAAAAGACGATTGTTAGAAGTAAAGCGTTGTCCGAATTTTGAGTCATCACTTTAACAAGTGAGTGAGTAGTTACTTTCATCTTACACATAGATATGAAATATTTAATATAAACTATGTGCTATGTGTGCATATTATCTCTGTTCTTGATATATATGTTGAATGAACGATTTATACATGTTTATTTGATTTAAATTGCATATGTATTTTTATACCTATAAATATATTGGGTAAAGATGGGTAGCTGAAAGATGATATAAAAGATGAGAGATAAAAGATGATATAGATGTTGAGGGGTGTAAAATGATAAGAAGCCTTGACTTTGAAGTTGATCCAGTCATCTAGCAGAGTATAAATGACGACCACTGACTATTCTAGACAGTCCAATGGAACACTAGTAGACTCGCAACTTGTAGGTGTTTTTGAACTATGTATTCACCATACATACACTAAAAACCCTGATATTCATGGACTTAGTGCCTTATGAATGGACGTTGGAAGCTATGGATTTAGTGCCCTATAGATGAATATTGACAGATATGGACTTAGTGCCTAATAACTAACATCAGCAGCTATGGACTTAGTGCCCATTAGATAAACCCTAGCAGTGATGGACTTCGTGCTTATTCCTTAGGACAATCCTTAGGAATGAATGAATGAATGATAGATGATTCTTAGGGTAGATCCTTAAGAATAAAGAAGATAATGAGGATGTGAAGTTGGGTTAATTATTTGATGATTAAACATAATAATTATATTATTGTGGGTTGAAAACCATATGTACTCACCATGTTTCCCAACCTGACCCACTCAGTTTATTTATATCACAAGTATCGATACGAAGACACATTACACTGAGAGATTAATGGAGATGTAAATCATTAGTGTAAATGAATATAAGATCTGTTTATGCTTATGTTTATGTATTGACGATGACATCCCAATGTTTTAATATAAATAAAATACATTTCTTAGGAAATGCTTTGATAATACTATTATCATGTTTTTTTGGGAAAAAATTTCGCAATACTACTTTTCAAAAAGGATATTCTGATTTTTAAATAAGCATAAATAAAATTTTTTAAAATGACCGTGAATTTGGGGATGTCACAACCAAACACTCTCTTAATCTCTTCTTGCATTTTTAGCAAGAATAAACAATTGTATCATTGTTTTAACGGTTGAGCTCCCAAGCATATGTCAAACCAAAATCTTGCTTTATCACCTTTGCTCACTTTTAAGTTTTAATGTATCTTTCAGTATCATATTCTCGTCATGCAAATGATTTGTATATCCCACAAATTTTTCTCACGTACCTTTCATCTTACACCCATTGAAATCGAGACCCACCGCATCACCATGTATGGCTTTGATGACTTTCACCCACATCACATCTTTGACTATTTACTTATCTTTGTATCCATTTCAACAACAATGCTTAATTAAACGCCTTGAGGTTTCCAACACCCAAACCATCCTTATCAAGGACGTCATAACAAGGTTCCTCTTAATCAATGCCATTTTCTTTGTTTCCTCGTCACCTCCCCAAAAAACGTTTGCCATTAAACTTCAAGAAGGGATAAATCAAGTGAGAGTGAGACCATATCGATGCCCAAAATTTCAAAAAGATGAGATAAACAAGCTAATTCAGGAAAGGCTTGTAGCAGACATTATTTAATCATCAATTAGCTTTTTTTTCCAAGTCTTGCATTGTTGGTTAAGAAGCAGAATGGCACATAGCGATTTTGTATAGACTATCGCGCCTTAAACAAAGATTTTTCTCTCAAATATCTCATTTCTCTCGTGTCTCTCTAAAATCCAACCACCAGAACCACCCTTAAAATCTCTCACTTCTCCATCCCTTCACGACTAACACCATTATTGATGCCATATCTTCCTTGTCTCCCTCTTTCTTTCATTATATGAATAGAAAAATCAAGTTGATTTTGTCCCTCGGGCACCCAAAAGCAAAAATTTATTTACAACTTTTCGATTGGAACATTTATTCTCCTATAATTTCAGGTAAATCTCCTTCTTAATTGTATTGGTCCCCCGGGACGGAACACAAACATTCTAAACGACGGAGCCGAAATCAGAATTTCAAAACGAAACCATAAATTCACACATGTTACTAGTTTCTAATAGATACATTTAAAGGTCTTTCAATATAAAAAAATCCTTATATTGAAATATAAAAAGGGAAATTTATAGAAAAATCCTAATATTTTGAGAATTTTTTTTAATAAAATCATAAATTTATTTTTTTGAACATAAAAGTCCCGACTATTTAACTTTTTTGACTAGAAAAAGCCTAAAAACCGGCTAATTTATTCACTTTAGCCCTTTTGACATGTTCAGCAGGTCATGAGACTAAATCGTTAACTTTTGCAAAATAATGAGACTTTTATGCAAATTTCGTCAAAACTCGTATATAATATATAACCGTATTTTTTTTGTATTTATATGTATTTACGTATTTTTTTAAGGTTTTATATGTATATGTTTATGTATTTTAAATGTATAAACGTATTTTTTTCATGTATTTATATGTGCATTTAAGTAGTATTTTACATACTTTTATGTATTTTTATGTGTTATTTTTTATTTATTACATATTTATATGTATTTTTACATATTTATGTATTTTTTAAAGTTTTTTATATGGATGTTTATGTGGTTTTATGTATTTTAAATGTATAAATATATTTTTTACATATTTATATGTATTTTAAGTATTTTAAATATTTTTTATGTATTTATTATTTTTAAGCATTACGTATTTATATGTAATTTTATGTATTTATGTATTTTTTAAAGTTTTTTATATTGATGTTTTTGTGTTTTTATGTATTTTAAATATATAAATGTTTTTTTTACATATTTATTTGTACTTTTAATTATCTTAAATATTTTTTACGTATTTTTATATTTTATTTTTTATGTATTACATATTTATATGTATTTTTACGTATATATATATATATATATATATATATATATATATATATTAAGTTCTTTTTATATCGATTCTTATTGTTTTGTATTGTAAATGTATAAACGTAATTTTTATGTGTTATTCTTTTATTTATTAAGTATTAATATGTATTAATATGTATTTATGTATTTATATGTACATAAAAATATATAAAAACATATAAAAATAATAAATAAAAAAATAACACATAAAAATATATAAAATACTAAAAAATACGTAAAAATACATTTATAAATTTAAAATACGTAATCATATATATATATATATATATATATATAAACTTTAAAAAATACATAAATACATATAAATACGTGATACACAAAAAATAACACATAAAAATACATAAAAAATTATAAAAATACATATAAGTACATAAAAAAGTACTCTTTTACATTTAAAATACATAAAAGTACATAAACATCCATATAAAAAACTTTAAAAAACACAGAAATCGTAAAAATACATATAAATACGTAATACATAAAAACCACACATAAAAAATATTTAAATACTAAAAAATACATATAAATATGTAAAAAATTATATTTATATAGTTAAAATACATAAAATATATAAACATCCATATACAAACCTTTAAAAAATACATAAATACATCCAAATACATATAAATACGTAGTACATAAATACATAAATACATAAACACATAATCCGGCCAACCAATGAATGTCAACGGACACTAGGGTTTCTGAGTTTTAATTTTTAATTTTTTTGAGATTTGTTTTCTTAAAAAATTGGGGTTTTTCATAGAGATTCGTATGGGTTTTAAAATTTTTATATTTGGATTTGATTTGAAGATTTGAATTTATATCTTTGTAGATTTTCCTTGCAATCCCCTTTAAGGTTCCGCCACTGGATCCCTTCTTTCTTCTTTCTTTCTGATTATCTAAGAAATAAAAGCTGTAATTTTTTGTTTCTTTATTCAAAGTTGTTCATGAATTGAGGTTTGGATTCAATTGTAGTATCGTATTATTTTTAACCTGGTAGTCACTTTACTTTTGTGAATTAGGTCAGCAATGAGGCTCTTAGATAGAACGACATTGTCAAGCTTGCACATAGAAAGGCTCTTAAATATATCAAATGCAAAGGTAATTATATTTGTGTAATTCTTGCTGAGTAGTTGTTTATGTGGTTTACTCTTATTCAATTTCTTGAAAAAAATGTCTTTTTTTTATCAATGAAATACATGCTGTAATGCAGTCCGAAGAACCAAAAACGTACAAATATACTTGTCACTGATAAATGAAAGACTGGTAATATCACCTGTTTCTTCAAGTGGGTATTAATTTGTTACTTTTGTTCTTTCAATTTCTTGAAATTGAAAGAGACGTTGATTTACTTTTGAATTTTCATGTTTTATTATTTTGGCAGCTTTCTTGAGGGTCAACCTAAACAAACAGGCTTAAAAGAATTGCTTCAGGTATCTCATGTGCTTTATTATTACATACCTTCTTGATACATCCATATATGACCCATTTGTTATGTTGGAATGACTAGAGTTAGTTTTTATTCATTTATGACCTATGTCCTTCATTCAGTTAATTCATATTTTTATTATAATACATGCCTTTTTGGATATAGATGCTTGGTTGGTGACAGAAAGGCACGATTTAAGTTTTCACAAGCATGAACACAAATCATATCGTTGAGTTATGTCTAAATCTTCATCCCTTGACTGATCATATTCACCATGACATACACCTTTTGCAATTATTAAATGGTACTTGAACATTATGAAGTCAATAACTATGATTTTACCATATCTACTCCAACATGATTTGCTCCATATTTTTCATATAATTCTAACAAAGATTTGAAAAATGAAGTTGTCTTACATATCTTTAGCTGTGTTTGAATTATTTAATAGATTTTAGACAAGAGGATGAACTTTGTCAGATTGTTTTTGGGTTGGTATCTTCTTGCTTTACTAATGCATGTGCAAAATAAATATAAATGTTAATCAGGATGATAACAAAGTTCTTATAAAAAATAAAAGTAATATGGAATAAAAATAGAATTTTTGGAAATAAATGCAATACACATATTGTTATTTAGAATTTTTGGAAATAGATCCTATAAAGACTTGGGATTGCACTCTTCTTCGGATGTAAAAAACTCTGGTTTGGCTCTTTCAAGCAACTTTATTATTACCCCCTTGGTAATAATTTTGTTCCTAAAGATGCTAACTGCTAAACAAAATTTATCGATAGGAATTTCATGTTCATTCATAAGAAAAAGCTATGTTCCAGTTTGTAGTCAAGAAACCAAATGGATTCACAACAGCTAAAATTTCTTCCAATCGTCTGTCCCAATCCGTTGGAGGCATCCTGATCACACATCATAAGTAGGGGTGAGATCAAATTATGATTCTATAACCAGTTAGATTTTTTAGAGTATATTACTTTGGATAATCATCTAATTGACCACATACTTTCATTTATTTGTGTTTTATTGCATCATCTTATCATTTTTTTCAGACTTTTTCTTATTAAAGCATAATATTAATATGTATGAAAATACATTTAGTTAGAGCATCTTACCCTTATATTCAATTAATGCAGGATATACCATTCACTTTTACTAATTTGTTAGAGCATCCTGATTTCCCTCATATTCAGTTAGAGAATCTTACCCTTATATTCAATTAATAGCATCCTAATTTCATCTAATTATACAGCATCTTCAATTCACTTTTTGCCTATAACAACATCCTTTTTTTTGCCTATTATAACATCATTTTTTTTTACCTATTACAGCATCCCGATTTTCAACCACCAAAATGTCTAATAAAAAACAAATAGGTACATGTTCCTTCTTCCTTATTTTCAGCTTTTTGAACACCGTGTTAAATTACATGCTCCATAAAAGTAGGATGCTATTTTTTGCTTTCTAAATGCTAAGCAGGAAATAACATCATACTGTTATACCTCTGATATTAGGCAAATAAGTTAGTTAGGGGTAATATGGGAAATCAACAAGTTAAAGAGTGTCTTATTAATGGGAGGGGCATTTTAGGCATTTTATAGTATTTAGTTGTTATGTCAGATGGTATAAGAAGAGGGTAGTGAGCACGGAGTAAGGATCTATCTTTTGCGTGAAAATTGGAATTCATTCTTATTAGGAGATTGGCTATCTCGAATCAGCTAAACTATCTCCATTCTTGTAATCATTTGGTATTATCACATGTTTTTCAATCAATATTAGAATCCTCGATTGTTTATGTGTTATTGAATCGGTTCTTAAAATCTAGTTCATAACAATCGGTATTAGAGCAATAGATCCAAGAGCTGTTCAGAGCGTAGATATGGCAGAAGAAGGATTCAAAGAAGTGTGTGTTGAACTACAACAACAGATTCAAATTCAAGGGTCACTCTTCACAAATAAAATGGAAGAGATGACTACAGGGAATAGAGAGTTGTTCTTTACATTTGGAAAGGATAAGGGAGTCGGGCAAGGAAGCAGATACACAATGCCGCCACCACGTGGATACCACAGAGGAACCAACTGGAGAATCAAGAAGCTGGAGATACCACTATTTTATGGAAATAGTTCCAATGGTTGGGTTCTTGAGGCAGAGAGACAATTTGTAGATTATCAATTATCAGAACAAGAAAAACTGGAGGTTGCAGTGGCTGCACTAGAGGGCTTTGTTGCTCGCTGGTATGACGAAGAACACCATCGTCGACCAATTAGAGATTGGGAAGAACTAAAATCTCTAATCATCCGATGATTCAGATCCTTAATATTCGCAGCAAAGCCATGGTGGTCGGTCTCCCATGGCGGAAGGCAGTCGGAGCACCAATAGGTATCAGGGAGATAATAGATCCGTCAAATGATGGACGGGAGAATAAACGGGAAGAAACATTTTTAAGGTTTTGTCAAAATAGGCTTAAAAGCGACAATTGGGCCGAAATCAAATCGTTGGGTCAACAAAAATTAAATCAAACCATTAACTTTGACATTTCCATTAAGATCGATCAAATGAATAGCCCAAGAGAAATTAAAGCATCGATAACAAATTTAGCCTCACCTTCGGAGGTGATTTCACCAATTCTCACGTACACATCAACCCCACCCTTGTCAATTTCACCGTTTCCTACCGAGGAGCTACAAGATGGTGATCTATCTCTAAGAGAAAAAAACGAAATAGTAGAACAAAATGTCATCGTGCTAAACTTCAAGGTTCAAAGAAAGACAAAGAGATTGGGAAAAGTCATGTTGCTTTTCCTTTGAGTTTACATGGCAATATTAATGAAGGAGAAGATGTTAATACAATTGATGAAAATGTTGATCAGAAAGAACATAAGTCTCAATATGAAGGTAACAATAGTACGATATCAAGTCCATTGGCACCATTGATGGAAGTGGTGTCAGGTGAATGTGTTTATGTTTGTGCAATGTGGATTAAAGCTCTGACATGGATGCAAAACCCACAAGCTAGTTTTCTTAAACTATCTAATCTTGTTTGATTGATCTTAAACTATCTAAACTATCTAGCTTGTGGGTTTTGCATCCATGTCAGAGCTTTAATCCACATTGCACAAACATAAACACATTCACCTGACACCACTTCCATCAATGGTGCCAATGGACTTGATATCATACTATTGTTACCTTCATGTTGAGACTTATGTTCTTTCTGATCAACATTTTCATCAATTGTATTAACATCTTCTCCTTCATTAATATTGCCATGTAAACTCAAAGGAAAAGCAACATGACTTTTCCCAATCTCTTTGTCTTTCTTTGAACCTTGAAGTTTAGAACGATGACATTTTGTTCCTGCTATTTCGTTTTTTTCTCTTAGAGATAGATCACCATCTTGTAGCTCCTCGGTAGGAAACGGTGAAATTGACAAGGGTGGGGTTGATGTGTACGTGAGAATTGGTGAAATCACCTCCGAAGGTGAGGCTAAATTTGTTATCGATGCTTTAATTTCTCTTGGGCTATTCATTTGATCGATCTTAATGGAAATGTCAAAGTTAATGGTTTGATTTAATTTTTGTTGACCCAACGATTTGATTTCGGCCCAATTGTCGCTTTTAAGCCTATTTTGACAAAACCTTAAAAATGTTTCTTCCCGTTTATTCTCCCGTCCATCATTTGACGGATCTATTATCTCCCTGATACCTATTGGTGCTCCGACTGCCTTCCGCCATGGGAGACCGACCACCATGGCTTTGCTGCGAATATTAAGGATCTGAATCATCGGATGATTAGAGATTTTAGTTCTTCCCAATCTCTAATTGGTCGACGATGGTGTTCTTCGTCATACCAGCGAGCAACGAAGCCCTCTAGTGCAGCCACTGCAACCTCCAGTTTTTCTTGTTCTGATAATTGATAATCTACAAATTGTCTCTCTGCCTCAAGAACCCAACCATTGGAACTATTTCCATAAAATAGTGGTATCTCCAGCTTCTTGATTCTCCAGTTGGTTCCTCTGTGGTATCCACGTGGTGGCGGCATTGTGTATCTGCTTCCTTGCCCGACTCCCTTATCCTTTCCAAATGTAGAGAACAACTCTTTATTCCCTGTAGTCATCTCTTCCATTTTCTTTGTGAAGAGTGACCCTTGAATTTGAATCTGTTGTTGTAGTTCAACACACACTTCTTTGAATCCTTCTTCTGCCATATCTACGCTCTGAATAGCTCTTGGATCTATTGCTCTAATACCGATTGTTATGATCTAGATTTTAAGAACCGATTCAATAACACATAAACAATCGAGGATTCTAATATTGATTGAAAAACATGTGATAATACCAAATGATTACAAGAATGGAGATAGTTTAGCTGATTCGAGATAGCCAATCTCCTAATAAGAATGAATTCCAATTTTCACGCAAAAGATAGATCCTTACTCCGTGCTCACTACCCTCTTCTTATACCATCTGACATAACAACTAAATACTATAAAATGCCTAAAATGCCCCTCCCATTAATAAGACACTCTTTAACTTGTTGATTTCCCATATTACCCCTAACTAACTTATTTGCCTAATATCAGAGGTATAACAGTATGATGCTATTTCCTGCTTAGCATTTAGAAAGCAAAAAATAGCATCCTACTTTTATGGAGCATGTAATTTAACACGGTGTTCAAAAAGCTGAAAATAAGGAAGAAGGAACATGTACCTATTTGTTTTTTATTAGACATTTTGGTGGTTGAAAATCGGGATGCTGTAATAGGTAAAAAAAATGATGTTATAATAGGCAAAAAAAAGGATGTTGTTATAGGCAAAAAGTGAATTGAAGATGCTGTATAATTAGATGAAATTAGGATGCTATTAATTGAATATAAGGGTAAGATTCTCTAACTGAATATGAGGGAAATCAGGATGCTCTAACAAATTAGTAAAAGTGAAATGGTATATCCTTCATTAATTGAATATAAGGGTAAGATGCTCTAACTAAATGTATTTTCATACATATTAATATTATGCTTTAATAAGAAAAAGTCTGAAAAAAATGATAAGATGATGCAATAAAACACAAATAAATGAAAGTATGTGGTCAATTAGATGATTATCCAAAGTAATATACTCTAAAAAATCTAACTGGTTATAGAATCATAATTTGATCTCACCCCTACTTATGATGTGTGATCAGGATGCCTCCAACGGATTGGGACAGACGATTGGAAGAAATTTTAGCTGTTGTGAATCCATTTGGTTTCTTGACTACAAACTGGAACATAGCTTTTTCTGATGAATGAACATGAAATTCCTATCGATAATTTTGTTTAGCAGTTAGCATCTTTAGGAACAAAATTATTACCAAGGGGGTAATAATAAAGTTGCTTGAAAGAGCCAAACCAGAGTTTTTTACATCCGAAGAAGAGTGCAATCCCAAGTCTTTATAGGATCTATTTCCAAAAATTCTAAATAACAATATGTGTATTGCATTTATTTCCAAAAATTCTATTTTTATTCCATATTAATTTTATTTTTTATAAGAACTTTGTTATCATCCTGATTAACATTTATATTTATTTTGCACATGCGTTAGTAAAGCAAGAAGATACCAACCCAAAAACAATCTGACAAAGTTCATCCTCTTGTCTAAAATCTATTAAATAATTCAAACACAACTAAAGATATGTAAGACAACTTCATTTTTCAAATCTTTGTTAGAATTATATGAAAAATATGGAGCAAATCATGTTGGAGTAGATATGGTAAAATCATAGTTATTGACTTCATAATGTTCAAGTACCATTTAATAATTGCAAAAGGTGTATGTCATGGTGAATATGATCAGTCAAGGGATGAAGATTTAGACATAACTCAACGATATGATTTGTGTTCATGCTTGTGAAAACTTAAATCGTGCCTTTCTGTCACCAACCAAGCATCTATATCCAAAAAGGCATGTATTATAATAAAAATATGAATTAACTGAATGAAGGACATAGGTCATAAATGAATAAAAACTAACTCTAGTCATTCCAACATAACAAATGGGTCATATATGGATGTATCAAGAAGGTATGTAATAATAAAGCACATGAGATACCTGAAGCAATTCTTTTAAGCCTGTTTGTTTAGGTTGACCCTCAAGAAAGCTGCCAAAATAATAAAACATGAAAATTCAAAAGTAAATCAACGTCTCTTTCAATTTCAAGAAATTGAAAGAACAAAAGTAACAAATTAATACCCACTTGAAGAAACAGGTGATATTACCAGTCTTTCATTTATCAGTGACAAGTATATTTGTACGTTTTTGGTTCTTCGGACTGCATTACAGCATGTATTTCATTGATAAAAAAAGACATTTTTTTTCAAGAAATTGAATAAGAGTAAACCACATAAACAACTACTCAGCAAGAATTACACAAATATAATTACCTTTGCATTTGATATATTTAAGAGCCTTTCTATGTGCAAGCTTGACAATGTCGTTCTATCTAAGAGCCTCATTGCTGACCTAATTCACAAAAGTAAAGTGACTACCAGGTTAAAAATAATACGATACTACAATTGAATCCAAACCTCAATTCATGAACAACTTTGAATAAAGAAACAAAAAATTACAGCTTTTATTTCTTAGATAATCAGAAAGAAAGAAGAAAGAAGGGATCTAGTGGCGGAACCTTAAAGGGGATTGCAAGGAAAATCTACAAAGATATAAATTCAAATCTTCAAATCAAATCCAAATATAAAAATTTTAAAACCCATACGAATCTCTATGAAAAACCCCAATTTTTTAAGAAAACAAATCTCAAAAAAATTAAAAATTAAAACTCAGAAACCCTAGTGTCCGTTGACATTCATTGGTTGGCCGGATTATGTGTTTATGTATTTATGTATTTATGTACTACGTATTTATATGTATTTGGATGTATTTATGTATTTTTTAAAGGTTTGTATATGGATGTTTATATATTTTATGTATTTTAACTATATAAATATAATTTTTTACATATTTATATGTATTTTTTAGTATTTAAATATTTTTTATGTGTGGTTTTTATGTATTACGTATTTATATGTATTTTTACGATTTCTGTGTTTTTTAAAGTTTTTTATATGGATGTTTATGTACTTTTATGTATTTTAAATGTAAAAGAGTACTTTTTTATGTACTTATATGTATTTTTATAATTTTTTATGTATTTTTATGTGTTATTTTTTGTGTATCACGTATTTATATGTATTTATGTATTTTTTAAAGTTTATATATATATATATATGATTACGTATTTTAAATTTATAAATGTATTTTTACGTATTTTTTAGTATTTTATATATTTTTATGTGTTATTTTTTTATTTATTATTTTTATATGTTTTTATATATTTTTATGTACATATAAATACATAAATACATATTAATACATATTAATACTTAATAAATAAAAGAATAACACATAAAAATTACGTTTATACATTTACAATACAAAACAATAAGAATCGATATAAAAAGAACTTAATATATATATATATATATATATATATACACGTAAAAATACATATAAATATGTAATACATAAAAATAAAATATAAAAATACGTAAAAAATATTTAAGATAATTAAAAGTACAAATAAATATGTAAAAAAAACATTTATACATTTAAAATACATAAAAACACAAAAACATCAATATAAAAAACTTTAAAAAATACATAAATACATAAAATTACATATAAATACGTAATGCTTAAAAATAATAAATACATAAAAAATATTTAAAATACATATAAATATGTAAAGAATATATTTATACATTTAAAATACATAAAACCACATAAACATCCATATAAAAAACTTTAAAAAATACATAAATATGTAAAAATACATATAAATATGTAATAAATAAAAAATAACACATAAAAATACATAAAAGTATGTAAAATACTACTTAAATGCACATATAAATACATGAAAAAAATACGTTTATACATTTAAAATACATAAACATATACATATAAAACCTTAAAAAAATACGTAAATACATATAAATACAAAAAAAATACGGTTATATATTATATACGAGTTTTGACGAAATTTGCATAAAAGTCTCATTATTTTGCAAAAGTTAACGATTTAGTCTCATGACCTGCTGAACATGTCAAAAGGGCTAAAGTGAATAAATTAGCCGGTTTTTAGGCTTTTTCTAGTCAAAAAAGTTAAATAGTCGGGACTTTTATGTTCAAAAAAATAAATTTATGATTTTATTAAAAAAAATTCTCAAAATATTAGGATTTTTCTATAAATTTCCCTTTTTATATTTCAATATAAGGATTTTTTTATATTGAAAGACCTTTAAATGTATCTATTAGAAACTAGTAACATGTGTGAATTTATGGTTTCGTTTTGAAATTCTGATTTCGGCTCCGTCGTTTAGAATGTTTGTGTTCCGTCCCGGGGGACCAATACAATTAAGAAGGAGATTTACCTGAAATTATAGGAGAATAAATGTTCCAATCTTAGTAGCAATTACGAGAAATTGCGAGAGTAATTGCTACTAAAGTCCTTGAAAAATTGATGCAGATGTACATGATGGTAGTTTGTGGTTGTTACGTGATGGTTGTATTAGGTTTTAGAAAGAAGAAAATTTTGAAGGAGTTGGGAAAGTGCTCGAAATGATGAAGAAGCATGAAGTTCCTATAACCCTTGGAATGTACAATATATTGATTCAAATCTTGTGTAAGCTTAAAAAGACCATTGTAGCTAGAGCGTTACTCAATGGGCTTATCTCAATAAATGTGAAGCCTAATTCAATTACTTACAATCCTTTGATTCATGGATATTGCAATGAGGGGAAGTTAGTTATTCTAAAGAGATCTATGTTTGATCCTTTTGACACATGCAAAAAGATGAACAATATCAAGTCGTACGTGAGAAGGGTGTTTGTTTATTATGAACGATTGCACCGAGTTGATGCAGAAATATCTTGGTCCCTTGGGGAATGTTGTGGATTCCTATGAATTTTACCAGTCAACAATTCCCATGAAAGGCTAGACCGGAACAAGATTCTACAAGTTATCAGGATGAAACACATTGAGAAATACATTGAAATGTTCATAAAGAATTGATGTGTGAATAGATGGAAACGAACCTGTGAAGTTGGAATTCAGATACAGCTTCAATAATTTGCGGACTGAATAATAGAGAAAGAGAAACTCGTCAACATATTTGTTAAACTTCACTAATTTGTGGATTGAATAATAGAGAAGGAGAAACTCGTCAACATATTTGTTAAATTGAAACGTGATTTTAATGTGGAGTTCAGAATTTGCGATTTGATGTAAACGAACCTATGAAATTGAAAATCAGAGACAACTTCACTAATATGTGGACTGAAGAAGTAGAAATTCGTCATCATAATTAATAATCATTAAATTGAAATGTGATTGTAATGTGGAGTTTAAAATTTGCGAATTGATGTAAACGAAAAAAATCAAAGACTGCTTCACTAATATGTGGATTGAATGATAGAGAAGCAAAAGTTAGTCATCATTGAAACATGAGTGCAATGTGGAATTCAAAATTGACAAAGTGAGAGATAGGCAGGAAACAAACAACTCAACGAACGAATTAGGTCAAAATTGCAAATTTATTGTTTACCTCTCAATCATTTTTTTAATAAATAAAATAAAAGAGCATAAAGGGAAAAATTGAGCGTATCCTGGGAGGGATTTTAAGAATTTTGCGCGTGTGCTTGCGATGATGCATTTGGAGGTGAATGCCTTTTTGACCATTTTGCTCCTTAGTTCATTTAATTAGCTCTTTTCAATATATGTTTATGTGTTTTAAAGGAATTGGACTTCAAGATGGCGGGCTTAATGTATATTCGAACAAAATATAATGTATGGAAGGATAGTAAAAATGTTAAGCTAGTTCGATAATATGAAGTCCAACCTTGCTAAAAAAATATAGCTAATAGATATAAATTGGTCCCCAAACCAATTGATAGAATGATACTAAAAAATAAAATAAAGAGTGTATTATTAAGTATTAAGACAAAATTGTAAAATTGGTTCCTGAATTCCTATGGTTTTGTAAAAAGTAAAAACTATGGATAGGGTTTAAAAAAATTCCTTGCATAAAATGTCTAAAATCATGAAATTTATAAACTTGAAAAGGTGGTTATGCCCTTTTTTATTTGTTACATTTTTATAATTATTTAACACTATTTTAATTTTTAAAAAAGGAAAAAAAAGAATTAGCGACCTACTTTTACACAGATTAAAACACCATACTCACCTTTGGTTCTCTCCATTGTTCCTCTCCTCCTTCCTTTCGTTGAGACCTCTAGAAACTAAACTTAGGTGACATCTAGCACCTCTCCACTATGCCACCATAACTTTCGTTCATGGAGCCAGACTTGGAGGTGGATATGCATCCATCTGATTCAACTTAACGGTGGGAAATCCACCGATGTCGCCCTTATTGCTAGATTATGTCAGCCCAGTCACCGCCAGTTTTCACCTCTTACGGCTACCATCTATCTACTAGTTACTGGCCTGCACCATGACTTCTCTCTCATCTAGAACACACCTACTCTCTCTACAACTCACCTTTTGAAGCTAATTAAAAGCCACAATTGAGGATGTATTTTGAGATGAGGTTATGAACTTCTGATTTAATAGGAAAAGCTTGAGTTCTAAACTTTTAAATAATTTTAAAAAGTTCAAATATTTTATCATTTTTCTTCGCTTTTTGTAGCTAATTGAAAAGTCTAGACAAATGAGGATGTAATTTGAGATGAGGTTCTAAACTTTTGATTTAATATGATTTAATAGGACAAACTTGGGTTCTAAGCTTATAAATAATTTTGAGAAGTTCCAATCTTTTATCAATTTTTTCTTCACCTTTTGAAGCTAATTGAAAAGTGTTAGACAATTGAGGATGTAATTTGAGATGAGGTTCTGAACTTTTGATTTAATAGGAAAAGCTTGGAGTTCTAAACTTATAAATAATTTTAAAATTTTCCAATCTTTAATGAATTTTCTTCACTATTTGAAGCTAATCTAAAAGTCTAGACAATTGAGGTTGTAACTTGAGATGGGGTTTTGAACTTCTGATTTAAAAGGAAAAACTATGGGTTCTAAACTTATAAATAATTTTAAAAAGTTCCAATCTTTTATCAATTTTCTTCACCTATTGAAGTTAATTGAAAAGTCTAGACAATTGTAAATGTAATTTGAGACAATGTTCTGAACTTCTGATTTAATAAGAAAAGCGTGAGGTTCTAAACTTATAAATATTTTTTAAAAGTTCTAATCTTTAATCAATTTTCTTCACCTTTTGAAGCTAATTGAAAAGTTTGGACAATTGAGGATGTAATTTAAAATGGTGTTCTGAACTTCAGGTTTGATAGGGAAAGCTTGGGTTCATAACATATAAATAATTTTGAAAAGTTCCAATATTTTAATCAATTTTCTTCACCTTTTGAAGCAAATTGAAACGTCTAGACTATTAAGGATGTATTATGAGATAAGGTTATGAAATTCCGATTTAATAGGAAAAGCTTGAGTTCTAAACTTATAAATTATTTTAAAATGTTATAACCTTTTATCAATTTTCTTCGCCTTTTAAAGCTAATTGAAAAGTCTAGACAAATGAGGATATAATTTGAGATGGGGTTCTGAATTTTGATTTAATAGGAAAAACTTGGGTTCTAAACTTATAAGTAATGTTGAAAAATTTCAATCTTTATCAATTTTCTTCACCTTTTGAAGCTAATTGAAAAGTCTAGACAAATAAGGTGTAATTTGAGATGGGGTTCTGAACTTCTGATTTAATAGGAAAAGCTTGGCTTCTAAACTTAAAAATAATTTTAAAAAGTTCCAATCATTAATGAATTTTCTTCACCTTTTGAAACTAATTGAAAAGTCTAGATAATTGAGGATGTAATTTAAGATGGGGTTTTGAACTTTTGATTTAAAAGGATAAGCTTGGGTTCCAAACTTATAAATAATTTTAAAAAGTTCCAAGCATTTATCAATTTTCTTCATCTTTTGAAGCTAACTAAAAAGTCAATACAATTGAGGATGTAATTTGAGATGGGTTTCTAAACTTCTGATTTGATAGGAAAAGTTTGGGTTCTAAACTTATAAATAATTCTAAAATGTTCCAATATTTTATCAATTTTCTTCACCTTTTGAAGCCAATCGACAAACCTAGACAATTGAGTATGTAATTTGAGATGGGGTTTTAAACTTATAATTTAATAGGGAAAGCTTGGGTTCTTAACTTACAAATAATTTTGAAAAATTCCAATCTTTAATACATTTTCTTCTCCTTTTGAAGCTAATTAAAAGCCTAGACAATTGATGATGTATTTTGAGATGAGGTTATGAACTTCTGATTTAATAAGAAAAGCTTGAGTTCTAAACTTTTAAAAAATTAAAAAAGTTCCAATCTTTTATCAATTTTCTTTGACTTTTGTAGCTAATTGAAAAGTCTAGACAAATGAGGATGTAATTTGAGATGG
Source organism: Lactuca serriola (assembly GCF_051521515.1). Classification (NCBI taxonomy): domain Eukaryota; kingdom Viridiplantae; phylum Streptophyta; class Magnoliopsida; order Asterales; family Asteraceae; genus Lactuca; species Lactuca serriola. The sequence goes on along the minus strand of NC_136415.1, from coordinate 9,122,500 downwards.
GGTTCTAAACTTCTGATTTAATAGGAAAAACTTGACTTCTAAACTTCAAACTAGTTTTGAAAAGTTCCAATCTTTTATCAGTTTTCTACAACTTTTGAAGCTAATTGAAAAGTCTAGACAAATAAGTTGTAGTTTGTTATGGGGGTTCTGAACATCTGATTTAAGAAAAACTTGGGTTCTAAACTAATAAAAAAGTTTCAATCTTTTATCATTTTTATTCACCTTTTGAAGCTATTTAAAAAGTCTAGACAATTGAGGATGTAATTTGAGATCTGTTTTTGAACTTCTGATTTAATAGGAAAACCTTGGGTTCTAAAATTATAAATAATTTAAAAAAGTTCCAATCTTTTATTATTTTTCTTCATGTTTTGAACCTAATTGAAATGTCTAAACAATTGAGGATGTAATTTGACATGAGGTTTTGAACTTCTGATTTAATAGGAAAAAGCTTGGGGTTCTAAACTTATAAATAATTTTAAAAAGTTCCAATCTTTTATCTATTTTCTTCACCTTTTGAAGCTAACTGAAAAGTCTAAACTGTTGAGAATGTAATTTGAGATGGGGTTTTTAACTTCTGATTTTATAGGGAAATATTGGGTTCTAAACTTATAAATAGTTTTAACAAGTTCCAATCTTATATCAATTTTCTTCATATTTTGAAGCTAATTGAAAAATATAGACAATTGAGGATGCAATTTGACATGGGGTTTTGAACTTCTAATTTAATTGGAAAAAGTTTGGGGTTCTAAACTTATAAATAATTTAAAAAAGTTCCAATCTTTTAATCAATTTTCTCCACCTTTTGAAGCTAATTGAAAAGTTTAGACTTTTGAGGATGTAATTTTAGATGGAGTTATGAAGTTCTGATTTAATAGGAAAAACTTGGGGTTCTAAACTTATAAATAATTTTAAAAAGTTCCAATCTTTTATCAATATTCTTCACCTTTTGAAGCTAATTAAAAAGTCTAGACAATTGAGGATGTAATTTGATATGGGGTTATGAACTTCTGATTTAAGATGGAAAGCTTTGGTTTTAAACTTTTAAATAATTTTAAATAGTTACAATCTTTTATCAATTTTCTTCACCTTTTGAAGCTAATTGAAAAGTCCATACAATTGAGGATATAATTTGAGATGAGGTTTTGAATTTCTGATTTAATAGGAAAAGCTTGGGTTCTAAACTTATAAATAATTATAAAAAGTTCCAATCTTTTATCAATTTCTCCACCTTTTGAAGCTAATTGAAAAGTGCAAGACAATTAAGCATGTAATTTGACATGGGGTTTTGAATTTCTGATTTAATAGGAAAAGCTTGGGTTCTAAACTTATAAATAATTATAAAAAGTTCAAATTTTTTTTATCAATTTTCTTCATATTTTGAAAGTAATTGAAAAGTCTAAACAATTGAGGATGTAATTTGACATGGGGTTTTGAACTTTTGATTTAATTGGAAAAACTTGGGTGTCAAACATATAGATAATTTTGAAAAGTTCTAATCTTTTATCAAATTTTATAACATTTCGATGATGAGGTACTTCTAAGTTTGTTCCTATAATAGAATAATATTGCATTTTGGTCCCTAAGTGTAAGAAAGAGTGCAAAAGGGCCCATAGTGGCATTTTGGTAAAATTTGGGACTGGAAGAGTACGTTGTGCCTACGTGTGTAAACTAAGCGTACTAAGGCACACCTTAGTACATTGGGTATACACTTCGTACACAGGGCGTACATGGAAAGCATGCAAAACCTAATTTTAGGGTTTTGGCTCATATTTAAGCATCCTTATGGACTCATATCCTCTTCTTATCTAGCCTCCTTCTGTGATTTCGACCCTCAAGCAACCCTGGTAATGCAGGAAGCAGTTAAGGAGGGAATGCAGGAAGCAGTCAATGAAGGAATGAAGGTGGCAGTCAAGGAAGGAGTTAGTGTGTTTTGTTTAAAAACTTATATTTTGGTTTAAGACTACTTTGTGCATTTGGATGTAATGGTTTAGAACTACTTTGTTGTCATGGTTTTATTTTGGTCCTTTAGCCCTTTTGGTCATGAATTTAATGTCAACCTTTGTGATTGTTAAAGAATGATATTTATGGTGTATTTCTAGTGGTTTACCACATTTAGAGGCTTTGATGAGTTTGTTCTGAAACAACAAATGAAACAACAAATACACATTAACATTAGGTGATAACTATATTACATTGTCATTACAACCATCAAAAGGGTACACATTTATGAAGTTTTCCAAAATAACCCTAAATCGATATTACAATATCAAATAGCAAAAAACTGCCACATTCCCCTGTTACAATATCATAATCCAAAACACCCAAAATTTCATGCAACTATAGGGGTCCCTAATTCCTAAACCCTAAATGAAAAACACCCAAGCCACCATAAATAGTACCCAACTTGCAAACAAACACATCTTCAGTTTTGCCACTTGATAGTTTACAGTGTTGATATTTCTCAATAACTCGGGTATTATCAAGATAGATCTTGCACACATTTGAGGATGAATCCATCCTAAGAATCTGCATCTGCAACCCTTCAAGATTTATAAATAAATAAATAAATAAGAAGATAAACATGGGGGGTGATGTTGAGGGCAGGAAAGAAACATCAGACTAGGGTTTGTTGATGTCCCAAAGGTACGAACCACCACAACCCTGCCACAGAAACACATCACCATTTTGATTATTAATGTCTAAGAAGTTGCGAACACAAAGGATGAATAGGGGAGAATATGAAGTGCGTGAAGGTTGAAGATGGAAGAGTGAGGTAACTAGCTCCTGCTTTTATTTTGAATAAGGATGCAAAAATGGTCCCTATAGTTAGAAAGAAGAAAATACCCTTGTTTTTATTGCATGTAACGACACATATAGACGGAAGTTAGTGAGGGACCAAAAACAATAGAAAGATCCAATTTTGGACCAATGGTGTAGCAACATTTCGTTTTGGACCAAAAGCACATAAATTTGCCAACCATAGGGACCATTTTTGCAATTTTGTCTTATTTCCTTATAAAATAGGGGAAAATACAAATCTAGCCAAAATCCTTAATTACTTATCCAAAAATAACCAAAAAAACACATTAGCCAAAACTAGCCCACGAAACAGTATAGTTTGGACACAGTTGACTACGGTCAACGCTTGAAGTCTACTATTTTGTGGTAATAGACTACTGTTTCACGACCCGTTTAATTTCTCGTGGCCCATTAGCCCAAAGTATATAATATTTAATTTTTCAGATTAAGGCATTTTTCACTATTGTTTTGTTGGTTTGCCTATTTTTTTCTCTTAATGGAGCACCCAAAGAACAACGAGGTTTGTTTACTTTTCATCAAAATTTTATCGTGTTCTTGATTAGGAGTAGTTTTTGTATATGGGGTCAAGTTTTATTTCAAAAAAACCGAAAAAAATCCCACAGGTTTCATACGGTGTACAAGTGTGCAATGCACAAATTGTGCAGTGTCGACTTGTACACCTACGGTTTCGTATGAATCGCAGGAAATTTTTTTTTTCGTTTTTTTTTTTAAATTTGATGCAACATGTAAGGAATTGTATATATGTTATTATTTCATGATTTTTTTTCATAAAACTCAAAAAAAAAATTGTGAAACTGTTTTTTTTTGGGTTTTTTACTAAAAAAGTTTATAACACTTGTATATATTGTCGATTTCGTGATTTTTTTTAGAAAAAAAATGAAACCGTAGGTTTTATATTTTTTTTTTCATTTTTCTTCAAAAAGAAATGTTTCTACGGAATTTTAACGATTGTATATATGTTATGATTTCATGTTTCCATTTTGTGATAAAGTATGTTATTTTCTATGTCTCGATTATAGCATACAATAGCAATGTACTATCCATTTGAAGAATTTTCTATATTTATAATGGGTAAATATTTTGAAGTATAATGTATTGATAAAATAACATTGTGTATTGTAGTTTCAGGTTTGTTATAAAATATGTTATTGTCACACCATTATCAAAGTACAATGTTATACTATTAGTATAGAAAATACAAAAAATGTTGTCAATTAATTTTCTTTGGTATTTTATACAAAGTAAATAGAATATATGAAATGATTAAGTGTTATATTGTGTGATTTCTCTACTTCTTTAACACTATTTTTCTTTTATAAAACCTTATTTAACCTTAATGTTTATTTAATTTTGTAGCTTCCAAACAAAAAAATGATGTGTAACATATCTGTCAGAGCTTCATGTCATAAGTTACATGAAGTTTTGAGTGGATTGAACGGACCAGTGTGAGAAATTTTTTCAACAACTAGCTTCGGTTACTTGTTGGAACTACTAGTTCAGTCCGACAACGAACTTCTTATTCATGGGTTGTTACTGCATATGTTGCGACCTACTGTTGAAACGAACGCAATTGAGCGTCTACATTTTAGGTTTTCTAGACGTACATTATCATTTGGGCCCGAGGAGTTTTGTATTGTGTCCGGACTTTACATGGGTCGTTGTCCTAGATCAAGGATCGAATTTTCAACTATGTATAAACACGGATACAGTGAAAATATATTTTGGTCAAGAGTCTTCCCATATCGCACGAACACTAGTTTACTTGTAGAAGGTTTAGAGCTCCTTATCTTGAATCAACGGTTCAATGATATATCGGCTCATGACGGTGTCCGTGCCATTTTGCTATATATTCTCAATCAAGGTTTTTTTTGGAAAAGAGCTCAATGATAGAGTCACCAAGGAATTTCTATGGGTGGTGGAGAACCTGGATCGATGGAATAGATTTGTCAATTTAATATTTATAATAAAATACTATTTTTATACGCTTAACTAATACTTTTGCATATAATATAGGTTCTGTTGGAGGAGTTATCTATGGTCTAAAACATACCCTAGATTGTCGGGTATGTTTAAAAAAATTGAGGATCGTATGTGCAATCATCCAACAAAGTCGTATGTGTATACACTATCAGGTTTTGTTATTTCTTTGAGGGTATATTTAAGTAATTAAAAAAATATATTTATAAATTTTTCGGTCTTTATTTTTTTGATAATTTTAGTTAGTGCTAACACTTATACATTAATGTATATTTATTACAAGATATGGATATGGGAGATGTTCCCAATAGTTCGGGGAAATGTTGCGATACGACGAAATAATTTCTATCCTCGTATCTTGCAGTGGTTTCATATTAGGAGGTTATCTTCGGAAAAAGTTTGCGACGTTTACGATGTTGACCAAGACGAGGCACATCAACCCAAAAAAAGATGATTGTGTCAGATGTCGAGTCCTCTACTCCACATAATTTGTCATATATTACTAGTATGAAGTGTGAATCGTCTGAAGTCCCTTCATCTGTAAGCTACAACTTTAGAAATGATGTAAGTAAAATGGTAAAAGTAGAATCTAGTATATTAAAAATTTTCAACTATTATTGATATATCAAATAATTTATGTAGGGGGCATCTTCATCTGATCCATCCTGTGGAAACAACCAATCTATCCACTCCACCGAACGAACTCATATGGTGGGAATTAACAAAAGAACCGCACAAGAAATACTAGCAAGACATCAATATTTGGAGGAAGAAATCCAAGGAATGAAAAATAAAGGGGGATTTCGAAAGCAACATTCTACTGGACATTGGCTATTGTGCGGTTTGAAGAGCTTATGGACCACATTCTACTGGACATTGGCTATTGGAACCACGTGGATTTGCCTGTTCAGAAAGCAACCATGGTTGTTACGAATGTTACGGACATGCCCTAACAAGAAGGATGTTTGGAGAGTGCGGTGTATTTATGTTGTTGTACATGGAGCAGCTTGTTTCAGGTCGATCGATTGGTATATTGACGACACCTGTTATTGCTGCTATGCAGTTTCGCACTAGGATGGACATGATATATTATGGATCTTCTAGAAAGGCGATTTTAAATTAGTCTGATTTGTAGGTTTTTAGTGACATTTAACGTGTACTATTTCATCACGATTGGTAACGTTCTATTTTCGTTTATGTTAACAAAATGTCCCCTAATTATTAAACATAAACAAACTAGCAAGAGAATAGTACATATTATATAGATTAATCATAACAAAGAAGCAAATATAAAACCTATTACATAGATAAACTCATAAATAATACATAAACTTACTACTTGATTAATCAAAAATTATTAAATTTAAATATTTGGAAAATCAGTTGGAAATTTTGCTTTTTCTTGAATCACCTAGTCGTAATTTTTTTGTATGTTTTTGAGAATCTTTTCCATTTTAACCTCTTCTTTGTTTGCGTACTCTATTGCATCTCGTACCCAAACCCTTGTAGTTTTTATGTTGCGTTCTTTGTCTTGAATCGACCTCACCTTAGATCAAATATCGGCTTGTAAGTTATCCAACCCTTTCCTATCTTCTTCAATGCCTTTAATCTCGTTCTTGATCTCTTCTTCTTTAATTAACAGTTGCAATCGCTTCTCTTGTGGTATCAACCACCATTTTTCTTGAGAGGTGGACATGATTGTATGTGTATGATGGTTATAGAATAACCTGTAATATACAATTTGTAAATCTCAAAAGCATACATATAAGTCTCTATATATAATTGACAATTTAACTACTTTTTTATAGGCTTTGAATAGTGTCAAATAGCCTTTGACTACTATATTATGTGTTGTCATATCGTACGATGATCTACCAACACATTATTGTAATTTGACTACTGACTACTAGCCATTGACTACTACTTCATGTGTAGTCTTATTGTACAGTAAATATTCGACACATGATTGTTATTTGACTAATTTTTTTTATAGGTTTTGACTATTGTCTATTAGTGTTTGACTACTAATTTATTAGATTGACTACTTTTTTTATAGGTTTTGACTACTATCTTCTAGCCATTAACTATTATCTAATTTCATATTTAATGTAAATTTGTTTTCAGTTTAGAAATCAAAGAAACAATAAAAAAAATTGAAGTGTGAAAATGACAGAAAGATCAGAGGAGATGAAAAAGATCCTGGAAAAATTTAATTGGCCATCTATGTCCAATAATAAGCCTCATTTGGAGTCAATTTCCTATAACGTTTCAACCAATCCCCCTCCCAACGTCGATCTTCCTATATTAGGGAAAAAGATGGACGAGGAAGTGAAAAAAGTGTTGCTACAAAGAGAATCTGATGTGGATAAGGGCTTATGATGATTATGCTTTCCAACGTAACCTTCTAGACAACTATTGGTATGGCATTGACTGTAAAAGGAATTGGATTATAAGTACTAGGCAAGAAATCCAATATATCGAGAGTTCGATCCGCTCTAGTGAAGAAATTGTTCGAAAGCTAAAGAGTGAATTAGCACTTCGTGAGTACCATTTGGAGAAAACAAAAAGGAAGTCGTTGCTATGAAAAAAGAGTATCCGTATGAGTTTCCGATGTGGGAAGAAGATGAGTAGTATTTTAATAATGTGCTTGTTTGTTGAAGTAATTTTTAGGTAATATATCTCTATGTATGTCTTTTATTTGTAATTTTTGTAACGCCAGAATTTTTCAAAACAAAATTTTCATTTAAAATTACTTTTCTCCTTAACACTTTTCATAAAAATCTCATTTTGTTTAAATTACAATATATGACTCTTTTGTTCAATCAATTAATAAACCAGGATCTTCAAAACAAACCGCTTCCTCTGGTGTGTACAATCGAGCCGGTGCCGTCCCGTGATCCGGAGAAAACCTGAAACACATAACACAAAACACTGTAAGCACGAGGCTTAGTGAGTTCCCCAAAATACCACTCTAACACATATTAGCCACTCAAGGCTATAACTCTGTTGACCTTCTGGTTAGTGTGTCTCAGTGGGACCCTCCGGTCCCAACTCTCGGTGGGCCCTCTGGCCCTAACTCTATGGACCCAAAGGTCCTAACTCTAAGAATTCTGAATCACATATCACAATAAATCTCAACACATAAACAACATACAAATACACTGGCACATAATTCTAAAAATACCACATATAACATATATTAGCCACTCGAGGCTATAACTCTATGGGCCCTTGGGCCCTAACTCTGCACACCCTCTGGTCCTAGCTCTGTGGACCTTTCGGTCCCAACTCTGATATACACACAGCATAAATCACATAGAAATAATGCAGTGCCACACATCACATAGATAGCATATAATATCTCTATCACATAACTCTGTTACCACTCTAGGTAAAGTATAGTGAGAAGACTCACCTACTACTGCCGACTGAAGAACCGTCCACGCTGCTCCGACGAGCGTCACGAACTCCACCACTGAATCACCGAAACCAATAATCACCAATAACAACCAAAATACTCCTGGAAGTCAACTGGTCAACTCTTGGTCAAAGTCAAAGTCCCCAGTCAAAGTCAACCCTCCTGGCTGACCCTACTCGTCGAGTCAACTCGTCGAGTCCCCATGCTCAGAACTTCCCCAAACCGCGACTCAACTCGCCGAGTCCCACAACTCTGAGTCCCCTCGCACTCAACTCACCGAGTCCTCCCTTGACTCTCCGATTCACGGCTCAACCAGAAGAAGGTTAGGACCTCACGACCAGACTCGCCGAGTCCAAGAACAGACTCGCCGAGTCCAAGGCTATCTTCAACCAACTTGCCGAGTTGTTCTTCCAACTCGCCGAGTTCCTGCCCATCTTCAAGCAACTCGCCGAGTACACCTTTGTGACTCGCCGAGTACCTCTAGATCTTAATCCATACAGAAGCTTTCCAGGCCATGCAAAAGATCCAAACCATAGATCTACCCTTCTACAACCCATCCATCACGTAAATTGGCAAACTTTACGTGAATCCAAATAGATATAAGCATATAACACTCTAGGGTTAGGGTTTGGGACAAGATGGCTTCACCAATCACTCAAGAACAGGGACTTTAATGCACTCTAGACCTTCTCCATTCCAGATTTGAGGTAGCAACCGCAGATCTAACCTCCAACTCAAAACACCACATGCTATCTTTTCCAAAAACCTCAAAATGAAGAATAAAAGCCCAAGCAACGAAATAATACCTCAAAAGGAAACTCCAACAGAAGAGAAATCTGAATCCTAGCAAAGCCCCTTGCTCCAAGCCTCTTAACTCTCCAAGATCTCTTCCAAAATCTCTTCTCCAAGGTTCAAATGCTCTCAAACCACTCACAAACGCTCCCTAGGGTTTTCTGGACTTCAAAAGAGGGTAAAGAGGCTGGGGAGAGGGTATAATGTCCTTTATATAGGGCTCATCCTCCGAAATTAGGGTTTTCTCCACACAGCAGCAACTCGTCGAGTCCAGCCGCCGACTCGCCGAGTTGGCCACTTAACACGCGACCAGAATCGCGACCCTACTCGCCGAGTCCACCCATGGACTCGCCGAGTTGCTCTTTCACATTTACACTTTGAACCCTGAATTTGCACTCCTGAACTCGGGATGTTACAATTTTGAGGTAATATATCTCTATCTTTGTTTTTTATTAGTGGTTAGTTAAAAAAAATGTAAGAGTTTTCGGTTTACCTATGTTTAGTAATCTAATTATGCTAATGTCAAGTAATTGTATTTTAATGAGTATTGTATTGTAAAGTAATTTATTTCCAACAGTAAACTAGAAACCTATGATGTGTTTTAATGTCAAGTAATTTATTTCTAAAAGTATACTAGATACCTATAAGATTCTTTAATTGTATATATAATAATTCTGCAATATGACATTAGTTTGTATCATAAAAGATGGATCCTATTGTACCACGAACATGGAACACCCAAGAAGAAGGCATTTTGATACGTTCTTGGATTACCATCATAGAAGAAGCTTATTCGCATGGTCCCCCACAATGTCGTATTGGTTCTTTTTGGAGTCGCGTCTTTCACTTGTTTTATTATGAAATGGGTCGAGGTTATTACCGCACACAAAAAGATGTAAAATTAAAAATGTTACAGGTGAAACGACTTGTGAAGCACTTTCATAGAATTCATAGCGAGATCAAAAATGCACGTCCGGATGAGGATGAACAAACAATTTTACTAGCGGCTACGGAGCTATTTCGTTTGGAATCTAACGATAGAGAGGTTGTTCATGATGATTCTTGGAATGTTATGAAGAATCTACCTTATTTTTAATTATTTTCCAATCACGAATGAAATTTGTTTTGTAGCTTAAAATGTATGGTAGGGAGCTTATCTATGTTAGAACTTCCCTTCCCTAAGTCTAATTTCTATCTGAAGAAATAAATATTTGATATTCCAGAATTCATGTTAGTTTTATCGGTTACTCAACGCAATGTTTCTGTCTGCTATTTATGACTTTTTTATTTGTAAACAACATGTGTTGTAGAGTCGAACGAAATCAGAAAAAAAAATAGATTACAACATGTAGAAAACAATACAGAAAACATAACACAACACATTCTCATACATGGAAACATAAACCATTACAAATAATAACATACATTACTATATTTTACATAGTCTTACTAATAAGTAGTACATAAAGTTAGTTAATGGACATTTAGCTTACAACTTATAGAAAACAACACCAAAAAAGAAAATCCAACTACAAAGTAACACTATCTTCAAGTGCAGTATTTTTCTTTAAAGCTTCTTCTTCGATAGAGCTAAGTTAGAGATTATCAATAAATTATTGTCTTTCGCTTCATTCACCCAACAAATAAACCCAGACTGTGGTGACTGATAAATAAATAAATATCAAAAACATTATGTGTATTGTGTAAATATTCAATCATAAATAACAATATAAATAATTAGATGATAACCCAAATACCTCTTTAGGACAAATGTAAAATAACCATCCAGGGTTGTTGGTAGTTCTTGAGGTCCTTATAATACCTTGAGCCCGACAACTGCAATTTGCCATTTTCATTGGTTTATGAGAATGAAATTTTTATTAGTGTGGACAACTAAATCTCTTCAATTATATACTGCCATTAGACTACATTTTCGGACACATGATTGTAAATTGACTAATGTGTTATAGGTTTTGACTATTGTCTACTAGAATTTAACTACTACTTTACGTGTTGTCAGACCGAACAGTGATCCATTTCAAATGGGATTTGTCATGTGGACACACGAGCAATCCAACCCGTAGGATTTCATTTTCCTCTTCCCATTCTGACTTCTGTAGGTTCCCCGGTAATAGGGAGATCTGCGAGAACTCTTACCCATATCTTACCATTTCTTCGGAATTGTCCGCTCATAGTACGATGGAATTTCCCAATTATAGCTCGACGCGCTGCTTCAATGGCTCGATATGAAAGACGACCAGCTCTCAAACTTTTAGTGCCATATCTTCCAAAACCAAGTCATGTACCGTCCGGTTTGCAACCATTTTGGACACATGATTGTAATTTGACTACTGTGTTATAGTTTTTGAGTATTGTCTACTAGCATTTGACTACTACTTTACGTGTTGTCTTATCGAACAGTGAATTTCGGACACATGATTGTAATTTGACTACTGTGTTATAGGTTTTGACTACTACTTCACTTTTTTAAATAGGTTTTGAAGTAATTTAAATCATCCTTATCGATATATTTTACAAAGCTTCCTATTTAACTCCTCAACGTTAAAGATGAGTTTCTCATACAATGACCATGAAGAAAGCTTTACCAACTTGCATGTTTACCTCCACAACATTCAACGTACAAATCCCCATAGTTACACTTACATCAAAACCAATGTTTTAGATCGGTTCCAACTATGTTTTGTCGCTATTCGATGCGTGGTAATGTACTATCGATTTGTTTATTTTTTGTGCTAAAAACATTATATTAGTTTAAAAACTAATAATTGTGTTGTACAAAATATGAAATAGATCAACACATTTTTAGGATGCATGCTTCCGGTCATCTTCATAGGCAGTGTCCGTATTAGAGGAGAGTATCTTAATGCAGTGTTCGTAGCAGTTGCTATGGATGGAAACAACAACACTACACCAATAGCATTTGGTATCGGGGTGGCAAATAATGTTAACTCCTGCACTTGGTTCCTTATGAGGTTGAAGGATGCTATCGGAGAGGGCAGGGAAGTTGCGTTCATAACGAATATGGACGATACAACTTCTTCTTGCATTGGTCAAGTATTCCTTGATGCTTATCATGGTTATTCCTCTAAGAGTGTTTTGATTTATTTCCGCTTAAGAATTGGTCAAAGCACAAATTTAGACTACTTTTTCTTCTGTGTATGCAAAGCATATACCACGCAATACTTTCAACAATCATTTTCAAGTTAAGTTATGATGCACATGAAGTTCTTTCCAACATCGGAAATATGAAATGGGCATGGGCCTATTTCCCTAATATACGTTGGAATGTACTAAACATTAATATTCCAGAATTCCTATTGGTGTTATCAGTTACTCAACGCAATGTACCAATAGTAACGCTAATTGATGCAATTGTTCAGTACATCCAACAGACATGTGCATAATGCAGTGTCATGGGAGGTAATATAGCAACTTTTTATGAACCACTAAAATATCCATAATTTATTATCCTTTTACTTTTCAGGGATGTTGAGCACCATATTCACCCCTTACACAGAGATGGTTCTTCAAAGGAGGATGCAAAAGTCTCTACGATGGAAAGCAACTAAAATCCCACCTGAGATCCCGTCTTCGTTACCTTCGGATATTTTCCAAGTTTTTGATCTAAAACGAAGATGTGTTGTGGATCTGAACCGACACACATGTCCTTGTGGGAAATGGCATAGTCTTGGTATAGCATGTGGTCATGCTATTGGTGCAGCACGTTATACAAACAACATGGGATTAACCGATATGGTTCAAATATATTATCGGACTGATGTGTTTCGAATTACATACCGGACTAGGAATGTGAATATTGTCCCCCCTCCATCTAAATGGGAAATACCTTAGCCATTGATGGTCGTTTTAATCCCTATGTAATCCTATTTGACTATTATTTGCTACTACTAATCTTTTTAAATAGATGTGGAGTAACTTAAGATTGTGGTTTAAATCCCTATGTGATCATATAATATTTGAAATCGTAATTGTTTATGTTTGTAAGCGAAATTGTAGTTGGTAATGAACATTTCCATTTTACAAAACCATATTGTTTATACTACACTAGTGTGCATAATGTTTTGTCATTTCGAACGGTAAAATTGTCCTTTCAAACAGTACTTCTACGTTGGTCTCACACTATTAATATGCAACTAACATACATCTTAAATGTGATACATTGCAACATTCAAAATTTGTGAATGAATTCATCTGAGTTCGGTGTTTGGCATTGTGAAGAAGAAGATTGTTATGTTTGTTCCGCTAACAACCCAATTCCAGAAGGCCAGATAACATGTCTGACGACATTTTCCAAGCCATGAAGGCCGTTGAAGAAGCCAACGAAAGAGACTCTCAAATTAGTCGCAAACTCAACCAACGTGCAAACGACCTAGCAGATCAAATAATTGAAAAAAATGGATTGCTGAAACTACAAAAAATCAAAGAGGCTAAGAAGTGGATTCGAGATGCAAATACGAAGTTTGATAAGCTTTAAGCAGAACGGGACAATCTAACATATGTTGTTAGAACTAGAGAGGATTTTATCGATCGTGAACAAAATTTGTATCCCAAACAGTTTTCTAATCTATGGAAATCAGTTTACTTATGTAATAGGTTGTGAGATTCTCCTTTAATAAAAAACATTTCCATTTTAGAAAACCCTACCTTATATAACAATGCACTTTATTTTTTTTTAAGTTATATTTATGTAAATGCAACACATACTTTTTTTTAACAAAAATTAACATGTTCAAGAAAAAGTAGTTGTAAAAAAAAATAGGCTCAAAACTACAAACAATATTTTTGTGTAAGTTATATGACAATTTGACTACTCTTTGACATTATTTGACTACGGTTTTATAGATTTTGAATACTACTTTCTAGTTTGTATAATGTATTGTCGTTTTGAATAGTAGATTTGTCATTTCAAACAATATTTTTTTGTAAGTTATATGACAATTTGACTACTCTTTGACATTATTTGACTATGGTTTTATAGATTTTGACTACTACTTTCTAGCCTGTGTAATGTATTGTCATTTCGAATAGTAGATTTGTCATTTCAAATAGTTTTTTTATTGTAAGTTATATGACAATTTCACTACACTTTCACATTATTTGACTACTATTTTATATACGTTGACTACTTTCTTTTATTTATAATGTATTGTCATTTCGAAATGACTACTCTAACAACAAATAATTACCCCTGCATTCAAGTTGAAAAGAATTATATTTATATTGGACAGCTAATTCATTGAAACATACCAATTGTCAAAATGAGTGGATTCAATAAGGTATACAAAAAAAGTTTTTCCAACCTACCGGTATTCTTTCATAATCTTGAAAGAACAAATGGTAACTCTTTCAAAATCATTAAGAAAGATATGAGAGATAGGTTTCAATTTTGTTTTGTCGCATTAGGATGTGTGGTAAGTCCTCTATAGTAAGTTATTATTTATTTCAAGTTCATATTTGCCTAATGTTGGTATCGTTTCTTACAGATTACTACCTTTCTCACATCCATGATACCAACACTATTTGTTTCTCATGTACCCCTTATTGGGGCCAACATAACGATAATGTATGTTGCTCTTTCTTTGGACGGTAATCATGAACCCCTGATCATAGCATTCACTTTGGGAAGCATTGACTGTGATGAGGCTTGGACTTGGTTCATGAGAAGGTTGAAAGAATGCGTAGGTGACACTATTGAAGTTGGTTTCATAAGCCATATGTCTGACTCCATAGACTACGCCATTAGGCAAGTATACCCAGATTCGTATCATGGGTATTATTGTAAAAATATAGCCGATAAAGTCCGGGCTTCCACAGGAAGTACCGTTGTCGAACAGTTGTTCTAGAAGACATGCAAAATGTATAGTGTGTCTGAATTTTACTTTTGTTTGAACAAATTAAGAAATGAGGTTAGTGGAAATGATCTTCACTGGCTTGAAACTATTGCAATTGCAAAATGAGCTCGAGCCTTTTTTCCTAAAGTCCGTTTCTATGTGAAATACATCAGCATTCCAATTGGATTGAATTGGCTAAGAACAAACACGCACGAGTTACCAATAACGGCAATCATTGAAGTGGTCCATCAGTCAATACAAATAGTGTACGCCTAACGAGCTGAATTCGGAGGTAATACATATTTTTATTTAACTTTTCCCTTAATATACCCCCTTTTTAATTGTAACTCTAATAATTTCACAGAGGGAATGCATGGTCATCTTACCCCTTATGCACAACACATGCTTGAAAGAATAATGAACCAATCTAATGGTTATGAGGTTACACATATTGGTAGTGACAAATTTGAAATGAGTTTAACTTTAACCATAGAAACGATATAAGTTAGAACGTGGTATTTGTACTTGCGGCAAATGGCAAAAATGCGGCATACCCTGTGAACATGGTATAGCATCACTAAGAAAGTTTACAGTTGAAGAAATACAACAATTGGTAAATTATAAGTTGACTTCTGCGGTGTATCGAAATGCATTCCAAGCTGAGACGGTTAATCATATTCCAATCCTTCTTATTTGGGAAATACTAGTTGAAAATATGGTCGTCTTACCACCATTTTCACGTTAGTAATATGCTAAGTTATCTTTATTATTAATGTTATGTTTATCTGTAATTCTAATTTCCTTTCAATTTTTATGTTATGTTTATTAGTAATGTTATGTTTATTTGTAATTCTAATTTCCTTTTAGTTTTTATGTTATGTTTATTAGTAATGTTATGTTTATTTATAATTCTAATTTCCTTTCAGTTTTATGTTATGTTTATTAGTAATATTATGTTTACTAGTTGTAATACCCATATATCATACGGGTTGATTAAAACAAAATGTTGAATATGAACGATTAAATGAGAAGTTTATTTGAATTTGAAATTTGAAATAAATAAAAATTATGAGAAAATAAACATGGAAAAACTAAATAAATTAAAATTATATGCTTACTTATCATACCCGTGTACTAAACAGGATAATTATAATAAAATGTTAAACACAAAGGTTTAAATTGTAAATTTATTATAATTTGAAATTGAAATTTAAAATTTAAGATATAAAATATAAAATTAATAGTCATTATGGTAGGTTTAATTTATGGAAACTAAATTAATGATATATTGGAAAAAAATGACATGTGGAAATTAAATATATCTTAAAATTATGACAAAATGACATATGGCCAATTGAATGAAAGAATGACATGTGACAAAATCATTCTTATCTATTAGGGTAGATTTGTATTTCTAATTTCTTTTCAATTTTATGTTATGTTTATTTGTAATGTGCCCGACGAACAAGTATGTACAAAGAACATAACCAACATATAAAACATGAAAATCAGACTTAAAAACATACTTTTATGATAAGCTAAAAATTACAACTTATGTTATTTTATGTCGTTTTTAACAGCACGGAGCATACTTTGGAGGGTAAAACCAATGAGGTAACGATATTAGATTTGAAATCCAGATATTTTCCGACGAACAACTATGTACAAAGAACGTAACCAACATATAAAACATAAAAATCATACTTAAAAACATACTTTTATGGTAAGCTAAAATGACCATTTATGTTATTTTATGTCGTTTTTAACAGCACGAAGTTTGGAGGGTATTTGAAATCTAGATATTTTCCGACGAACAACTATGTACAAAGAACGTAACCAACATATAAAACATGAAAATCATACTTAAAAACATACTTTTATGTTAAGCTAAAAATGACAACTTATGTTATTTTATGCCATTTTTAACATCACAAACAAATGGAAAATATATTACAAACATAATATATTACAAATATATTAGAAACATAATATATTACTAATATATTACAAACACAATGACAAATATATTACTTAGACAATGAAAAATATATTACAAACGTAATTATTTAAAGGGACTAAAAATTACATTGGCAATAAAACAACCATCAAAGGGTCTGGTATTTCCCATTCAGATGGTGGGGGAACAGGGTGAACGGTTTGTGTCTGGTAGACGAGCTGAAATACATCAGCATGGTAAAATACTTGAACCATATCAACTAATTCATGCATGTTTGAATGACATGCTGTTGCAATAGCACGACCACATGTTATACCGAGACTGCGCCATTTGCCACATGAACAAGTATGACCGTTAAGATCTACAACACAAGTTGTTTTAAAATAAGAAACTAGATAAATATATGTCGGTAAGGGAGACGAGATTTGTTGGGGGATTTGTGTTGCTTGCCAACCAACAAACTGTTGCATCCTTCATTGAAGCACCATTTCAACATACGGTATGAGTACGGTAGTCAAACTCCCTAAAAAATAAATATGCTTATAAAAGGTTGTTGTACAAGTTATTTAATACTTTCATATTACACCCGAAAATTTACCTGCAATTAAACTTTGTTCAACAAAAGTATGTTGCATGTACTCACGAATTCCCTTGATAAGCGTTATTACTGGTACATTACATTGATTGAGTGATAATACTAAAAAAAATTGAGGAACTTCCATGTCGAGTACATTCCAATGGATGATAGGGACATAGGCTCTTGCCCATTTCGGATGACCGATATTCGTAAGCACTTCACGAGCATCACGGCTTAGCCTAGCAAAATTGTGTTAAAAAATAGACATAGTGTATGCTTTTAATGTTATCCACAACAAAGTTTCCAATGATCTTCCAGAGCCTACTCTTGTACGTAAATATCTATGGGCGCTCTTACAAGTGTACCCATGATAAGAATAAGTGGAAACATGATCTATGCAAGAACTATCGACATTGTCCATATTGGATATGAACGCTACTAGACTACCCTGTCCGAGACTTTATTTTAACCTCATAAGGAACCAGGTACAACTTACGAGATTATTTTCAACCGTCATACCAAATGCTATAGGGAAAGTCAGATTGTTCCCATCTTTAGCAACCGCTACAAACATTGTTTTTAGGTAGTCCCCTCTAAGACGGACACTACCTATGAAGATGACAGGCAAGAAACAATTTATGAATACATGGACCTGTATTTTTTTAGGAGTGCAAACCAATTAGGTTAAGGGTAGAAACATTATCAAATGTAAAGAAACAATAGAAATTTGGAAAACAAATATACCACCCATCTAATAGCCAGAAAACAAGACTGGAAACGATCCATCAAATCCTTTTTGATGTGAGTGTGAGTAAGCAGGTTGGTTCGCCTTAGGTTATGAAGGTAAACAAGCAAGTTGTTAAAGCTTTCTTCATGCTTAGTGTCATAGAAATTCATTTCGAATTAGTTATAAGAGACAATTACCAATTACTTAGTGTGCCTAAGGTTGTGGAGGTAAGGGTCTTACCACATGCGGACACATATGTATGTAGGAGCTGGAAAGGCAAGGGCCATAATGTATTGTCTTTTCGAACAGTAGATTTTTCGTTTCAAACAGCATATCCATGTAAGGTATCTAACAATTTGACTAGTCTTTGACATTATTTGACTATGGTTTCATAGACTTTGACTACTGCTTTGTAGCCTGCATAATGTATTGTCATTTCCAATAGTAGATTTGTCGTTTCAAACAACATTTTCGTGTAAGGTATCTGACAATTGGACTACTCTTTGACATTATTTGACTACGGTTTCATAGACTTTGACTACTGCTTTGTAGCCTGGAGAATTTATTGTCATTTTGAACAGTAGATTTGTCGTTTCAAACACTATTTCGATATAAGGTATAAGACAATTTGACTACTCTTTGACATTATTTAACTACGGTTTCATAGACTTTGACTATTGCTTTGTAGCATGCATAATGTATTGTCATTTCCAACAATAGATTTGTCGTTTCAAATAGTATCTCTGTGTAAGGTATCTGACAGTTGGACTACTCTTTGACATTATTTGACTACGGTGTCATAGACTTTGACTACTGCTTTGTAGCTTGCATAATGTAGTTTCAAACAGTACTTATGGTGTAACATCCATAAAATTCGATCCAATTTAAAACTTTTTAAATCATATAAAACCATTTAGTTATTACAATTTGTTTTCAAAATAGTTTAAATATCAGAGTTCCCAGAAATCATATTCATCAATCGAGGAAATTTACGGTCACGCCTTCGCCTTGCCACGGTTATCCGCTGAACCTGAAACAATAAATTGAAATTGTAAGCCCGAAAGCTTAGTGAGTTACCCCTAAAATACCAACCTCAACAATAGCATAACCATATCATATAACAAACACAGAACAACCATGCGTCTCGTGTCTACAGTGTGACTGGTCCCCCCGCACCGGGCCTTCAGTCCACCTGGTCCACTCTCTGAGTCTACAGTCTGACTGGACCACCCGTTCCGGGCCTTCAGTCTATATATCCCATTCTCTGAGCCTCGGCACGTCTGGACCGCCCTCTCGAGGCCTTCAGCCTGACTATGTGCCCTCCCGGGTCTACAGTCTATCCAGTCTGCCATTGGTATGTTGGCCTACAGCACAAAGCAGGACCCGCCTCAACCCAAACCCCAATCAAACAACCATGGGCACATATAAAAGATAATCACATAACAGTCCATAGACAAACAAACTGATCTAGCAGATCATATAGCGTAGCAATATCCTAACCAGGATACCGACCTAACCGATCATTAACATAGCATCATCCTATATACCAAGATACCAACCTAAAACAGGTCACTAACATAGACATACCACCATCCGAACTACCAGGATGTAATCAATAAACATATCATGTCATAATACATATACAAATATATAAAGGGCCCGCATTGGTGCCTTAGACCCTGTTGATATAGTGAGGATAACTCACCTCGCAATGCCGATCTGAACTGAAGAAAAGAACTCCCGAACCGCTATCTCACTGGATATCTGGAATTATCACATAACAATCTTGGCTAAGGGTCCACTCAATCCATCATATCCATTCTCTTTTATTCGGCCACGACCCAATTCCAATTCCATAACCTTGAAAGTCTTTATGCAAACCCCACGATCCACTATCACCAAAACTGCTCCAAAACATATCTACTCAGAAAGTCCAACAAGGCCCAAACCCTAATAGCCCAAAACTAAAGCCCAAAATCACCAAAAGTCCACAGAAGATGTACATTGGGCGTACCCCAAGGCTATGCAGGGAGTACACGAGTCTCGCATTGATTGGAAAATGAGGTCATTGACCCAGTACGCTGGGCGTACAGAAACTTACATTGGGTGTACGCAGGGTTTCACCAAAACCCTAATAAGTGCTTAATGGCTTAATCACTTAAGCCCAAACTCCAGATCAAGTGACCAAATTTTCCTAGGACTCATAAATTCTCGAACTTTATCACATTGGACGTCCAGAAAGCTCTTAATCCAAGGTCTTAATCTATTAAGACCCTTCTACTACATGCATGGGACATCTTAAGCCATTGGGACCTCATTTTTATCACTTAAGACCTCTTCAAGGTCCAGAAAGGACAGCTTATCTCGTCCAAAATGCATCATGAACCATATTGGGGTTTTTGGGACAAGAAATGGTTCCATAATGCTAGAAAGAATAGATCTATGACCTACAAGCATATAGTTTGAAGTTTTTTACCTTCTGGAGCTTCTAGGGCACAACATAACTTCAGATTTACAAGCCAACCTCCTTCTTCAACTATTTGCTGCAATGGCATCACCTTCAAGAGTTCAAAATATCCACCAACTCCCTCTCACACACAAGAACTAGGGTTTGGGGACGTTTCTGGAAGATGGAGGCTAAGAAGGAGGAGAGAAAATGATGTTGGGTTTTGAGAATTCTAACACTCCTAAGTGTACATGCAACCCTAAATACCTTGGATCTATGTTTTCTCTATTATACATGCAAATATGAATTTCCAAGGTATTGTTCTAACTAGCATAATATAAAGTACAAATAATATAAAATCTAGTAGAATGACATACCTCATTGTTGGTGCTTGATTCCATGTAGCTTGAGAGCCTAGTGACCCAAATGTGACACCTCAAATGGCTCACACAACATCAAGTGCATTTGGAATAACTTAGAGAGAAATTAGAACACTTCAAAATCGGCTTGCCCTCCATGTAATACACTAGTGCCGATTTTCCCAAGAAAAAGATCATTATATAGTGTGTTATAATTAGGGTAAACCCTAATTGTCATGCCTTTCCATTTCCTTAGATCCATGGGTTCAAATACACCATGGAGCATCTTATAGGTTTTAGCCCAACTTGATAATCCATGGAGCATTAGCCAACTATATAAGTATGTATGATTTACACAATCAACCCATATATTTAATTAGTCTTCTTTTGATCACTTAGTTAATTCTAAATTAATTCTTGATCAATACTAATTAAATAATCTTATTAATATATTAGAACTTATAATATATTAATAAACCTTAAGTGTTATTTCTCTCATTTTAATCTATCCAAGTGCATGATGCCATGCAACCCAAATGGACCATGCCAGGTCGGGTCAAGTCTTACCAATTATAGTTATGGACTTAGACATTAATCCAACAGTCTCCTACTTGGATAAGTCTAAAACTATTATTGCAAGTATGACTTTATAACCCGACTAGCAATCGTAGCTCTCAAAAGCCGCTGTCGAACTCTGAACAAATCAATGACGCGTCTATTAGATAAGTGATCATATATTCCTCCATTCTAGATATCATATGGACTGAGACATGGATTATAATCATTCTCTCTGTCCATTTGTTGTTTCCCGATTTCCGATTTATGACGACTGACTAATTGAACAAATCAAATCAGTCCAGGCCCGGCCGAGCGCTTACGTTTTGTCATCACTAAACCATCGAGGGGCCCACAGATATCGCTTTTATCCCATTAAGGGTAAAAGGAATGGATAAACTTCGACTCATATGCTTGTTGTACTACTTGTTGAATCATACACAAAGGCACGTTTTATAACATCGAGTTACCAATGCGTTTACGTACAATCAATGTATAACCAACTCATAGTCAACAACTCATATCTCTAGGTTTGAAGAATATAAGATATTATCGTCTCATGATTCACTCGTGATAAAATCCATGAAGTGAATCCAAATGAGCGTGGGTTGAATCCAATACTCAGAACTTATAAGCACTCATGAACGTTGTAGTAACCATTGCTATGTCTAATGCACCTTAGACAAATCATACAAGCCAAATTCATGACAGTCTTAAATCAATACCTACTTCCAAAGTATGACTGACTGTGGAGAGTTTAAATAACTCAGTCATTCAGGAAGAACGACCTAGTTATTTTGGAAGTCAAAACATGCAAAGTGAAACACAAGAAAAAATACTTAATCCTATATGGCCCCAAACTCTTGAGTGTAAATAAAAACCCTTTTATCTAAGCACCATATTGATTACTCATTATTCATGTTTTGATTTATCAACTTAATACTTGAATTAAAACAATAGTCATGCCATGCACCAAGCATGCATGCTATGTTTACCTATGGTCCTTGTTTTTGTGAAATAGATCAATTGAACATGACTCCAATGATGCTCATTTCACAATCCCATTCCCTTTTGTAAATGTAAGAATACCACACTCTTGCCATTTCCTGTAATCTGTTAGATTCTAAACTTATATGAAATGATTCTCTTGTAATGACTATGCACAAAAGTCACAAAGACTTGGCAACAGACATTACAAAGTATTCCAATGGAGATCAATTCCATGGAAATGAAGTCTCAAATTCAAAGTACATTCCTTTGAACATCCTTCTTGCATTAAGTTCTCTAATCTTACATAGATTCAAAGAATAACTTCCACCTATGGAGACAATTCCATATTACCATTTTGACCATCACTTCTGAACAAGAGTTGCCTCTTTTCAAAATATGTCAATATGGTCCTTACTCTATACTTCTAATTGTCCATGAGCAACCAATCTTTGGTAAACCTCAGATTGTCCTCGACGATTTGCTTAACCATTTTAGTCATTTCCAGTTCTATTCCTTTTTCCATCTTAATGCCCTAGGCATTTGGAAAATTTAGAATGGATAAATATTATCACATGTAGTCAAACCTATACCCAAAGCATATGGGACACGACTCATGCTATAAATTTTTTTTATTTGCCATGTTCTCACAATTCGAACTATGAAGAGGTATGTCGTAATCACAATCGAATTTTGATAACGCAACATATATAGAATTTCCTTATGTTGAACCATTCCAACATAACATTCATATATATCCTTGACTAAAGTATATTAAAATCTCAATCTAAGCTTGTAGAATTGGAATGAAGTATAAAATCCTCTCCCTTAATTATAGCAAAACCAACTTTTTCAAGGTGAATTGAAACTTTTGTTTTCTATAATTAATATTTCTAACTTGCAACACTTAACATAATAATCATGCTCCCACTAGCATAATGATTATTATCTTACTAGCATAACACTTATGCTCCCACTAGCTTTGACATGTACCTAGAAATCAACTGGACTTCTAGAAATCAATACTTTCTTGACTTTCTTACCAAAGTTCATATTTCTTATACTAGATTGATTTGATAAGACTTTATCAAAAACATACACCATTCCTTAGATAGCTCACATGTTTGTCTAGACCTTTTGCAATTCTCAGTAGTTAGTGTGCCGATTAACCACACACGCTCCACTAACTATATGAGAATGTAAATATCACAACCGCTATCTGCTTAAAATCTTCTTAGTGAAAGCGTTTCCTCACCATCATTTTCATGAATCGGAGAGAAACCTTATGACACTTAGATTTTATGGTGTATAAGTTCCTATCCATGTGCATTTGTCAAAACCATAATCACAAGACAAGGTTAGTGGCAGATCCAAACACATATGGACTGAACTTGTTCAATCTTAATTTCTTGCCACCCGGCAGCACAAGGGCCTACCATTGCTTCCAGGTTGTTATGCAAACAATTGAGAACTCTCAGAACTCCAATGCAAAGCCAACCTTAACTGGGATGGTCATAGAATATGTCAACACGATAGGTTACAAACCTCAAATTATGGGCTAGTGATTAACAAATCTCTTGATTAGTTCTTGAACCTATCTTAAGATATTTTTAAGACTCCCACTGACCTCTTGACATATATGATTCTATTTGTCCAGAACCATTTCTTGACAAAACAAATATTCAAAAGTTAGTGCGGATTCTTATCAAGTTAAACACTTCCCATAATTGGACTTAGTTGGTCTTTGTTTTATCCAAAACATCACAACTAACCAATCTCAAATGTACAAGAGTAGGGCACATCTCACTCTACATTTGACAAGTGTTATAAACTTTCTAAAGATTATGTCACTCAAGGCTTAATCTTGGAGTATGACTCTAAGATTTGATTTTGAAGTATGATTTATCTTTTGATTTAACCATTTCAATAATTCATGATTCCTCTCCTTAGCCAAACAAATGAACTAAGGTGTCCTTAGAGGATCAATTGTGATATGGTTTCATAATCACTAAGATAATCATAAAACAAGATACTCAAGTACTCTCCCATCTCTTCAGATTGGAGAAACTTTTATCTTTCTGCCTTATTTGATTCTTCTTACTCATTCTGTCTATCATTGAAACTTCTCCAATGATCCAGAATTATACTTAAACTTGTAATTATAACCATATTTACTAAACTTTAGTAAATCATAATGAATAATCTTATCAACTTTTGTGGTGTACCTGACCAGCACACAACCAAGTGTACCCAATCCTTTAGTCCTTCACTTGACTCACATGTACATGTGAACAAGGAATTAGTCTTAATTTCCTAAAGATGAAAAAAATTCTCATTCATCATACTATACAAGTTGCATGATTCCAAGTTTCTATCCAACTGAAACTTGGATTATGAGAATCTTTCCTTATTTTGGTAAATTATGACACTACCACAAATGAAATAATCAAATCCATTTTTCAATATTGCTTATCAATGGAAACATATAAACAACAATTTTTCACAAATGTCATTGTAAGGATACTTAAAATAAATAAAACAAAATTTTCCTTTTATTTTAAAAACTTTGCGGGAAAACTTATCCTTACAATGCAAATTCATATGAAAACTTTGTTGTCATCTATTCCTAAGCAATATCTCATAACTCTTATGCAGTGGCTCAAAATTCTGGTCATCGAACCATGCGATCAAAATCAGCACACCATTTCTTTAAGCTTCCTTTGATTCTTCAAAAACATCAAAATGTAATTACATTACATCATGTATTAAGAATCTCCAAAAGAGACTTAATAGAGTTAGATAACGGACTTTACCTGAAGTAGAGTCAAAATTTTGACTTTACCATCCTTCTGAGATTTCAGGTAAATTCAGCAGCTTCGCAACCAATGCCCCTTCTTTTGGCAAAAGAAACATATGGACTCTTTGGAAATGGTACATGAGACTATCTCAGAATTATCCTTTCTCTTTACCATTAGGTCAAATGACTTGACCATGGCCGATCCCTTTCCATTGGGAAGAGAAAGCTTTTTTTAACTTCTAATGTTACCATTGTCAATGTCCATGGAAGTTTTGGAAGTTTTTCTTCCAATCAAATTTTGCTTTACCAATGCTCCAAATCATTGCTGATTCAGCATCATCAAGCAAATAGGTAAGATCATTAAGGGTCATGTCGTGATCTGTCATCAGGGAGTGACCAAGTCAACAGCCAGCTACCTCGAGACTTCGACACCCGACTCTCCCGGCTTGTCAATATGTGACTTAATCTCCAAGACCTAAGCACATATAGACTTTGTTTGCCAATAAGGATTGAGTGACTTAGAACTTATCAAGTCTTAAAACTTGTAGGATAGGGAGATTTATTGGAGGAGGTGGAGGAAGTGAAGTATGATTTCTAGTCCCACTAATGCACAACAAAGGGATTGATCTTTCACCTTGATTGCCATTTGGGATCTCATCTTCATTAGGATAGCTTGTCCTTAAAGATTTGGGAAGACAATAGTTGTCTGAAGGAGACATCCATAAGGGAGAAATTCAAGTTAGTTGATTTAAAGTCCTTAATATAACATCCAATATGAAATATTAAGGTTAGGACCCAATAACCTATTTATAACTGGAAGAGGGATGCCGTAATCCAAATTATAAAATAGTTAAAGGTAGGTAAATGACGATTTACCAATTTCCACCATGAAAAACGAAATATAATTAAGTTTTAATTGGATTTGAAACTCCTAGATCTTTTGAGATCCATTGAACTTTCAATGGCATGTTTGAATCTCGATTGTGCCCTCTCAAGTTTGTGACTGGGATGCCGAGGATCACAAACAAGGTGTGAATAACCATGCAAATTGACTTGGTACCCTTAACTTTATCACCCAATTGATGTGTCGGTTAACCACACACGCTCCACCGATCTATAATAAAGTCAAGTTACCCTTTGCCACTCTTACTAGTCCTTATTAGTGTGTCGGTTAACCACACACGCTCCACTAATGACTTGGTAAGGTACAAAGTGTAATTTCATGGGTTAGCACCTATTTCACATTTTCCTAAGTAACTAAGAATGGGAATTAATAAGTGTTTAGTTACTTAGTATTTATCATTATACTTTTAATGAAGGGAGAATTATAGTCATTTCCTACCCGTTCGGCTAACGACCCTCCACGAGTCAAGGAAGCGGTGGATGAGAGCGGACACCCATTAAACTGTCATTTTATAGGCAGTAACCTTATGACCCCCTTATAACCTTATGCCCCCCTTATACACCAGCTTCGTGCATGAGGCCTACTAACGGTAAGATTGAATTTACTTATACATATCTATATAATTAAAAAATTATAATAATAGTATAAGGGTGTATTTTAAACATTTAAAATACTTGGTGGTTTAATCTATTAATTAAACTATACTATTAATTTAATTAAACTTAAATCATGTCTTTATGGAATTATTAACTATTTTATTTAAACATTTTAATTAATTTAATAAAGTTCATAAAGTTTGAATTTTAACTATTAAAATTGTAGAGTTTGGAATTAAAGCATTAATGTGTGTGAGACTTTACAAATTCCAAAACTTGAGGGCAAGTTTTGAAACTATTCAAAACCTTTCATTTCATAACTTATGAGTTTAATGGTTCATTAAAAATGAAGACTCTTCATTTTAATGTAACCCCTTATTCTTTAATAACATTTTAATAAAGTGACTTTTCAACATCCATAACTTGAAGACAAGTTATGGAGTCATTGAGCAATTTAATGGAAAAACTCTTCATTTTTAAGTAACCTACAACACTTTTATGAGTTTTAAGATTCATAAATATGACTTTTCACATAACTTGAAGACAAGTTACAAAAAACATATTTTATGAACTTCTTTTAGATTAATATGGATTGAAATCAACAAAAACACAATTTTTTTCATCAATCTAAACTAACTCATAAATCAAGGAAACATAAAACTCTTGGAAATTCATAACTTGAGGACAATTTATGAACTCCATACAATTTTCATCAAGATCATGAATTATACTAACAAACAATTTGCACATAATTCCTATGATCTAACAAAACTCATAAGCATGAACATTCATAATCAACAATTTCCAAGAATCACATAAACATATATAAACTTTGATTAAAGCATTGAAAGTGGTTTAACATAATCATTACCACATTAAAACCAAGTTTTATAGGACCAAAACAATCATAGGTAATGATTCTAGACCAATTCCAGCACCAAAATCCAGAAAACTGCCCATCACGCACCTACTCGTCGAGTGCATGATCCTACTCGACGCGTAGGAAGAATTTGGTCATGGACTCGTCGAGTCCTCCCCTTGCACTCGGCGAGTCCAGTCGAATAGTGAATAGTTTTTTCGATTTTTCACTACCAGAAAAAAGGCCTTTTACGACGCTCATTGCGCGTCGTAAAACGCTCAGACGACGCGCAAATGCACGTCAAGGAAGGCCCTGTCATAACGAGAGACGACGCACATTTATGACACGCAATGCGTATCATTAAAGCCGCTGTCAAGAAAGGCCATGTCATAAATGAAGATGACACACATTTTTGCGTATCGTAATTTTTATTATTTTTTTTTAAAAAAAAATATTTATAGATTTACTAATTTTCAAATTAAATTTGCATTTCATGTCTCATAATATAAAATAAAATATCATATACAAAAAATACAATCCATTGCACAATCAATTTCATTCAATAACATCATGTCATAAAATTATAGTACATTGATATTAAGGGGATCTAATTGTACGTTGTTATTAAGAGGTTTTCCCTAACTATATAACCTAATACTACATTGCTATAAAGAGGCACCTTCTTGTTTCAGTAACTCATTATTAAGCTGCCTGAAGAAGCTCTAAAACGTTTCCTAAAACAAAGAATGATTGCTTTATAGTTTAGCCTAACATCATAAAATCATAATTGTTGTGCTGAGAACTGCATCAGGGATAGCCTGGAAACAACACAAAAATCAATATATCTTTTCAAGTATAGATGAATAAATTTCATAAGCAAGTGATATGAGATGATACCTGAAGGGATTTGATAATTCCATTGATCATTTCAGTGTCAATTTGTGGTTCATCTTCTCCGGTATTCTCATTTTCTGTCAAAAAAATGTCAAACAGATAAACATCAAACTGGATACATTTTCAAAAGTTGAATATTGATCATAAATATTCATCATATTTTCTACACTACATGTTGTGTAATCTAATCAATATCGTATTAAGATATTTTTAAACTTACCCGACTTGCTAAAATCCATTATGTGTCTTCTAATTTCTTCAGTTTTAGCACATCCACATTTTAGGGTTTTTATGTTGAGATAAACACCAGAGGGAAAGCAGGGGTAGAGATTGATGATCATGTCTTAAAAACATTTTCCACCCAAAGGGAAAGCATCTAAAGCCCTATAACTACTTAACTTCTCCCATAATCACCCTGCTCTTCCGATTCAATGCAAGTACACTTCATGGTCAGGTTGAGATTGATGATCATGTCTTATAGGAAGATCATAATTAACCACCAAATTAACCTGATAAAAAGGGGGAAATATAATTATATGACACAAAAGATAAAAGATAAAAACAGGGGTAGAAATGTAAATCTATGCTTGATCATACCCACGATCAAGTTCATTAACTGATAAGATCCTAAGATATATAATGAGATTTTCATTTGATGATTTTCACCAAGCAGAAAAGAAAAATAAACAATTACATTCTTCATTAGAGCGGTGAATGCATTCTTTGGTAGGCCAAAACCAATTGTTGTCATTTCAGCAACAACATGAGGAAATTGAATTTTGAATTGTATCCTGTAACATTGAACAAATTATGATGCAAAGTCTATAATGTATTATATATAATATAAATGATGAAGTTTTATATAAAAAATGATAATAAACAGTAAGATAAATAAAAGCCAACTTAGCATGGAAATAGAAGCAACTTGAGAAGTTTTGATATCAAATACTCAGTCCCTTCATCATCAATTACCAACACCACAGTTTCTGCAGCCTTCTTTGCAAGTTTTTGGACCTCCTATATTACAAATAAAAGCCAATGCGTGTCGTAAAATTATATCTATGTTTTCTTGTGCATTTAACTTCACAGGAGCTAAATGCGTGTCGTAAAATTATATCTATGTTTTCTTGTGTATTTAAATACACAAGAAAACATAGATATAATTTTTCCTTTTTCCCCTAAAGTACTCAAAAGATGCACAATGATTGAAAGCCTTCTATGTTCAGTAACATCAGGTAATATATTTGATCAAATACTTTCTTGGAGTGACTATCCCACTACAGAAAACAACTTGTATTAAAAAACGACACATTTACACATTATGAATACAATTTATCATAAAGATTAATATATTATTACCTATTGTTACTTTCTTTTTCTTTTTCCCATGTGGGGTACCAATTGATGGACTTGATTTATCCAAAACATAATCAAGCATGAGTCTCCTCAGTGATGCACCATGAATTTGGAAATGTGCTCAACTACAAAGATTAAAATATACTTTTTTTTAATTCATAAAAGAAATATTAAAAAAAAATTAGGGTTGTGGATGCTTACATTGCTGAGAAGTTTTGCTCCATACCATGCAGAATCTGCACCATAAGGGGAAGTGATAACACGAATTCCATTGGATATGAAGGTTGGTAGAAGATCATGTACTTCCTTTTCTAATCTTTCTACAATTAATTAAAACATGAAGCATTTATAAATTAATATTATA
Source organism: Lactuca serriola (assembly GCF_051521515.1). Classification (NCBI taxonomy): domain Eukaryota; kingdom Viridiplantae; phylum Streptophyta; class Magnoliopsida; order Asterales; family Asteraceae; genus Lactuca; species Lactuca serriola. Next base: position 9,092,242 of record NC_136415.1, on the reverse strand, counting down.
TTAAAAATTAGAAACATTTATATTTATAAATTAATTTATACCTGGTAACCCTGGTAAACATTACCATGCAGTGCCTCCAGCCAACACAACTGTCCTGAACCAAGTATGATCGGTTCTCATTTTGGCAGCATGGCATCGCTCAATGCAATCTGCAACTGCCTGATGTAGACCCATTGTATTTCTGAGACCAAAAAGGGTAAAATTGGAAATTATATAAAAATAATTTAAGGGCATAAGTTTATAGATATTAAAGTGGATAAAAGATTACATTCCTTTGTTGATTCCGTCATTGTAAACCCTAACTTAATGCTTGTAACATGATTCTTGTGTATTAGTGATTATAGTAAGAGGATGAAAGACTAACATACTTGTCTCTCTGTTCCAAGAAATCCGGGCATCAAAAAGTCAAAAAAAGACCACAACTCCAACACATTATTTTGCATAATAGTTCCAAAACATCTGTCTCAAATGCTAAACATCTATACGAATCACATTGTAGTTTTGAAACTGTGAAGATATAATAAAGGCATCAATGAAGATATAACAGAGGCATCAATGAATTTTTCAATCTCATATACCCAGTGCCCCATATCATCACATAAAATTCCATGAAGGTTAAACCTCTTTAACAAGGCTAACCAGTTTATACCCTCTTGCTGATACCTTCTCAGGGTGACTTTCAACTACTTCTAGACAACATGCATTCACTCAATCCAGGAGGAGGAGAGACACCACGTGCAAGGGGGTAAAAGAGGGACAAGGGCAGCAAAGCTGTGCGTGACACTTCTTCTAACAGAATGATCACAATCACTCATACACCTTAAAAGAGGGACAACTAACAGCCTTGCATAAGGAACAAGATCAGTGCCTAATCCTTGAACAAGCAGACTCATTAGCTTCCATGCTCCTTGTCTAGCATTCACAGATGCCATGTCACCCAACATAGGGATTATGTTTTCGATTACTGAGCCCATGATGTTGACTTTTATTGACTTTGCCATTGATGTGATGCATCTTGAAGCAGATAGTCTCACAGCAACATGAGAATGGCGGACACAGGTGAAAATGCACAGGAGGAGTGTCATTAGTTGGGGGCGTAATGTCTCATCTGGTACTACCTCTCATCCACCTGATCTCTTTCCAGGAAGCTTAAAGTATGACAGCGAACTGTGTAAAACCAATTTCAATCAGTTAAAGAATGAAATAAGTGGCTCATCAACACACACATACACGAATATAGATAGACTAAGAGGTATCTAGTTCATAAAATTACATTTTTATTAGGAAAAGGCCATGAAATAAGAACAAAAAATGAAAAGGGTTTACTCTAAAACCAATTATGGCCCCTGATTCTTAAAAAATAATAATAATAAGAACCATGAATAAGAACCAATAATGGCCCCTGATTGAGATAGCTCTTCCTCCCTTTGAGCTTGTTGCTTAGCCAATATCTGAAGGTGTGGAAGGTGCAATTCCTCACCAGGTTTGTGTTGAGGAACGCTCAAGATAAGAGCAGTTAGATCCCATGTGGCAACTTTTGATGTAATACGGATGCCTTTTGATGTAAAATTTATAAATTAGAAAATACAAGTACTTTTAAAATATTTTTCCATTTAAATAAAGAACAAATTTATCGACTTCCTAATATCGAATGTATGAAAATTAATAAACAAATAAATAAATATTACATGGTTTTCACATATGTTGCTCGGAATATCTAGATTCTGTTCGAGTCATATACAAAAAATATTTTACATGAATTTTATAGAATAATTTATTAACCCAAAAAAATAATATATGCATTATTTCTACGAGTAGTACAATACAAAACAGCAAAGTATACAATTTTTTTTTTACTATTTTGCCCCTGAGGCCTTGACAGTTCAGTGTTGTTGTCATGTTCATCGTTTATGAATTCACAAACATCATAAACTATTAGTTTGATTTACAAGATGCAGCACAACGAATTCACAAACAACAGCAATAAAGAGAGAAAGAGAGAGAGAGAGAGAGAGAGAGAGAGAGAGGGAAATCATACAATAAAAGCTAGTATGACAGCAATTGCAAATTTAGTGCCACCAATACCATCCAAAAAACCAACAGTAGCAGCAAGAGCAGTCACAGTTGTTGAATGTGATGATGGCATGCCACCAGATCCCACAAGCTGCTCAATATCCCATTCCTTTTCTTTATAACAAATGATAACGTTAAATGTGGCAAGCATCAAAATCAGAGTTTTGGGAAAAAAAGTTGGACTGCCAGTGCAACAATCATACAGCCACATGGACCATTTCTGTTACTTACCTTAGATTAAATGTGGCAAGCATCAAAATTAGAGTTTTGGAAAATACTATGTGTATCATTTATGTACCTATGGTGGCAAGGAAGAGCAACATCTGTGATTGTTGGATTGGCCTTACATATGGGGCATAATGTATCATCCCCCTCAGAACCTGAAGACTTGTCCTTTGAAAATGGACGAAAAAGACTTTTCATTGAAGATGAATTGAGAATAAGAAGTAGCAGCAACAACATTTCCTGCAAATGCATAACAATGGGTATGTAAGTACTTCATTTATACAAAAGATGGAAGATTGGTAAAATTTCATCCATGAAGCAAAATAGAGTGGAGAATGGAATTGAAATCCATGAGTTTATGGAAATGGAATGGAATTGAATTCTAACGGAATTCAGTTCTTTAGTCATTTGCAACCAAACACTGGAAATGGAATGAAATTGAATTCCAATTCCAGCTAACCAATATTCATAAGAACGAAAATTACCGAGAATTCATTCCACGATATGGAACAAGTGATTCTTTTGTGAAACATTTCACGATTTCCATCTCTTCCATCACTAATATCTGTTATGATTAATGATTTAGAATGTTTAACAACTCAATCTGATCTCTGATGTTGTTTCTATGAAGATATACCTGAATGCTTTCGCAAAAAGGATGAGAGACTTCTCCATGGAATCGCCATGGATTTCTTTGTCATCTCTACCCATCATATGATAACATGATCACGCAACATGAATCAATGGGTGTGTGTTGTTTGCTCTGTATTTATGAACCTAGAACCCTAAATTTCAAGGCAATGAATTAAAACCCAATATACATATATATCAAATCATGCAACATGAAACAATTGAAAAACTAAAACTGCTCTTTAGCTTTAATTTTATAATTAGGATAATGACAATTTACCTGGGAATACAAATGAAGACGAACAATCACCAGCCATCATCTCCAGCCATCATCCCCTGACAACCCCTTGACAACCTTCGAACGCCACCTCACACCCTCACCAGCAAATCGAAAAAAAAAATAATAAGAAGAAGGGAGAAGAAGGGTTGTGATCGAACCAGAGAAAGAAATAGGAAGAATAGGCACATCTTTTCTTTCTTTTTTTTCTTTTCGCTCTCAAACTATGGTTGTAAATAGGAAAGCACGAGAGATAATGAGAGAATAGACACAAGAGAGACAAAGATATTGATTCAGGTACGGTTGAGAGGTAAGAACATATAATCATTTGAAGAAGAAGGAATTTGGATGGGTGAGGGTGGGGACGAGGAAAACTTGTTTCCTGTGAGATCCAGAGCACAAAAGCCCTAGTTCTTCCAATTTTGGGATGGCGTGTCTTTAACGTCTCAGAGGGAGAAAATGGTGGATAAAAGAGGATAGTCGACATCGTTGACCACTGTATGGCTGCCAAGCTCCAAAAATACGAAAGGGAGGAAGAGTTACAGCTGCATAATGATGTCTAGGGTTTACAGAGAAAAGGAGAAGCAGATAATGAAGGCTGTCGACTGGTGGAGAGGATGAGTTCGTTATTCCTTCCCGAACAACAACAAATTGATTAGAGAACAAAACTGAGGTCTATGGTTTACATGGAAACCCTAAAAGATAGATGAAACGCGGGGTTTTTAATTTTTCAGGATTTCATTTCCCCCTGCTTTTTTTAGGATTTAATTTCCCCCTGCTATTAAAGGATGGAACGCGCGTTCCATTAAAATTTATAAAGCGACATCCTCAGATGACGCACATGTGCCCTCCGTGTTTTTTTTTTGTTTAGACACTAATTTAAGGGCACGCAATAATACGTGACCTAAATCCTTAAATTTTTTGAATAGATGACACTCTTTTAATGTCACTCTCTTTTGCGTAACATAAATCAATGAGTGTCGTGGTTTGCGCATCGTAAAAGGGTCTTTTTCTTGTAGTGTTTCAAGCATTTTGCATCAAATATACAAAAAATAATCCTAGGCTCTGATACCACTGTTGGGTTTTGAGCATTCTAACACTCCTAAGTGTACATGCAACCCTAAATACCTTGGATCTATGTTTTCTCTATTATACATGCAAATATGAATTTCCAAGGTATTGTTCTAACTAGCATAATATAAAGTACAAATAATATAAAATCTAGTAGAATGGCATACCTCATTGTTGGTGCTTGATTCCATGTAGCATGAGAGCCTAGTGCCCCAAATGTGACACCTCAAATGGTTCACACAACATCAAGTGCATTTGGAATAACTTATAGAGAAATTAGAACACTTCAAAATCGGCTTGCCCTCCATGTAATAGACTAGTGCCGATTTTCCCAAGAAATAGATCACTATATAGTGTGTTATAATTAGGGTAAACCCTAATTGTCATGCCTTTCCATTTCCTTGGATCCATGGGTTCAAATACATCATGGAGCATCCATGGAGCATCTTATGGGTTTTAGCCCAACTTGATAATCCATGGAGCATTAGCCCACTATATAAGTATGGATGATTTACACAATCAACCCATATATTTAATTAGTCTTCTTTTAATCACTTAGTTAATTCTACATTAATTCTTGATCAATACTAATTAAATAATCTTATTAATATATTAGAACTTATAATATATTAATAAACCTTAAGTGTTATTTCTCTCATTTTCGTCTATCCCAGTGCATGATGCCATGCAACCCAAATGGACCATGTCGGGTCGGGTCAAGTCTTACCAATTATAGTTATGGACTTAGACATTAATCCAATAAATGAGCCATAAAGATGTTTATATAGCCCCCAACCCGAGATATTAGGGTTTCCTTTTGTTATGAGTACGCCCAGCGTACCCTTATGTACGCGAAGCGTACTCCTCGTGGTCCCAAAATTACAATTTAACCCTTAAGCTCTTCATGGCTTTGACCCTTCCATCCCCAGGGACTACAAATGACAAAACTTGGGATGTTACATATGGGAATCCACCTAATTGTGTGTCAGTCTTTTTTCTTATTTAAGTACTCCTTTAAAATTAAACAAACTAACAAACAAATTTAAAAAATGACCTCCAATCAAACAACTTCTTCCAATGCAGCTGCTCCGTCCAATACTCCACCATGGACGATAAGAAAGGTAATGGTGGTAATATGATGTTGGATGAACGTTTACGATGTGACATCCCCAATTTCACGGCCAGAAAAGACCGATTTTTTTATGCTTTGTATTAAAAATCAGAATAATTGTTTAAAGAAAACGATTGCGGAATTCGTTCCCAAAACAATATATGATTAGAATTTATCAAAGCATTTATTTAAATAAATGTATTTTCATTATATAACAAAATCTTGGGATGTCATGTTCCGATACAAACCAAAAGCATAAAAAGAACAACATAGACCTTACACAGTTAATTATAACTACGAACCTATAATCCATATCTCTCGTTATGTCAGCCAACTTATGCTCTTGTGCCACAACCTGTAATACAAAGAAAACTGAGTGAGTCAAGTTTAGGAGCCTGATGAGCATATAGGGTTTTCAACCCATAATATTATATCTTTTATATATATATATATATATATATATATATATATATATACACACACACACACACACACATTATCTCCCTTACTCTTAAGGGTCTACCCTAAGAGTCATCTATTCGTTCATTCTGTATTAGGCACTAAGATAATAGCTGCCAGGATTCTTTATTAGACACTAAGACAATAGCCACCAAAGTTCTTTCGTAAACCACTTTTTCCATAGCTGCTATGGTTCATTCATCAGGTACTAAATCCATAGCTACCAATGTATGTACTAAGTCCATAACTACCAACGTTTATCTAACAGGTACTAAATCCATCGCTACCATCGTCTATCTAACAGTACTAAATCCATAGCTACCAGCGTTCATCTATACGGTACTAAATCAATAGCTACCAAAGTTCATCTATACAGTACTAAATCCATAGCTACCGAGGTTTATCTTTCGTCTCATCCTCAAACTCATCCTTCATCACACACCAACTATTTCGTCTACCCATGTTCTACCCAACATATTTGTAGATATAAAATACATATACAGTTTAACTCATTTAAAACCTATATAAAACATCCATTCCACACCCATCTCAAATAATCAACAATATATAAACACATAGCACGTATTTCATAGCCAATACTTCATATTTATGTGTTAAAAGAAAGTGAATACACACTCACCCAAAACATATACTTAATACATTCAAACAATACTTGTATTAAAATCGTGTTTATGAAAGGGATTGTACACTTACTTGATCAGAAGATGATCGGACAGCACTACGGCTTGCAATGGTAGTATTCTTCGGTGAAACCGGGATATCTTCACACACCGGACTTCTCGCGGGCAGAGCTTCGGCTCGGAAACTTTGTTCTTCTCGGGATCATCAGGCTTCGGGACTTGCTTCGGGTCTCGGGATTGATATCGGGGCTTGGGGTAAAATAGGGCTTAGAGAGTGTATCGGGAGTGGGAGAGAAGAGATGGAGCAACCATAATCGGCTGGCCCTTGATTTCTATTTATAGGGCAAATTTCTCATTTCCCACGTCGTGAACAGTACTTTCACATCGTGGGCTTGATCGTCACTGCATGCGTCATCGCAAGTTGGGTCTGGCAGACTCCAGGAGGCGTCAGAAGACATGCCACATCGTGACCACTGATTTCATGTTGTGGTCTCTGACATTCTTGGGGTTTCACGCCTCGAACTTCAGAAATTCATAACTTTCGTATACGAACTCCGTTTTCGATGTTTTTTATATCGGCGCGTAGGTGAGATTATGCTCTACAACTCTCGTTTATACTTCGTCGTCTATTTTTAAATCTATTTTTAATATATTGTTAATATAGCATTTTAGTAGGCTGGGACAAGAAAACTCCGTTCGAAATTCATAACTCCTTCATCTGAACTCCGTTTTCGTCTGTCTTTTTACCGTTTCACTACTATTAACGAGATATTAGACTCTCATTTAGATTGTTTCGGCTAGAAATCACTCGATCTCAAATCGAGTATTCGGGCTGCGTACCGCTAAGCTGAAACTTCGGAAAATCATAACTTCTTCATGCGAAGTCAGATTTGGGCATTCTTTTTATGCACGCTCTCATTTTAACGAACACTACGACTTTCGTTTAGATCACTAAGGCTAAAAATCACTCCAATCTAAATTCACTTTTTACATCATTCAGTGTCGTGCTGGTTCTATCGCGAAACTTCGACAGGTCATAACTTCTTCGTTATAACTCGGATTTCGGCGTTCTTTATATGTACGGAATCCTTGTAACATATTCTAAAACTTAGTTAAGATTATTCATCCTAAATAATCTTCTATCAAAAAGTCATTTTTGACGCTTATCGTCCTTATATTGCCATATTTATACCTATTTTTAGGCAATATTTAAGTACATTTTTATTAATAAATTGATAATATGTTTAGAATAATGGTACTTATGACTTTAAATTGTTATTTTCAGTCAATTAAAAAGATTTTCGAAGAGAGGGACCAAAAGTGACAATATGTGGAACATGGGAGGCTTGGAAGACAAGAAAAGAATAAATCCACGATAAATACTGAATCCACGACGTGGCATGGGGTTTCCAAAAGATAGACATCGCGACGCGGAGGATTCCTTGAAGGATACAGATAGCTTGAAGCCCACGACGTGGCAAAGCTGGCCACAACGTGGCGCGAGTTTTTGGAGATTATTTAAGTTCTCCTGATTATTACGAAAGTAAGGAGTTTTTGGCTGAAGAAAAGAATTCCAGGAGACGATTCAGAGCGAAAGAAGGGTTCTGGAAGAAGGTTTTCAACACCAAAAAGAATAGAGGTTTATATCTTGGTTAAATTAGAACATGTCTTTTATTATTTTTAGTTGTGTTTGTTTAGTTGCTATGATGAGCAGCTGAATCTTGCTTCTCGTGTTTAGCTAGATGAAGCTTTAAACTTATGAATAGTTCAATGTTTATGGATTAATTTTTAGTTGGTAAAAATTGCTTGTGTTTGATTTATATAACCTAGCATGCTACTATTTGTTTATCTAATTGCTTGATTGCATGTTCTGTGTAGCTTAGTGACCATTAAATTGCATGAACTTGTTTACCTAATGATTTAGTGAACATTGAATTGTTAGAGCTAGGATTGACCGATCTTAGTTAGTAATTAGAATAAATAAGCTTAGTTGTGCTAGAGAACGTGTATTGTGATCATAATTGCGTTTATATAACAACTCTTACATAGCATATTTACATTCATAATTAGTTATGTGTTTAATTATGTGTGAACATACATGGTTTGACATGAATTAGTTAATTATTGGTAAAGTTAGAACTAAATTACTAATACAACTAAAAAACCAACTTAATAATCCGTAATCATTAGCTAGCCATAAGGGAGAAGTGGATTCAAACTAAACAAGAGTGTGTTTTTATTTATTGAATTTGACTTAAGTTCATCTGATCTTGTAAAACCAGATAAAACCCCTTTTAAACTTGTTAATAATTAGGTTAATTTAATAGTAAGTAAATTAATTAGTAACACCGTTCCCTGTGATCGACACCCAATTTACCCAAGCTATATTGTAATCTGACTAGGTACACTGCTTATAAGTGCATAGTTAGTTAAGTTTGTTAGGTTATAAATATTAAAAATTAGTGAGTACTTTTGTGCACATCACGTCTCTAAATTGACTAGCCCTGGTCTACAGGCGTTACATACGAGGAGGTAACAACCATGGTTAACCCTGATTACTTTGAAGGTGATGAATGGACCCGCATAACAAATATGTTTAACCTCTCGTTGGGAGAAAGAAAACACCGAACACAAGAAGATATTGTTGGTAAGTGGATGGATTTAAAGGAAAAAAAATCACATGGTTCAATCGATGGTATCATCATCTTAAAAATAGTTATCGTTATACAAACAACGAGGAAGGTCTTTTAGAAATTGTTAAAGATCATTACATTTTCGAGCACAAGGGAAGTGGCTTCGAGTATTAGGATGCTTGGATTCTAGTTAAAAATAACAAATATTTCATGAAGAAGCTCTTATATGTGAAATGTCTTATGTAATGTTTGGTACTAGTGTATCTCGTTTTTTATAATGTTTTATGTTTGTGTTTTATTTTGCATGGAATAAAGTAGATAGTAAGTGGGGTGCTAGATTTAATTAATAATGTCAAAAGTGCAGTTTAATACACGCAATACAAATTACAAATACGGGAATTCATTACTTTCCTACATTAATCTAAGGACATTTTAAATCAAATGTGTTGTTGAAATCGAAAGTACGGTACACACTTTTGTTCTGTGACCCGCTTTCGGATGCCAATTCATCAGTCATTATGCTCTTTTGTGTCGATTTTTTCCTCCCCCCAGATCCGCTCCCCGAACCCCTACCTGTACAATCATTCCTTGTGTGTCCAAATTGACCGCATGTAGAACATTCTTGTCGTATGGGACGCTCACCAAGCGACGAAATACGGCCAGTGTTTCTTGGCCTACCCAGCTGACGTCTCTCCATTATGGGTGTAACACCGTAAATTTTCAAACAAATTTTTCATTTTTAAAATCATATAATTCTCATAACACATTTCACAAATCTTATTTATTTAATTTACAAAACGCATCTCCAAAATTGTTTGATTAATAAGCCAGGATCCTCCAAAACATAACTTTTTCTCTGGTGTGCATAATCGAGCTGGTGCCTTCCCGCAATCCTGAGAAAACCTGAAACACATATCACATAACACGGTAAGCATGAAGTTTAGTGAGTTACCCAAAACACCACACATATCCCAGTAGCCTCTCATGGCTATACTCAGATAAGACCCTCTGGTCAATGTGTCTCAGCGAGACCCTCCGGTCCCGAAACTCAGATGGACCCTTCGGTCAATAAGCTCATAATAATAATACTTATCATAAATCACAAAGACATAATGCAGAATATCACAATACACAGACAACCACATAAGACATCTGAGTCACACAAAGATACCACTCATGGTAAGTATAGTGAGAAGAGTAGAAGACTCATCTCGGATGATGAACAACCCTTATAAACGTTGCTGCTACGCACCGGCCTCTAACTCTGTGCCAAACCCACAATTAACCCAATTAGGAAGTAAGTCCAAACTCTCACTCATTAGGTCCAAAGGTAGTCTACTAACTAGCCCATTAATAACCTAAAACTCATTGGGCCCATCAAGGCCCAATAATGAGTGGGATCTCCCGAAGCCCAACTCTCAAGCCCAAATCAAGGGCCCAAGGCATAATTATAATATTTCTCTTCTCATAATATCTAATTCATAAGCCCAAAGATTCAGGCCCAACCCTTAAGGCCCATAATAAGATCTAGCCCAAAAGCCCACAGTGAAGTTACGCGGGGCGTACCTCCCTTAGTATGCTCAGCATACACACGCATGCATGAAACCGATTAGGGACACCAACGTGGGGCGTACTGGAACTTACGTTGGGCGTACGCCCATTTTAGCTTTAGTCCATTCTCATGGTCTTAACCCGTTAAGACCTTAGCTCATTTCTCAGATCTGGACTCCCTAATATCTCTTACTCCATAAAGTCAGTGACTTTAAGCCTTTGCATGGCTGATTTGGTCACAAACACTCATCCTCTTTTCTCATAAAGCTCATCTCATGCATGACTTGATTCTATCGTCTAAGATTGGATTTTTATGACATTAATCCACAAAATACACTCAAAGGGTGTTGATCATGGTCTTTGGAGCTCAATATCTCATAAAGTCTCCATCTTTTGGGACAAAACCCTAAAATATTCTATAAAGATGCACAAATCAAAAGAGTGAGAAAGCTTGAAGCTTTATACCTCTATATGAAGCTCCCCCACACAGATATGCTCAGATCCAAGGGGATGGACTCTCACTCCTTCTTCTCCAAAGCTTCTTATTCACTTCAAGAACACAAGAATTCAATCACATCCTATAAGAACGAAGATTTAGGGTTAGGAGGGTTTGTTGTTTGAGAATGGTGGCTAGGAATGAGACCATCTCATTCTTTATACAGGGACACTCCTCAATTAGGGTTTTTCCTTTTGTGCCTAGTACGCCTAGCGTACCCTCGGGTATGCCCAACGTACTAGGTGGCTCTGCTTAAAAGTCACACACATGAGTACACTAAGCGTATACACACGTACGCCCAACGTACTCCGCTGCCACCTTTTTCAATTAAAGGACTTATCTTGCCCAATATTCAAATTGTCATAGCTCCCTTGTTATAAGTCCATTTCCTTTGAACCTCATATCCATGGAAAGGTGATGGGAAACCCTATTCTTCAAGCAACTCGTCGCAACCCCAAGACTTCCTCATGCCCGGGTTGCAGCCCACAAACCCTAATCTCAGACAATCCGAAACAAGATGTTACAATGGGTGGCTTCACAATCATCAAACCATCAGGGATCTCCCACTCATATGGACTTGGTAAGGGGTTCATAGACTCCTCATAAGGGATTCACCTTCTACAGTAATATGAAAACCATAATAGTGCTCAGGTACATTCCTAACTCTGGTGGAACGCCTCAGAGGTATAGATTCTTCAGTCAGCTCAACAGGAGTTTCCTCCTCAGGTTGAGGGCTGGGTTTGAGGTTCCTTCACCACTTGACTCTTGAATTTCCTCAAGGTCAATTTGCCTCCCACTGTCTCCTTGGCTCATGAATTCTCTCTCTCTCGAAAGAATCCTCTTCTTTCTACGAAGACCACATTATCACTAGGTCTGTAGAAGATGTAGCCAAAGGATTTTTGTGGGTAGTCGATGAAAATACACCTTTCACTTTGGGGTTCGAGCTTATCGTGAGTCTCGCATCTCACAAAAGCCTCGCAACCCCAAATCTTGATGTGGTCTAGATTGGGAACTTTTCCAGTCCACATCTCGTGAGGTGTTTTGGCAACCTTCTTTGTAGGGACTAGATTAAGGATATGGGCAACGGTCTCTAAGGCATACCCCCAAAATGAGATTGGTAGCAAAGCTCGACTCATCATGGAACAAACCATGTCCAACAAGGTCCGATTGTGCCTCTCAGCTACACCATTCAACTGTGGTGTCCTAGGAGGTGTCAATTGTGAGACAATCCCACATTCCTTATGATAGTCAAGGAACTTAGTACTAAGATACTCACCACCACAATCGGATTGAAGCATCTTAATGTTCCTGCCCAACTAATTCTCCACTTCTTGCTTAAACTCTTTGAATTTCTCAAAGGTTTCTGACTTATTCTTGATTAGGTAGACATATCCCTATCTACTAAAATCATCAGTAAAAGTCACATAGAAGCGATTAGCATCTCTTGTGGCGGTTCTGAAGGGTCCACACACATTCGTGTGTATGAGGTCCAACAAACCTTCACCCCTAGCACAAGTGACAGTAAAAGGTGACTTTGTCATTTTACCAAGCAAACAAGATTCACAACTATCATTTGACTGTAGGTCAAATGACTCCCAAACTCCATCCTTTTGGAGTTGGCCTATGCGTTTCTTGCTTACATGTCCAAGACGACAATGCCATAAAGATGCTTTATCTAAGCTAGTGGAAGAGTCAATACATAATACATTATTTCCTAGATTATCTACAACAGATACAGTTTCATACACTCCATCACAAGGTAATGCTTAAAATAAAGAACATTATTAAAGAAAGCATCAATACTACCATTATTATTATCAAAATAAAAGGTAAAACCTTGTTTATACAATGCATGAAAGGAAATAACATTTCTTGCCATTTCTGGCGAATAATAACATTGATTCAAATCTAATGTAAACCCACTATTTAGCACTAAGGAATAAACTCCTATCTTGGTGACAGGTGAAGCTTTCATGTTTCCCATGATCAAGTTTATCTTTCCCTGCTCCACATTCTCACTTCTTCTTAGTCCCTACAAATCACAACATATGTGAATACCACAACTTGTATCAAGGACCCAAGACTTAGAATGAGGTGAGTTATTAGACAATATAATGTATATACCTGCATGGTTGGGTTTTACTTTCCCATCCTTCAAATCTTGCTGATACTTTGGGCAGTTTCGTTTCCAGTGTGACTTTTCATGGAAATAGAAGCATTCAGCCTCATTAGGGTTAGCAGAAGGAGTGACAAAACCTTTCTTGGTTTTGCTTGAAGAGGAGCCTTCAAGGGTCTTACCCTTGGTACCCTTAGAAGGTTTCTTTCTCTTCTTCCCTTTTCCATGCCCGATTGCCAAGACATTGGCTGCAGTTGGAGTAGGAGTAGGAGTAGTAACAACTGAATTACCCTTTAGACCACTTTCGGCGGTCTTCAAGAGTCCTTGAATTTGGTTGAGGGTGACTTCTTCCTTGTTCATGTGATATGTCATGCGGAATTTATCATAACACGATGGTAAGGAGTGCAAAATGATGTATATTGTTAACTCCTCAGGGAAGTTCACATTCAGCTTCATTAAACGGTCCACATACCTTTGCATTTTCTGCATGTGGCTTGTGATGGGTTCACCATCCTTCATTCGGGTTGTTATCATGGAGGAGATTATTTCATATCGCTCTTGACGAGCACTTTGATGGTAGCGGTCCATCAAGTCCTGGTGCATCTCAAAAGGATAGTCCTCATAGGACTTTTGTAGCTCGGCTGTCATGGTGGCCATCATGATGCATGCCACTTTTGTAGCATCTCTTTCATGTACCTCATATTCAGTAAGCTCTTCAGGAGTAGCAGTTGGCTCGGGTACCTTCATCTCCTTGTCGAGAACATATTCTTTGTTCTCATACCGAGTGACCATCCTGATGTTTTTGATCCAATCTGTAAAGTTGGACCCATCAAAGATGACTCTCCCACAAAGATTCATGAGAGAGGAGGAGCTAGTAGTGTTTGATCCAGAAGCATTGTTATTGGAAGACATCTGAAAAGAAGAGGTAATATATTAGATTAGATTTAGAGATAGTCCTTAATTAAACACCCAAATGTAATATTAAGGCTAGGACCCAACACAATATTTTATAACTTAGAATAGGGATGCCATAATTTAAGCTATAAGATATTTGAAGGTAGGTGAATGACGATTCACCAATTTCCACCATAAAAAAACGAAATATTTAATTAGGTTTTAATTAGTTTAGAAACTCCTAGATTCTTTGAGATTCATTGAACTTTCTTCAATGGCATGTTTCAATCTCGAGTGTGCCCTTCAAGTTTTGTGACTGGGATGCCGAGGATCACAAAACAAGGTGTGAAGTAACCATGCAAATTATTTGGTACCCTTAATATATTACCCCTCAATTGATGTGTCGGTTAACCACACACGCTCCATCGATACTATGATAAACATTAAGTCACCCTTTACCTACCTTGTTAAGTTCAAGTTAGTGTGCCGGTTAACCACACACACTCCACTAACGACTTAAACAAAGTGTAAAGTGTAATTTCATGGATTAGCACTGTATTCACATTTTCCTAAAATAACTAAGATTGGTAATTTAATAAGGTTTAGTTACTTTAGTATTATCATTATACTTTTAATGAAAATTTATAAGTCCTTGTCCTACCCGTTCAGCTAACGACCCTCCACCGATCAAGGAAGCGGTGGGTGAGAGTAGACACCCATTAAGTTGCCATTTTATAGGCAACAACCTTATACCCCCCTTATAGACTGGCTTCGTGAATGAAGCGTACTAGCGGTAAGACGACTTGATCTTATACATATATATATTATTAACTTATAATATTATAAAGTATAAGGGTTGAATTTTAACTTTTAAAATTCTAAGGGTTGGAACTAAAGTTTTAATCATGACTTTACTTGTTCCAAAACTTGAGGGCAAGTTTGGTAAACTTTCAAAACTTTTCATTTCTTATAACTTATGAATTTAATTGAGTATTAAAATGAAGACTTTTCATTTTTCTAACTCTTGTGTTCTTTTAATGGTTTTTATTAAAGTGTGACCTTTGGTTTTCCATAACCTGAGGACAAGTTATGGACTCCATTAAAACACATTATGATCAAGAATTAAACTACCAAGTAGGTTACAAACAATTCCTATGATCATCTAATCTTCATAAGTTCAAGAACATGAATATGAACATTTCAAGAATCATAAATTACTCATAAAACTTGTAATTTTTTATAATAGCCATTGTAAATGGATTAGCATCGTCGAGTGCATGAACAGACTCGATGAGTAGCATGCATTTCTTCATGGACTCGTCGAGTCCCCCCATGGACTCGGCGAGTTCATACGGCAGTGAACAACAAAATTCGATTTTTAAGCTATTTGCATCAAGTATCAAGTAAACAAGCTTAGGCTCTGATACCACTGATGGGTTTTGAGCATTCTAACACTCCTATGGTGTACATGCAACCCTAGAAACCTTGGATCTATGTTTGACTAAGATACATGCAAATAATTATTTTTCCAAGATTCTTATCCTATCTAGCATGGCATGGGGAACTTGAATCAAATAAGCTAGTAGAATTACTTACCTTGTAGTTGTAGTTGATTGCTTGGAGTTTTAGAGCCTAGCACCAATAGTGTGGATGCCTCAAATGGAAATCACAAATCACCACAAACTTGGAACTTTGAAAGAATAGTAATCACCTTTCTTGAAATCGACCCTCTTGCTTTACTCACCACAACTAGTGTGATTTCAAGAACCAAAGTCTCCTTTATATAGTGTGGTGGATTAGGGTTACATCCATGTAAACCCTAATACTCATGTCTTTTCATTTCCATGAGATCCATGGGTTAAAGCTCCATGGAGTATCCATGGACTTTCCATGCAAGCCTAGTCATTCCAAATAAGCATTGGCCCACACTATATAAATACAAGTGCCCATATTTAGTTAGTCATACTTTTGATCTCTAAATTAATTCTAGATTAATTATAGATCAATATTAATTAAATAATATGATTTTATATTAATATTTTGAACTTATAATATATTAATAAATCATAACTTATACTATTCTCAAAAGATTATCCATAAATTGTTCGGGTGAAGTGCAACCCAAATGGACCATGTCGGGTCGGGTCAAGTACATACCAAATATAGTTATGGACTTAGACGCTATATCCAACATCTTGCACTTCACCAAATGAACAAATTCGATGAACGTGGTGGTTTCGTAAAATTTAACACTTAAATAAAACATTCTCGGATTGTATCCCGGTGGCCAAACATATGATAATTTGGAATTAACAAACTCTCATCTTTCATCCATAATGAGCAATACGAAATACTCGTTACAAATCATTATGTTAATTTTGAGAATAAAGAAGCTAGAGAAGAAAATTTCTCAAATATGAAATAATTCCAAAAATATGAAATACTTAATATATATAGGGTAGGTTCAAAACAGTAGTCAACTCTAACAAAAAAATAGTCAAAGTTTAACAAAAAAAGTAGTAAAATTTACCAAAAAAATCAATCAACAAATTCAAAAAAATAATCTACATTTTAGCAAATAATTATTCTATTAATTGTTAAAAAAAACTATTTTATATTTTACAAAAAATATTTTTTAACAAAACAATTGTCAAAAAAAAAAAAAAAAAAAAAAAAACTCTACATTTTATAAACAATATTTTTAATCAAAATAATTCTCAAAAAAATAATAAAATAAAATAAAATAAAAAACTGTAGACTTTACCCCCCAAAACCGTGGTTTAAAAATAAAAAAATAAAAAATAATAAAATAATAAAAAAATAAAAAATAAAAAAATAATAATAAAATAAAAAAACTGTAGACTTTACCCAAACCGTAAGCTACGGTTTGAGAAACCGTAAATGATACAAAGAAAACCATAGATTTTAAAATAACTTACGGTTTTATATCTTCAAAATAAAAAAAAATAAAAATTATACAAAACACGAAACAGTAGACGAATATAAATGTCTACAGTTTCGTTGGCTAGTTTAGGACAAATCCTAATTTTTGGCTAAAAATTATTAATCACTTTCTTTAATTTGGCTAGATTAGTAATTATCCCTATAAAATATGTTTTGTTATCATAGAAACTAATCTAGTTTGTTTCCGTTATAATATCTGAACTTAAACCTCTAAATTATTATAAACCGTGTGACTCCCATTGTCTCTTTACTTAGTTCACCAACTATTGTCCAACACATTTTCAATATTCCCTTTTAGGACCATTTAAAATGACCACATCCAATCCCTTTTTATTCCAAGTATAATCATCACCAAAAGTACAATTATACATGCACAGATTACAAGGTGCTCCAATGGAATTTGGTTGTAATGTAATGGCGGTCGATTTGAGTAGCCATCACTATTCAATTCCATTTAGAGTGGGGAAAGATTTGGTCCATAGTAAGTGTTGTTGAAGTGGGATGGGTTGGGTGTGGGGATATGGGGGTTGTCTTCCTTTTGTCAACAGAGATATGGTGAGGGAAGTGGAAGACACTATTTGAAGAAAAAATATATTAGAAAATAACTTATGAAAAGGTTATATTAAAAGGACTTTATAAAAAATTATATTGAAACGATATGCCATGTCACACTCTTAATTTCTCTTAGCAAATCAAGATCTCAGATATCTCATCTTCGTATGTCGGTGACAACCACTTACGTATCCATTTTAATCAACATGATTATTATAAAATTTGCAACCAAGTGATTGCATGGTTACAAAAGGTAGACACAATTACTCTATCATATTCATAGCCTCATGTTTAATACTTCATCAATTCCATATTAAGTAATAGTTTATGTTTCCTAATTAGAACTTTGGTGTCTAATAAATAAAATTTAGATAATTTGTTAGCAATATATACCATTAATTAATCCTTTCATGAATTATGTGCATATATATATTATGTATTTTCTAGAAGGTCTCTTAAACTTAGGGCAGCCTCATTATGTGAGGCTATTAATCAGACAAAGGATCTTTTTGGGCCATTCACAATATAAATTGGAAGTTTGACACCTTAAAGAAAATCTTCATTTTTTTTTTCTACAAGTGTTGGATTGGGTCCACACATTTCATGAATTATGTGTCCATTCCCCTTGGTCAAAGCAAATCAAGAAATGGTCCTTCCTTTTGACATTTCGAACAAAAGTCAGAGGGAGAGCACACAACTTGTGTTTCTTATATAACCACCTATTCACCTTTTACTTTGAGTACATCCCTTCTAAAATAATAAAGTCAAACTCCCCGGCGTTCATCCACACAATCTCTCAAAAGTCAACGCTTTTCCGGTGTCTCCTCCTACTGGCACACACGTATACGTTGACAGAAGGAGAAAGGCAACACTTTCCTTCACGAAATGGATGATGAATGGGATTTGCATGCGGTGGTTAGGAGCTACACCACCATCTCCACCGATGCCACCACTGCCGCCTCCGGTACAAACACAACCACCAGCGATGATGGTTTTGATATGGTGGAAACTGTAGCATCTGGAAATGAAATATACCAGTTTTCATACTCAAATACCGGAGAGAACCAATCGGAGGGATTAGAGGAAGTATACAAAGAAGGGTGTTCTCAGCGGCTGGGCACCACCGCCACCGCCGTTGTTTCTGGTGATGATGAACAACTGCCGGTGTTTGATGGCTCATGTGACTCGTTTTCCAATGAGACACCAAGTAGAAAAAGGTAATTAATGTTTCTGTAATTTGGGGCTTATATTCCATGAAAAATAGAAATTGATTTGTGAAAAAAAAACGATTGAATTTGAAGGAAAAACCAGCAGAAGAAGGTGGTGGTTGAACTGACACAAGAGGAGTTATGTAGTGATACATGGGCATGGAGGAAATATGGTCAAAAACCCATCAAAGGCTCCCCCTTTCCAAGGTTTTCATATATCTTCTTTTTTATGTATATAAACATGTAGAATTGGAAAAAAAAAACCCCAATATATCCTCATATACATACCATGAAATTCAAATTTACACGCATATATAAATAACTATACACATAAATGAAAATACAAATATATATATATGTTGATGTTTGGATTTCTAGGTATGAAAAACCCCATATGGGTTGGATTGGATTGAAACGAAGTGTCGCTTGTGAAAATATGTTACGAAGATGTTTTTGGTACAAAGTAATATAATGCTTATTTAGATAATTAATTTCTAAGTCATTAAATATATATTTACATGAGAATTAATGTTGGTAAAATGGTTTATATATGTTTATGTGGTCAGAAATTATTACAAGTGTAGCACAACGA
The DNA here is from genome assembly GCF_051521515.1 of Lactuca serriola. Classification (NCBI taxonomy): domain Eukaryota; kingdom Viridiplantae; phylum Streptophyta; class Magnoliopsida; order Asterales; family Asteraceae; genus Lactuca; species Lactuca serriola. Next base: position 9,072,749 of record NC_136415.1, on the reverse strand, counting down.
AAGCTTGCGGGGCAAGGAAGCAAGTGGAACAGAGCCACGTGGACCCCACCGTTTTTATAGTTTCATACTCAGGAGAACACATGCACCCTCGACCCACCCACCGGAGCCCTCTCGCCGGCAGCACTAGGAGTAATAAGTCCACTATGGCCCACCTACCACCACCCATCTCCGATGACTGTCCATGATAAATTTTCCTCTTGAATTCACTTAACTTATAGTGATAGTATACTCAATACTCAATAGTGTGAGGGTGAAAATGATGTTAACGATAATGGACTCTAATTTTTTGTAATCCCTTCTTTTACATGGAATGTGGAATCTTTGTGGCAAAAGGAATGTTGAATGGTTGCCTCTCTTGTGGCATTATTTTTCACTCAATTCTTTCAAAGAATAAGGAATCATATGGCAGAAACGAATGTTAAGTTTGAGATATGTTCGGAAAAGGACTTGCGAACAAAAAAAATCCGACGTGGTTTCTACTTTATACAATGTTTATTTACAAGATCTGAAAATCAAACCTCAATTTTATTGCATGTTTGACAAAATAACCGTACAGGCTAATAATTGATAGCTGAAATTTATAGTTTTTAGTTATGCAAAATTGTTTGACAATGATAGATTTTAGCTTTTAAAGATGGAAAGTTAAATAAAAACCAAAACTGAAAGCTAAAAGCTAAAAACTCTTACTCTCAAACAAACTTTATGTTCCATAAAATTACATAAAAACTAAAAGATTTTACTATCAAACAAATTGTTTTTTCCATTTTTTTCTAAAAAACTGAAAATTAAAAGCTTTCAAAAACTTCATGTCTAATACACTCGTAATCTCAAGATCTACCAAGCCGTCAAAATAAGATTTCATAGCAACGTGTATTTTTGATGTAATAAGAGTTATGTTTATATATTTTTATGGTGAAATGTTGGGATCCAATAGGGGAATCGAGCCAAAAAAAAATGAAAACAACAAGATAGAAAAACCAATTATACGATTTTTAATTTGACAAAAAAACAACTGAAGTCGGTGCGGTTTTACCCTACAAACCAACACTCAAAACGGAACTGCATCACTATAATTATTATATATATTAAAATATTATCATTTATATTATATAATATATTATTTACATTGATTTATTGATATTCATTTTTGAATAAACTGAAGCAGAATGTGAGGATCGAGATAATTCAATTTTCTTTTTCAGTTCGAACATAACCAAGCCGCCATCTACAATAGTACAATCTTCCAACTTCCATTATGGATTCTGGGCTGAAAAAGTAAAGCATAAAAGTTGGTTCATGTTTATGGGCTAGACATCTTGGGTAAAAGGCTTAAATGTTAAAAATTTAATCAAAAAACGATTTACTTCTCATCTCTTAGGTGTTTTAAAATCGTACCACAATAGAAAACCACATCATTTTATTATGAAACCGTACTATTGGAAAAAACCACAAAGCTATACCACTTGAAAAACCGCACATAACTGTTTTAAGATTGCAAAATCAATGCATGTTGTTTGCAGTTCCCTTTCGGCTTAAAACCAGTACCCACCTCTAGAATCCAACAACCAAATATTGACTTTTTATCATATTGGTTATAAATGATTTTTACATATATTTTCGATTTCTAAAAGCATCTCCGACCCTATTTTATTTTTGCCACTACATTCTATTTATAGAGTGTAGAGTTAAAGGCTTTAAAAAAAACTCTATTTTACATTTTATAAATAGAGAAATAAATAATTACACTTTAAATTTGGAGTGTAAAATATACAATCTCCAACATACTTTGTTTCTTTATACTATATTTTTAGAATGTAAAATAGAATTTAGAGTGGTTGGAGATGAACCGTTATAAACTCTTTTTACTATAAAAATTGAGTATTGTTGGAGATGTTCTAAGCGTTTTTTCTTTTAGGTTTACCAACAAGGACAAACGGCTAGGGTCAAAAAGTTTGGTTTCTTTCACTAATGCACCGAGTAAAAGTTGCAACCTATAACGGAGTTTATTGCACCCATCGATACTCAATAACTTAATATGCTTATTTAAAAATAAGTAATAAAAAGTTCAACACAAATCAACTAATAATTAATAATTAGTTAAACCTTAGATAACATAATTTCCTAACAACTTATAACTAATAACTAACAAATTTCAGTCGCAAATTCCCAACAAAATATTACATACTAACTTATATGAACTAGCATCTACCCATGAGTTTTGGAGTTGGATCGGAGATATAAGATAGGAGTTGTTTGTAAGTTCTACATTTGATTCTTAACTATCATTATAGAGAGAAACCGTTACAATTGCCTCGGGGAAGGGAGTGTGCATTGGAAGCAGGCTATGCGACCAAGTTTGATCGATGTGTAAGAGGAGATGCTTTTCATTGTCGGAGAGATTAGATAACCATCTTGGTGGGAAAAGTGCAAGTGTATAGCGGGGATTCATATATCATAATTAAGGATCCGCACTAAGGATCCCCACGTGGAGGAGAAAGTATTATATTTATAGGGTTAGGTAATTAGGTTAAGGGACAATTAGCTCAGGTCGTGGGTCAACCCAAGCCAAGCTTGTCAAGGATTGGGCTACAGCTACTATGTTGTTCTTCCATGGTGTGCTGCCAAACTAGACCTGCACAATAAGACCGGTTTTGTAACAGACACGAAAAAACATCGAGACCTAATTGGTCGAAGACGAGTCCAGACCGAAAAAGACCAGCCCGAGAACGTATGGGATCGATCCGAAATAGACCAAGGCACGTGGCCAAACTTTATAAATATATCATTTTTATGTTAATTATACAATTTTTAATCACGTATTATTTAACATCTTTACTTTTTTTCTTTTATTAAACTTAAGTCTTAATCTATCATTTTGGTGTTAATCATACATTTGTTAACCGAAAAAAAAACGTAAAATTACTGAAACCGGACAAAAAAAAAAGGCGTGCAGACATAACACGAGACCGGGCCGAAAAAGACCGAGACCGGTCCCAAAAACAATTGGATCGAAAAAAATCATGTCCAAAAAAAACCGGCCTAAGACCGTTTGGGATAGATCCGAAAAAAGATTGGACTATTCTGAGACTAACCCCGAAAAAGACCAGACTGGTCGAGACCGGCCTAGAACCGACAATATGCAGCTCTATGCCAAACAATGTTGTTATGTTGTATAAATCATGTTAATTGACCCAACATCATCGAGTACCCCAAATCAGATGCGATTGGAATGATGATGTAGAATTCAGAACAGAAGTGTCATTGCATTGTGATTGATAAACGATAGTAATTTTGATTTGTATTAACATGAAAACAAAATAAAATTATACATCTAACCAACCTTTACCAATTACCATATCATATATGATATACCCCTTATAAAAACCCCATCCCATCTCCATTCATATCACCACTTCCCATCAACGGGCAGTCATTAGCATCCTGCCCAAACTGCCCGCAACACGCCAGTCTTCTCTTTGAATTCGATCTTCTCTCTTTCAGTTTCCCTAAATTTAAACCACCTTCATGAGAATGCCTAGTAAAACCATGAACAATACTATTATCAGAATCCTCAACTTCCGGAAGAATCAACGAATCCGGTGTACTATCATCATCATCATCATCATAAGCCATATCATTACAAGCTCCCGGAAACTCCTTGACTCGAGTCAACACCATATTAATTTCACCAGAAACAAAATTCAACCTTTCATCCGTCTCCACAGCTTCAGAAACCAAACTAGACACCACCGACTGTAACTGTAACATCTGGTTCTGGGCATTTTGGTCATTTCCTGTACCAATTTGACTTCGCCAACGAATGGGTAAATACTGATATGGGACATTGAAACAGTTATTTGTGGACAAAACACGAAGAACATGTCTACAGAGGATCCCTGAGAATTCAAAATCATGGCAACTGCAGCTGATGAATTCATCATCTGGAATCCAGATTACTTTTGACCCACCGTTGATTTCAGTGTGGTGGCGCACAATGAAGTAACTCTCATCGACCAATAGGGACGCGTATTGTGGGGCCAACACCAGCTGTTCTTGTAATTTGGAAAACGCGTATGGTGTGAGAACAGTGGCTGCATGTGATTCGATTGGTGAACCCGTTTTTAGAGATATTTTTTGATTTCTTCGAATCATTTTCTGTTTTAATGTCGCTTGATCTTTAGCTTCCATCACCACTGCCACCTGGATAATAAAATTATATATATGTTAATATGAATAGAAATTGGAAATACATAATACAATAATACATACCTGCTCTATGAAATTTTCGAGAACAGATTGTGCACTTAAAAACCGTTGAATGAAAGCATTTATTAACTCTGGTTGAAAAGTATTTGTCATTCCAGCAAAAAAGTAGCATCTTAAAAAAGGTAAAGCCCAAAAAGTTCGCAAAGCATACAAGCTCACAATATGCTTGTTTCCATGGAGTCCATACCTATCAACCATCTCTCTCCACCTTAATTCAAATTCATCAACCAAATGCAAATTATAAATCCCATGAAACTCAGCTTTCCACTGATCATATCGCGATCCAAGCAACACAGAAAACCAATCAGAAAATTTCGAAATGATTTGCCAAATGCAAAAAGCATGTTTTGTCCTCGGTGTTTCAATCGCAATCGCTTCTTTCAACCACATGTTTTGGTCGGTCAATATTGTTTCCGGAACCTTCCCGTTCATGAAGGATAAAAACGTCTTTAACGCCCAACGAAAAGACTGTATGTTTTCATCGCGTAAAAGAACACAACCGAAAAAACAATTTGTCCCATAACTATCCACCCCAAGAAAAATCCCGAGAAGCATATCGTATGAATCCAATCTATGAGTCGTGTCAAATACCACAACGTCTCCAAAAGAGTCAAAAGATTGAGTTGAAGATGAATATGTCCATGCAATATGATCCAAACGGTTGTTTGAATCGATCTTGAAGTTGTATTTAAAGTTTGGGTCTTTATCTTTCTTGTCTTTACACATTTTGAGAAGGTCAATGGCGTCTGAATCACGGTCAACGTTTCTAAATGACTGAAGTAAATTTCTCACGTCGATTTCCGTGAAAGGTAAACAACCGAGTTTCACGCCTTTTTCCAATTCTAACAGCCTTAACATTTGTCTAACCGACATCCCGGCTTTTGCAAACATACAAATCCGACTCTTGTCATCCGATGACATGGTGCAATAAGCAGGAAGGGCATGGATGTCATTTGACTTCAAAAGGTCATGATTATGTACGTTGCTAAAACCAGTTATACGCCATTCGGGGACATCAAAATCTGCTCTTTTTACAATTCTCATATAAGCTTGGCATCCACAACGTGAGGATTTTCGGTTTCTGTGTACCTTTCCATCTTCTGAAGGCTTTATTTGTGGGTACCCACCACGGTGGCAGGTGAAATCCCGCCTTGTGATCCCCCGCCCCACACCATCCTTACCACGGGTACGATGGCGGCGGATTGAGAACCCACATTGCTTTGCGAAGCTACAGTAGAACTCATAAGCAGCATCTTGTGAAACAAATCTTTGACCGATAAAAGGGACAAGGTTGACTGAAGTTTGTCTGGATAAAATTGTGTCCTCTGGAATCTCTTCAATGGTGCCGATGTCATCTGCTGATAAATCTGTTCCATTTTCGGATGTTTCTTTCATCATGCTTGTAATCTTGTTGTGTAAATTACAGTATAGTACCTACACATAAGAAAAAAAAAATATTGAGATGTGAACATTGAGGACACTGATCATATCAATAGGAGTTATTGTAATGCCCACTAGGATTCGGATTGCTGCAGAGCTTTTCCAGCAATGATATCAAGAGATGTTGGCATAAACAATGAAAAACGTAATTTCAGATAAGTTTACAGAATTTTACATGGCGATTTCATGAAATTACTTCAAACTACTGAACCCTTCATTGATTTGCGTGCTAATAGATAACTGTGGAAACTAAAAATCAAGCATCTAAATGCGTAGCCGCTGAGGTTCATGATTCAGAGCATAATCTTGAATAAAAGCAAAACAACCCAACGAATACGATAATTAGAGCATCAGCTAGTCCAAAACCAAACAAGACTGTAGGGGTAAAATGACGATCTAACACAGTAGTATATACTATATGTGCTTAAAACCCTAACAAATCGATATATTCCTCATTCATTATTAAATAACCGGAAGCTCTTCATTCGAGTATATGGATTCGATTAAACGGCTACGGGGTTTAATAACCATATATTGTTCGACTAAGATGCTTCGGACGTCGGTTTATAGCTAAATGTGCAATAATCGTATTTTTCACTCTATGAGTAGGGTTCAAAGTGTTTGCGATTGCATAATTAAAATTGCAGATATGAGGACAGCGTACCGAGTCGACGAACCGGCGAAGATTAAGCTTCAAATCGCCTTACCGGCGGGGATCCTTCACTCCAGTCGATCTACAGATTCCATGAAATAGGAAATTTCGGAGTTGGAACGGAGCGCCGTGTTTGGGATTGCTGGTTTAAAATTTAATTTTTAAAGTTTTATCAAAAACGGTAAAAAAATGAATTGTCAATGTTTTAAAAATTAAACTTTATAAAAAAAATTAGTTGTGAAACTCACGGTTAATTTTAAAAAAAAAATTTAAATATAAATATAAAATATTTGAAAACTTTGAAATTATAAGAAAATAAGAAAAATATTGAATTATTATAATATAATTATTTTTTATATTTTAAATTTAAACAACGGGTAAATAGCACAAAAGACACTAAGTTTATATTAAAATTTTAATTTGACATTGTATTATTTTTTGTCTCAAATTTGACATTGTGTTTTCTAATTTTTTTTTACAATTCTGATCACTTTACCGGTCAACCAAGTTACTTGCAGACGTGTCATGATGACATGTCAGTTTTGATAACGTGACATGCTGACGTGTCAAATTAATTTTTTTCCATAAAAGACACTCAGTTTTCACTTTTTTCGATTTTGACACTAAGTTTGATTTTTTCTTTCAATTTTGACACTCTATTTTTTTGTTCCAAATCGAACATTATTTTTTCAAATTTATTCAACTTTGACCAGTTTTCTTTTGAAACTGTATACATATATTTTTTATTACATTTTAAACTGTATAAATACCTTTTTTTGTTTAAAAACCACATTTTTATTTAAATACAAGATGTTTTTTTTACATTTAAAGCATAATATATAAATATGCATTAATTATATTATGAGAACAAACTAACCATAAGCTTCGAATAAGATGCAAAAAATTTCACAGGTTGCAAACTTGACATCTATGCCTTGCTCGACTACACGCCTCCAAACCTCCAAACTCATTTTAAAGTTGCGTATTTAATATAAAATATATTTTTTATATAACTAATACATATTTATACATAAAATTATGGTTTTAATGTAAAAAAACATTGTATTTATACAAAAATATGGTTTTTAAATAGAGTGTCAAAATTGAAAGAAAAAATTAAACTTAGCGCCTAAATCAAAAAAAAAATGAAAACTTAGTGACTTTTGTGGGAAAAAATCAATTTTGACACGTCAGCATGTCATGTAAGAATATCACATTATCAAAACCGACATGTCATCATGTCACGTTAGCAAGTAACCGGGTTGACCGGTCAAGTGGTCAAAATTGTAATAAATTGGAAAACACACTGTCAAATTTGAAAAAAAAAAAAAAAAAAAAACACGGTGTCAAATTATAATTTTGGTGTAAACTTAGTGTTTTTCGTGCTATTTACCCTTAAACAAATATTAATTTAAGTAAATAAAAGAAAATAATAAGCTTTAATTTTGAGAATTTTGAAATTAAAAGGTAAATTCATTAATGAAATTGATATTTGTAACGTCTGTAGATCCGGGCTAGTCAATTAGAGACGATAAGCATCAAAAATGACTTTTGATGGAAGATTATTTAGAAGGATTAATCTTAAATAAGTTGTAGTATATGTTACAAGGATTCCGTACATATAAAGAACGCTGAAATCCGAGTTATAACGAAAAAGTTATGACTTGTCGAAATGAAAGTCGTGGAATACGTTAAACCGTGAGCGTGCATAAAAAGAACGCCCAAATCTGACTTCGTATCAGGAAGTTATGATTTTTCAAAGTTTCGACTTAGCAGTATGCAGCCCGAATACTCAATTTGAGACCGAGCGGTTTTTAGCCGAAACAATCTAAATGAGAATCGAATATTTCATTAATTATAGTAAAACAATAAAAAGATAGGCGAAAACGGACGTCGGATGAAGAAGTTATGATTTTATAACGGAATTTTCCTGTCCGGCCTACTAAAATTAAATAATAAAAATAAAGTCAAAATTAGCCGACAGAGTCTAAACGAAAGTTGTAGAGCGTAGTCTCACCTACGTGTTGATACAAAGAACGTCGAAAACGGAGTTCGTATGAAGAAGATCTGAATTTTTGAAGTTTATTAAATAATTAATATATTAATTTAATTATTAAATTCGACATTATCCGAAGGGTAGTCATCGGACTTATCCGAAGTACGCCCAGGGTACTGGCGTACGCCCAGCGTACAGCGAAGCATGACACGCCTCGCACTCGAGTTCTTCGGATGACGCATGCAATGACGATTTCGGAGGAGTACGCCCAGCGTACTGGCGTACGTCCAGCGTACTGCGAGGCCTTAGCCTCCTATAAAAGGGGTGTGAGGGTTCCGAGCATATTTGCTTATTTCTTCTCTTTCTCGTGTCGAAGCTCTGCGTTTAAACCCCCGAAGCCATCCCGACATCCCGAATTTCATATCCAAGTTTGGAAAGAAGTTTTACGCTCCCAAGATTCCCGAAGATCCCGAGAAGTGCGATTCCCTAGAAAGAATAGACTAATTGGACTTAGTCAGAGCACATACTTGGATAAGGTACTAAAGAGGTTTAGTATGGAAAATTCCAAGAAGGGAGAGCTACCTATCCAGAGCAATACCAAATTGAGTAAGACTCAATGCCCGAGTACAGATGAGGAAATAGATGACATGAGTCGTGTACCTTATGCTTCCGCTGTCGGATCGATCATGTACGTTATGACATGTACTCACCCTGATGTGGCCTTTGCTTTGAGCATGGTCAGTCGCTATCAGGGAAACCCGGGTAGAGCTCATTGGATAGCCATAAAGAATATACTCAAGTATTTGCGAAGGACGAAGGACTGGGTCCTTGTGCTTGGTGGCAATGATACTTTGAGAGTAGATGGTTACTGTGATGCCAACTTTCAGACGGGTAGAGATAACTTCCGTTCTCAGTAGGGCTGGGTATTTTTACTGAATGGAGGAGCAGTTACTTGGAAGAGTTCCAAGCAAGATACGATGACTGATTCTACTTGTGAATCAGAGTACATAGCAGCAAGTGAAGCGTCGAAAGAAGCAGCTTGGTTGAGGAACTTCATCGGGGATCTCGAAGTTGTTCCAACCATCCAGGAGCCTATGGAACTGTTCTGCGATAATGAAGGAGCGGTTGCCTTGACAAAGGAACCGAGAGATCATGGTAAAACCAGACATATCGACAAAAAGTACCATTTCATCAGACATAGAGTAGAAGAAGGCCATCTTATAGTGAAGAGGGTGTCATCTGAAGATAATCCAGCAGATCCCCTCACAAAGGGTCTAAGTAGGGCTAAGCATATTCAACATGCTCGGAGCATAGGACTGAAAGATGATATTAGTTTTAGTAATTAGATTAGTTTTCTGAAACTTGTAACAAAGTAAATGTAATTGACTTTTGGTGATTAAATAATAAAGTATTATTTATAAGTTTGGGTTCTACCTTTTGTCAATTGTTTATTATTGTGTTTCATTTTTGCATGTTTTACTTCCCGAATAATAAGATTATTCAAACTCCACAGTCGCTCGTACTTTTGGAAGTAAGTAGTGAATTAAGACTGTCATGAATTGGATTGCAGATTGTCTAAGGATACACATGGCAATAGATTTGTTGCAACGTTCGTGTCGTTGTGAGGATCGATGGGGTGGGATAAGAGTTGCCTTTATATGGTGAAATTGTACAAGTTTGAATGTTCTATATTTATAAATATATGATATAATATTATGGGATGAAAACCCTATATGCTCACCAGGCTCCCAAGCCTGACCCACTCAGTTTTCTTTGTATCACAGGTATCGATACGAAGACATATTTCACAGAGAGATTTAAAGGAGATATAAATCATTAGTGTAATTGAATGTAAGTTCTGCTTATGCTTATATGTCTGTATCGGAACATGACATCCCGAGGTTTTATTATTAAATGAAAATACATTCTCTTTGAGAAATGTTTTGATAAGTTATTATCATATCTTGTTTTGGGAACAAATTTCGCAACCGTTTTCTTTAAAAGATTACTCTGATTTTATAAAACAAAACATAAACAAATCGGTATTTTCTGGCCGTGAAAATGGGGATGTCACAATATTCATTTATTACTACAGTTATTACAATTATTATATTAAAATATTATGTGGAATTTAATAAAATAGAAAAACTCATAAAATGACATGTGGAAAAAAATTAATTCAAAATAACTACAAAATAACATTTGACAAATTGAATGATAGTGTGACAAGTGGCAGAAAAAACTTCATTTATTAGAGAGGATGTGGATTATTTGCCAAAATGCTTCAAGTAGTTTGGGGTTACGTACAATGTTTTAAAATTTTGCTTTTTAGTTAGACTGGTTTTGTTAACGGTTTTCAGTTTAACAAATTTGATCGTCCATTCAATCCAGTTTTCAAAATTTTGATGTATTTTCTATTGGGTTTTTAACACCAATGCACAACAAAGTATGATTTTCATCTTTAAAATGCCACTTAACTTAATTTTATACCTATTACACAATTAAAGTGGGAACTCACTTGTTATATAAGTGTGTTTAGTCGGTATCCTGGTTAAAATGCCTATTTTCGTATCTTACGTGGAATAAACTATGCCACATATGTATAGTAAGCCTCTTTGTTAAGGGAGAAAGACTTCATCATATCAAACCAACGAAGCTCCTTCCTTTTTTACGTTCAAAGTTCTTCTTCATTTGCCTTCTCAATGTAATCTTCCCCCGCCACTTCTCGTTAATAGTTGGTACCTGCAAACGCACCTTCCAAATGCGATTGTCCCAACGGTCCTTTTCTGGCGAAGGAACGAGAATCATGGAGTATTGATAATCCAACTCGTTGTTTTTTTAACTGTGCCAAATTACCGGCAAGTGTTGATTCATGCTTCTAGCACTTCAGTGTACCGTTTTGGGTTTGATATATTGGTCGTCGGTTTCAAAAATCTCTGATTTGAAGAAACCCTATAAAATGTTGCTATCATTTGTGTGTAGTATGTATCTTTGGGTTTCGATATGTTATCATCTACTTATTGATTGTCCTTTATGAGTCAATGATTCATCATTTGGGACTTGATGTATATGTCATTGTAGTGATGTATGTTTGGGTTTATCAAACTTTTATGGGATTGCACCCAAGAAACATGAAGTTTATTAAATGCCACTAGTTTTGTACCATTACGCATCCTTAATAAAGAATTTAATCAAACAAATTTATGGGATTATGTTCTTTGTAAAACATGTCTAGTTGTAACTGTTGGATTAGGTGTCTAAGCCCATAACTATAATTGGTATGTACTTGAATTGATAGCAGCACAGTCCTTTTGGGTTGCCCTCAAACCTAGCAATCGGACAAGGAAATTTTGAAAGGAGAGATATTAATTTATTATAATATTAATAAATTAATATAAATGAATTTATTAATATGTTAAAAGAATAATATATTAATAAGAAATCATTTTGTTTAATTAATTGTTAGCCAGAAATTAATTAGAATTAATTTTGGGGTTAAAAGGATTAATTATAAAGTGCAGGGACTAGTTTGCAATTATCTAATAGTTGAGTGGAAGGCTCTAGAACCCCTTTGGATGAGGGTGGACGAAATCTTTAGGGGAAACCCTAATAATTTCGTCCATAGGGGCTTGGATAAGGCCCTTGGGTTTGCTTAGGCCCTAAGCAAAGGATAACTAGGGTTTCCCCTAAACCCTAGATCACTCAGCTATATAAGGAGCCTCCTGGTTCATATTTTGGTCACTCTTTCTTTTGAAGAAACCTTAAGGCCGAGATTTTGCATACTCCCTCTCCCCTCTACTTTCCTTCTTGCTAGTTTGGGTGTGATTCCATTAGAGGCATTACACTTGTGGTGCTAAGCTTCCAAGAAGATCAAGATCAAGATCAAGGGAATTATCAATTGTTTGCTATAACAATTGAAAGGTATGTATCTCCTAACCCTAGTTTGTTAATTTCGAAATTAGCCTCTCTCCTCTAGGGTTCTTGTTTTGCAATTCAAAGTTGTATGTTTAATAGTTAAAACATAGATCCAAAGTAGGTTGCATGTGAACTTAGGAATTGTTTTCTAGTTTATTTGTTTTACCTAAAACTCATCAGTGGTATCAGAGCCATTGTTTGTTTTAAATTGAATTGCTATAATTGTTGAATTGAAAATTAGGGTTTATAGCCATTAAACCCTAAAGGCCATTTTTCGATTTTTAGGGTTGTGGATCAAAGGGTTTTTCGAAAACCCTAGCCTCCAAAGAACCCTAATCGAAATTAGGGTTAGGGTTTTGGAAAACCCTAGCCTCCTCCCTTGTAAATTTCGAAATTGCTAGATTTTTTAGGGTTTCTTGTTTTGGATAAATGTTACTTGATTAGATTAATTGGATAATTATCCTTTACCCTATTTTTTCGAAATTTAGAGGGATAAGGATTATGATTAAATTAATTGATTAATTTAATCAGATAATCCTTACAAGATTTAATAAATTAATTAAAAGTTAATTAATAGATAAATATTAAATCTAATTAATTGGTTTATTTAAATTTAAAATTTAATAGTTTAAATTTCGAAAATTTATATAAACCCTTGGAGTTTTAAAATGTTTTAAAATACACCTTATATATATATATGTATATATATATATATATATATATTATAATTAAAAGTTAAATATTATATATGTATAAGAATATGGTCAGTCAAATCGCTAGTATCCCTCATTCACGAAGCTAGTCTATAAGGGGGTATAAGGAAACTGCCTATAAAATGGTAGTTGAATGGGTGTCCACTCTCACCCACCGCTTCCTTGATTAGTGGAGGGTCGTTAGCAGAACGGATTTGATAGGACAACTAATTCTCATTAAAAGTATAATGCTATTAAAGAAAGTACTAGAACATTATTTTTCAAAAATCCCAACTCTAGTTACTTTAGGAAAAATGTGAAAAGTATGCTAATCCATGAAATTGCACATTATGCTTTACTGGTCGTTAGTGGAGCGTGTTTGGTTAACCGGCACACTAAAAGGCACTAATAAAGAGTAGTAATTGGTATCTTATAATTATCATTTTGACGGAGCGTGTGTGGTTTACCGGTACATCAATAGTTAATGATAAAGTCAATAAGGTTACCAAGCACATTTGCATGGTTATTCACATCTAGTTTGTGATCCTCGGTATCCCAGTCACAAATAGTAGAGCATAATCCGAGATTAAAACATGTCATTAAATAGTTTTAATGTATCTCAAAAGAATTAGGAATTTCACTTCGTTGATTTTATCTAATGGTGGAATTGGTGAATCGTCATTCACCTACCTTTATGAGATTTGAACTTGGATCTCGGCATCCCATTTCTAAGTTGTAAATCGTCATAGTTGGGTCCTAACCTTGATATGATATCTTTGGGTTATTATATTGAGGTGTCTTGAAATGTAACTAAAACTATCTTTCTTTTCAGATGTCTACTCCTGGAAACACTTCTGCTTCATCATCCTCCAGGCACAACTTCTCTCTACTAAACATCTGCTCCAAGGTCGTTATGGATGGCTCCAACTATAACGATTGGATGTGTAACGTCAAGATGGCGGTTAGATTCAAGGACAAAGAGTATGTACTTGAAAAGGAGCTCAAAGAACTTGATGAGTCCAAAGCCACTCCCGAAGAGTATGCTGCCTACAAGAAACACTATGATGATGCTACCAAAGTGGCATGCATCATGGTTGCAACCATGTCCCCAAAATTGCAGAGGTACTATGAGGATTACTAGCCTTTTGAGATGAACAAGGACCTTATGGAAAAGTACCATAAGCGAGCTCGTCAAGAAAAGTTTGAGGTAGTCAAGTCACTCATGGCTTGCAAGATGAAAGAGGGGGAATCGGTTGTATCTCGTGTGCAAAGAATGCAACGCTAAATAGAGCGTTTGGTCAAGCTCAACATTCACTTCGATGAGGAATTGGCCATTGACATGGTCTTGAACTCATTGCATGATTGTTATGGTCAGTTTATTTTAACTTACCATTTGAACAACACTGAGCAGACATTGGCCCAATTGCACAACTTGTTGCAGACAACTGAGGCAGGGATGAAGGGTAAGAGTATACCCTCCATACCTGTAAGTGCCCCTGTCTTGGCTATTGGACAGGGAAAGGGGAAAAAGAGGAAAGGTCCTCCCAAGCAAAACTAGAAGAGCAAGGCCCAAGTTGTGTCATCTAGTAATGGCCCAAAAGCTAAGCCTAATGGTTCCACTCCCCATGTTTCTGATCCAAAAGAGGCAGTTTGCTTTTACTACAATCAAAAGGGGCATTGGAAGAGATCTTTCCTACAATATCTGCAAGATATCAAGGATGGCAAAGTGAAACCATCTTCGGCAGGTATTTACACTATTTTTGCTAATAACTCATTATCTTCTCGTTCATGGGTCCTTGATACAGGATGTGGTTTTCATATCTGTTCTGACTTGCATGGGCTAAAGGAAAGTGAGGAGATAGAGCGAGGGAGGATAAACCTGATCATGGGAAACATAAAATCTTCACCAGTAACCAAGATCGGAGTTTATCAACTTTTTCTTAGTAATGATGTTAGATTAGATTTGATAAATTATTGCTATTCGTCTGAGATGACGAGAAACATTATTTCATTTTATGCATTGTTCAGACAAGGTTTTAAATATTCTTTTAATGATTTGAATGGTTCAATTTCTGTTTATAAGAATGGTGTTTTTGTGTTTGAAGCTTTACCTTGTGATGGTGTGTATGAAACAGTGACTTGTGTTGATAGCTTAGGAAATAGTGTACTTAATATTGACTTGTCTAATAGTGTAGACAAGGCATGCTTGTGGCATTGTCGTCTTGGACACATTAACAAGAAACGCATAGCCCAACTCCAAATGGATGGAGTGTTGGAATCATTTGACCTAAAAGCAGATGATATGTGTGAGTCTTGTCTTTTGGGAAAGATGACAAAATCACCATTCACAGGGTCTTGTGAAAGAGGTGAAGGTCTGTTGGATCTCATACACACAGATGTGTGTGGGCCCTTTAGATCAACCACAAGGGATGCTAATCGATTCTATGTGATTTTCACTGACGATTATAGCAAATATGGTTACATCTACTTGATCAAACATAAGTCGGAAACTTTTGAAAAGTTCAAAGAGTTTAAGCATGAAGTCGAAAATCAATTGGGCAGAAAGATAAAGATACTTAGATCCGATAGAGGCAGGGAGTATCTTAGCATCGAGTTCAACGACTATCTGAAAGAATGTGGGATAGTCTCACTATTGACTCCTCTTAGGACACCATAGTTAAATGGTGTAGCTGAGAGGTGTAATCGAACCTTGTTAGACATGGTTCGTTCTATGATGAGTCGCGCCTCGCTTCCTATGCACTGCTGGGGGTATGCCTTAGAGACAGCCGCCCATATCCTCAATCTTGTCCTTACAAAGAAGGTTGCCAAAACACCTCACGAAATGTGGACAGGGAAAGTTCCCTTGTTAGCACATATTAAAGTCTGGTGTTGTGAAGCTTTCGTAAGACTCGCGACTCACGACAAGCTAGCAGCTAGAAGTGAGAAATGTGTTTTCATTGGTTACCCAAAGCAGTCTTTTGGATATTTGTTCTACAGACCTAGTGAGAACGTGGTGTTTGTAGCTCGAAGAGGAGTCTTTATGGAAAGAGAGCTCATATTCAAAGAGGACAGTGGGAGTACCATTGATCTTGAAGAGATTCAAGAGTCAACCAATGAAGGAACCTTAGATAACACTAGCACTCAACCAGAGGAAACAGTTCCTGTTGAGCCGGTTGATAAATCATTACCTCTTCGAAGATCCACTAGGGTGAGTGTGCCACCTGAGTTGTATGGTTTTCATATTACTTCAGATGGCGACACATTCATAAGTGACAAAACACTGGTAAACTTAGATGAACTAGTCATTTATAAGGAAGCAATGGCAGGCCCAGAGGCTTCCAAGTGGAAAGAGGCAATGGACAGCGAGATTATATCCATGTATGACAACCAAGTTTGGAATTTGGTTGATAGTGCACCAGGTCGTAAGGCAGTTGGGTGTAAATGGATCTTCAAGAAGAAGACAGACATGGATGGGAATGTGCATACATTCAAGGCTCGACTGGTTGCAAAAGGTTTCACTCAAACCCCAGGGATTAACTATGATGAGACTTTTTCGCCAGTAGCTAAGATTAAATCTATTAGGATATTGCTCGCCATAGCTTCCTTTCATGACTATGAAATCTAGCAGATGGATGTCAAGACTGCCTTCCTTAATGGGAAGTTGGCTGAGGATGTTTACATGAGTCAGCCAGAGGGTTTTGTTGATGCAAAGTTTCCCAATAGAGTATGCAAGCTTGAAATCCATTTATGGATTGAAACAAGCATCTCGCAGCTGGAATCTTTGCTTCCATGAGAAAGTCAAAGAGTTTGGTTTCTCTAGAAGTGAAGATGAGTTTTGTGTGTATATCAAGGCTAGTAGGAGTATAGTAACTTTTCTGGTGTTATATGTCGATGACATATTACTCATTGGTAACGACGTTCCAACCTTGAATGAAGTTAAGTCTTGGCTTGGAAAGTGTTTTGCCATGAAAGACCTTGGAGAAGTCGCCTATATTCTTGGGATTAGAATATTGAGAGAGATAGAAAGAATAGACTAATTGGACTTAGTCAGAGCACATACTTGGATAAGGTACTAAAGAGGTTTAGTATGGAAAATTCCAAGAAGGGAGAGCTACCTATCCAGAGCAATACCAAATTGAGTAAGACTCAATGCCCGAGTACAGATGAGGAAATAGATGACATGAGTCGTGTACCTTATGCTTCCGCTGTCGGATCGATCATGTACGTTATGACATGTACTCACCCTGATGTGGCCTTTGCTTTGAGCATGGTCAGTCGCTATCAGGGAAACCCGGGTAGAGCTCATTGGATAGCCATAAAGAATATACTCAAGTATTTGCGAAGGACGAAGGACTGGGTCCTTGTGCTTGGTGGCAATGATACTTTGAGAGTAGATGGTTACTGTGATGCCAACTTTCAGACGGGTAGAGATAACTTCCGTTCTCAGTAGGGCTGGGTATTTTTACTGAATGGAGGAGCAGTTACTTGGAAGAGTTCCAAGCAAGATACGATGACTGATTCTACTTGTGAATCAGAGTACATAGCAGCAAGTGAAGCGTCGAAAGAAGCAGCTTGGTTGAGGAACTTCATCGGGGATCTCGAAGTTGTTCCAACCATCCAGGAGCCTATGGAACTGTTCTGCGATAATGAAGGAGCGGTTGCCTTGACAAAGGAACCGAGAGATCATGGTAAAACCAGACATATCGACAAAAAGTACCATTTCATCAGACATAGAGTAGAAGAAGGCCATCTTATAGTGAAGAGGGTGTCATCTGAAGATAATCCAGCAGATCCCCTCACAAAGGGTCTAAGTAGGGCTAAGCATATTCAACATGCTCGGAGCATAGGACTGAAAGATGATATTAGTTTTAGTAATTAGATTAGTTTTCTGAAACTTGTAACAAAGTAAATGTAATTGACTTTTGGTGATTAAATAATAAAGTATTATTTATAAGTTTGGGTTCTACCTTTTGTCAATTGTTTATTATTGTGTTTCATTTTTGCATGTTTTACTTCCCGAATAATAAGATTATTCAAACTCCACAGTCGCTCGTACTTTTGGAAGTAAGTAGTGAATTAAGACTGTCATGAATTGGATTGCAGATTGTCTAAGGATACACATGGCAATAGATTTGTTGCAACGTTCGTGTCGTTGTGAGGATCGATGGGGTGGGATAAGAGTTGCCTTTATATGGTGAAATTGTACAAGTTTGAATGTTCTATATTTATAAATATATGATATAATATTATGGGATGAAAACCCTATATGCTCACCAGGCTCCCAAGCCTGACCCACTCAGTTTTCTTTGTATCACAGGTATCGATACGAAGACATATTTCACAGAGAGATTTAAAGGAGATATAAATCATTAGTGTAATTGAATGTAAGTTCTGCTTATGCTTATATGTCTGTATCGGAACATGACATCCCGAGGTTTTATTATTAAATGAAAATACATTCTCTTTGAGAAATGTTTTGATAAATTATTATCATATCTTGTTTTGGGAACAAATTTCGCAACCGTTTTCTTTAAAAGATTACTCTGATTTTATAAAACAAAACATAAACAAATCGGTATTTTCTGGCCGTGAAAATGGGGATGTCACAATATTCATTTATTACTACAGTTATTACAATTATTATATTAAAATATTATGTGGAATTTAATAAAATAGAAAAACTCATAAAATGACATGTGGAAAAAAATTAATTCAAAATAACTACAAAATAACATTTGACAAATTGAATGATAGTGTGACAAGTGGCAGAAAAAACTTCATTTATTAGAGAGGATGTGGATTATTTGCCAAAATGCTTCAAGTAGTTTGGGGTTACGTACAATGTTTTAAAATTTTGCTTTTTAGTTAGACTGGTTTTGTTAACGGTTTTCAGTTTAACAAATTTGATCGTCCATTCAATCCAGTTTTCAAAATTTTGATGTATTTTCTATTGGGTTTTTAACACCAATGCACAACAAAGTATGATTTTCATCTTTAAAATGCCACTTAACTTAATTTTATACCTATTACACAATTAAAGTGGGAACTCACTTGTTATATAAGTGTGTTTAGTCGGTATCCTGGTTAAAATGCCTATTTTCGTATCTTACGTGGAATAAACTATGCCACATATGTATAGTAAGCCTCTTTGTTAAGGGAGAAAGACTTCATCATATCAAACCAACGAAGCTCCTTCCTTTTTTACGTTCAAAGTTCTTCTTCATTTGCCTTCTCAATGTAATCTTCCCCCCGCCACTTCTCGTTAATAGTTGGTACCTGCAAACGCACCTTCCAAATGCGATTGTCCCAACGGTCCTTTTCTGGCGAAGGAACGAGAATCATGGAGTATTGATAATCCAACTCGTTGTTTTTTTAACTGTGCCAAATTACCGGCAAGTGTTGATTCATGCTTATAGCACTTTAGTGTACCGTTTTGGGTTTGATATATTGGTCGTCGGTTTCAGAAATCTCTGATTTGAAGAAACCCTATAAAATGTTGCTATCATTTGTGTGTAGTATGTATCTTTGGGTTTCGATATGTTATCATCTACTTATTGATTGTCCTTTATGAGTCAATGATTCGTCATTTGGGACTTGATGTATATGTCATTGTAGTGATGTATGTTTGGGTTTATCAAACTTTTATGGGATTGCACCCAAGAAACATGAAGTTTATTAAATGCCACTAGTTTTGTACCATTACGCATCCTTAATAAAGAATTTAATCAAACAAATTTATGGGATTAAGTTCTTTGTAAAACATGTCTAGTTGTAACTGTTGCATTAGGTGTCTAAGCCCATAACTATAATTGGTATGTACTTGAATTGATAGTGTCACACCCCGCTAAAGCGGAAACGCAAGATATGACAGCGATAACGGTTTCATTGCAAAAGATAAAGATACATCACCATAGCAGTATTTAAAAGTTTACAACCCATAGCTTAAAAAAAACAAAGTACAAGTTTTTCCAAAACAACATTATTCAAAATATAACTTCATAATAGCTTCAACACGATGCAGCATGCTCTATGATGATGAATCTTTACATCCACTTACTAATTATTTCCTGAAAAAGCATGTAAAACGAACGTCAACTATGAAAATAGTTGGTGAGTTCACAAGTTTATAAAATCGAGCTTGAAATAAGGCTTTTCGTAAATACAAGTACATTGCTTTAATGATAAACAAAGTTGATTGCTATTAATGAATACAAGTTTATTGCTATAACGAGAAACGAGTTTGTATGTATATGAGCAAACACTGAGTCTCAACCAAACCTATGACTGTAGTAATTTGGGTTTTAGTGAAAAATTTTGACCTAGATGTAGGTTTACCTCACATCTATGCATGGAAAAGTTTTGATAGCAACTAGATCTCTTGTTTAGCATAACCGCTTAACTCACAGTGTCATGCTCACGCCTAGAATAGAGTAGTACCAACGCATACTCACGAACCTAATTTACAAGGTCTTGTGAGCGGTATGAACTCTACTTACAACGATCTGTCCCTTGCGATGCATGAGGCAAGGTCGATGCACCTTGCAAATCGATGCTTGGCTGCAATCCTCCTCTCTTTGAATGTTGTGTGTCTACCCCGTTACTCTCTTGCCTCTGCCTGAGTGGTGGTAAGGTCCTAAATAGAGAGTTGGTCTCCGAAATAGTAGTCTCTTTCCGAGTCTCGGGTATGTGAGACAGTAGGGCCTGTAGTAGCGTGCAGTTTCCGAACTCGGGTTATAGTCTACCTGCTTTAATCCCCGATGTTCGCGATCTGCCGAGTCTTCGCCGGGAGGGCTCTGTCAGTCGGTCCCCCGTGGTTGAGGTCATAGCACCCTCGTTGATCTCCACATGGTGGTTGTTGTCATTGCTGTCGACATTCAACCCTCGATCACGATTGCCCAACAGGGCACAGGTTCGATGTAGTCGAAACGGTTCGCGGAAACCCTTGCTATGCATGGAGGATTGATTACCTCCGGTTCCGCTTTTGATTCTCCTCATAACCATTCATCACTTCTCGGGTTCGGATTAGGAAAGTAGGGGTCTTCCGGTAAGTAGGATCTTGCTATGTTGTACTTGCGAGAATAAGAGTGGAAGAGATAATTACTAGGCGTCTAACTCTATAATTAATTACTTATAGGGGTGATCCTTATTAGTTACTTCTATAATGACATAGTTCATACTAATTACATATAACAAGATATGATAGACCTTCGAATAAGTGATCCTACCCTAGATCCACATCCAAACAAGGAAAAGGAAGTAAGGCAATGACCACAAATTCTAAGTCTATGATTTCTAAGTTATATAATATCTTAGGGTATCCACTTAGGGGCTATAGATCTATTATTAAGGATCTATTTAGTTTTAATATACGTAATTATAATAACGCAAAATACCCCTATGGTATTTTATTGTGGTAGTGTTGGTAAGTTTTTAGACTTGTTGCCATATCACAACCTTTCTTGGGCATGTGCTAATCACTCCTCGGACTAGCATAGTTGATCAGGCTATGCCACTCCCAAGACTGACCATACATCCCCGAGCTTACCTGTGATATCCAACAATCATTACTTTTGTTTTGTTCTAGGATGATGCTGACCTTAGTATGTATGCATGCCTGTATACTTTTAATAAGAAACTACTTATTTCTAAAAGTGTAGTTGTTTTGAAAACTTTAAATCAGAGACTCTAGTCCCAATGCATTTATAGTTTGTATATCTTATGTGGTTCGATATACTGAGTTCACTATAAACAATGCTCTGATACCAATCTGTCACACCCCCAAACCAAGGATGGCGGAAACGTCCGAGGGTGGAGGACTTCATGTAGAGTATCACAACAACGAGTATAATAGTGCTCAAAGTAAATACAACCATCATAAATATAATTGAAAAAGTTACACCAAAGTATATGTTTACATGATTCGAATCAATTACATTATGATACAAAATGAACTGTTTGACGATTTATCGTCCCATCCTCAAAACGTTGTTGATTTCCTGTTTTCACTGAATTCCTGAGAATACAAGTAGTTTTGAAAAGTGTCAACACAAAGGTTGGTGAGTTCATAAAAGATTTTGTTGGAGAAGTAAACCGTTTTCCTTGTAAAAGCGATAGAATATGTATCCAGAAAATCCGATATTTTCTTTATAAAAGTTATGTAATGTAGTCTTATAACCGAAAACCAAAATATATAAGTAACCTCTCTTACTAATAGAAAATGATATGTGTTTAAATTGACATAAACGCGCTTGAATTAAATGAAATTCCCGTAAATTCTTATGTTTGTTAATACTTTATGTATATGTAGTCCTAAATCTCAGGACCGAGAAAATAACAAGTATTGTCCATACTTAAAGTTATAAATGTGGTTTCAAATGATGTGTAGTCATATATACCAAAACCGAAAGTGTACAGTAATATCTGTACTTATTGAGATAAAAAGTGATTTTAAAATCGACATAAAACCCATTTAAGTTTTATAAAAATCCCGTAAACTTTATGTATTGTTATATCCCTATGTGAGTCGCTATAATCATACTATGACTAAATGAACCTGCCACGACGTTTCTCAGGCGTCGTAAAACTGAAATGACATTTGTCACCCGTAGACCTGTAGGTCCCACTGTAGCTAGCAGCAAGGTGTGGGGTGTCAAACCCAATATAGATCTATACACAACTATCACGTTCTCCCTCCAGGAGACTCTGATTATAACTAACAGGAATTTATATCCCGCACTCGGACGTACGGAAAGAGATTGTCTCACAATTTAGGTTAACAAGTTTACAAGTTGTGTGCGGGAGTGTAAAACCTTTCTGTATGAACGTACCCGTTTTGTACGTGTGTGTGATGTATCATAAACTATACCTATTATAGTTTTATCCAAAATGTTTGTAAAATATAAGAACTCTTTTATGAAAAAGCGTTAGTGTTATGAAATCCATTAAACTATGCTTATTATAGCTTATATACGTGTTCTAAATGAATGAATAATCTTATCATGAATGACTTATTTTCAGTTTATGATGATAAAATTTACAAAGAAACAGCTTCAATACTTAGAACTTATTATTATACACTTTGCTCAACATAATACAAAGTGTTATGAAAATTATATGATGTTAACTAAATTAGACCTTCCTGCACTGTTTTAGAAAAGCCATAGAAAAATCATACGAAGTCGAAAACTAAATCCGTAAATTCTGAGAGTTCCCAAAATGTGTCTAGTTTACTCATAATTTTTATCATGATTTTTAATGACCTCCAACTTGGGTGAAAAAGTCCATAATCACAGACTGGTCCGGATTGGTGTTTGAAATGATAGGTAGTTTTGTAAAAATCACCATAAATTGTAGAAAAATCGTATGGAGATGTGCAAGTAGTCATTTTAAAGCTAAGAACTGGAACTACTTACACCTAAAACAGTTTTGAAAACTAAAATGTTTAAGTTGTCCAAAACAGTCCGTGAATGGAGTTGAACTTTTCTGATGAAGGCTGTTAGAAAAGTGTAGTTATGTTCTTGGTGTTTTAACTTGTATTCCCCCCCCCCCCCCCCTAAAAACTTAAGAAAACATAAAAATGTAGGGGTATGAACTCACCTTGAGTGATTTCAATAGGTAAGTGTTGAAGAAGAGAAGTGTTCAACCCAAGAACACTTGAAGAATCACTTGAAGATTCGAAGATCTAACACAATTATGAGAGAGTTTGTGTAAGATATCCATGATTTGAGTAGAAATAAGTGAAATAATCATAAAGAGAAGGGATTATTCTTACCAAATGTGGAGGAAAATCCCAAGATCAGCCCTCAAATCTCGAGTTCTAGAGAGGGAAAATGAGAGAGAAAAGAGTTTGCTCTTTTTGGTGAAAAGAGAGAAAATGAGAGAAATGAGGAGAGAGGAGGCTTTTCTAGCCTTTGACCAATTGTGGGGTTGGAAAAAGGTGGGAAAAGTACAATGAAATGACTAGGTAAGGGCTGATGGGGAATAGTGACATGGAGTGGGTGATGGAGGTTGCTTGTGTCATAAAATAAAGGAAAGTCAACACTCCATCTTTTTGTACTTTACCCACTTGCTTTTATTATTTAAATAAAGATTTTTATGAAAATATGATTAAATTGTGGATATTTAGGGTTTAATATGTTAAAATATGATTTTGGGTGAAAATCCCGTGCTAAAACAATTAAAAACGGGCTTAAAACGCGAATTTAATCGAAAACCGGGAGAAAAAGGCTTCCCAGCGAGGCCTCTCGGTCCTAGGCCGAGGTTCGGTCCCTAGGCCGAGGTTCGGTCATGGTGGTTGCTGAGCCGGATGCGAGATGCGAACCAGGAGCGAGAAGCGAAGGCGAAGGCGAGGGGCTCGGTCCGAAGTCAGAAGCGAGGCTCAGAAGCGAAGCTCAGAAGGGAAGGTTCGGTCCTCGGTCCTCAGAAGAGAAGGTTCAGCAAGCCATCAGAAGGGAGGGTTCGGTTAATCATCAGAAGAGGAAATGGTCAGAACCGAATGAACTGTAGTGAACAGTACCTTCGGTTCGGTTCCTAAGAGGACTTTCGGTTCCTAAGAGGACTTTCGGGTCCTAAGAGGGGTTTCGGTTCCTTAAGTCCGTTTTTCGCGTAGACTTCCGTTTTTGGGCTGTTTTCGCCAACTTCGAGGGTCGGGATGCCGCGAGTGATTATAGAAAGTTGGGAGAGATTTCGAGAGAGATTTGAGAGAGATTCCACATACTCAGAGAGATTTGGGAGAGATTTGACATACTTGGTGAGATTTCATATACAAAGAGATATTTGGGAGAGATTTCACATACTTAGAGAGATTTGGGAGAGATTTGACATTCTTGGAGAGATTTCTCATTTAGAGAGAGATTTGGGAGAGATTTCACATACTTAGAGAGATTTGGGAGAGATTTGACATTCTTGGAGAGATTTCTCATACAAAGAGAGATTTAGGAGAGATTTCACATACAAAGAGATA
The DNA here is from genome assembly GCF_051521515.1 of Lactuca serriola. NCBI lineage: Eukaryota > Viridiplantae > Streptophyta > Magnoliopsida > Asterales > Asteraceae > Lactuca > Lactuca serriola. The sequence continues at coordinate 9,047,826 of NC_136415.1, read as the reverse complement.
TTTGGGAGAGATTTCACATACTTAGAGAGATTTGACATACTTGGAGAGATTTCACATACAGAGAGATATTTGGGAGAGATTTCACATACTTAGAGAGATTTGGGAGAGATTTGACATACTTGGAGAGATTTCACATACAGAGAGATATTTGGGAGAGATTTCACATTCTTAGAGAGATTTGGGAGAGATTTGACATTCTTGGAGAGATTTCTCATACGAAGAGATATGTGGGAGAGATTTCACATTCTTAGAGAGATTTGGGAGAGATTTGACATTCTTGGAGAGATTTCTCATTTAGAGAGAGATTTGGGAGAGATTTCACATACTTAGAGAGATTTGGGAGAGATTTGACATTCTTGGAGAGATTTCTCATTCAGAGAGAGATTTGGGAGAGATTTCACATACTTAGAGAGATTTGGGAGAGATTTGACATTCTTGGAGAGATTTCTCATACAAAGAGAGATTTGGGAGAGATTTCACATACAGAGAGATATTTGGGAGAGATTTCACATACTTAGAGAGATTTGGGAGAGATTTGACATACTTGGAGAGATTTCACATACAGAGAGATATTTGGGAGAGATTTCACATACTTAGAGAGATTTGGGAGAGATTTGACATACTTGGAGAGATTTCACATACAGAGAGATATTTAGGAGAGATTTCACATTCTTAGAGAGATTTTGGAGAGATTTGACGTACTTGGAGAGATTTGGGAGAGATTTCTGATACGAGGAGATGGAGTGAAAACGATTGAGAGAGATTTCATTGGTGACCTTTTTGAGTGTCCGGCTTCACACTGCATGGTAAGTAAGCCCCGTTAAGCCTTGTTTAAGGATCTTGCATACTCCCGATGAGTATGCAACATTGTTTTATCGGTTTGGCTCGCCACGTACCACAGTTTTAGGTTAAGGAGATCTAGATGTACGCACTTTTCAATTTTTGATTTCTCAATAGAATAGAGAGTTGTTTAGAAATTACATAACGTAAACTCTAATACTCATGGCAAATTGAGTTGACCGGTTTGACTTGTTGACTTTAGTTGACTTTGACTTGACCGAAAATTGACGGTTGTCACAAAGTTCTCAAACTTTTTATTTATCTGATATTACACAATACTAAGCTGGGAAAGCTATAAAAATGGATTCCCAAGCTGTTTAATTATATTTTATGATTTTTGAGCATTTATTCCAATAAAAATTGAAATAAATATAAAACAATTTCCAAAATTACACAAACTTTTAATTAACTGTTATTGTACATAAATATGCTGGGAAAAATATAAAAGATATTTTTCAGTGGGTATTTCTATTTTTCCTTGTTTTATTCCTTTAAATAATCATTAATTGAAGAAATAATATTAAACAGTTAAAATAAATTACCAAAAATTTTTGTAAAACCATTTACAGTATAAATAACCTGGGAAAAATATCAAAAGTGGTTTTCATAATGTATAATCTGCTTTTGGGTATTTATGTGTATTTAAGTGTATTTAAGTGTAATTAACTTTAGAAAATAAGAGAAAAATAGTTTACAGCAGAGAAAAATCCTCAAAATGTTTGTGTGACCTCCTACTGTACGATATGATGTTCTGGTAAATTTTCATGAATTTTGGATAATCAGAACTATTTTTTCTCATTTTAAAACCATTATAATTACCAAAAATCGGGGAAAATAGCAAGGCATGATGAAAAATGTTGAAAGTATTTTTCTGAGTCACCCATCACAGGTAAGGTATGCTAAAATTGTTAGATAAAATTTTCACACTCTCTAAAGTGGTTTTGTGATTTATTATATCTTAACAAAAAGAAAATCGGAAATCATACCAAACAGCAACAAAAATTGATGAAATTTAGTGACGAGTCATTATCCATCATAAGGGTCATCCATGAATTTGTTCCGGATTTATTGACCTCTGGAAGTATTTTATGTGATTTATGCCCTTGGTTTCTAGCAATAATTTTAATAAATCAAAGAAATAATAAAAACTTTTGGTATTTTACAGATTATCACATGCATGTGAGGGCTTTCAAAAGGAAAAATGTTCAAAATTTATTCAGAAGTGAAATAGGGGTATTGGACCCAAACAAGTTAAGAAATGTTGCATGCAATGGTGCATGAGATGTAAATGTGGCTGAAGTTCATGAATTTGTGTAGCCCATTCAGTGAGGTTTTAAGCCACGAAATTTAAGTCATCATTCACTGGATATGTTAAGTTTCTAAAGTATTTTTCCTCAGATTTATGGTTGGGTTTAAGGCCATTGATCATGCAAGGCAAAAATGGTGATCACAGAAAAAGAGCTGTTTGCGCAACTATTTTGTAAAAATTGCCAAAAATCGGATATTTAATATTTTACAGTGAGACCAGTTGGGTTTGAAATTTAACTCATGGAACTATCCAATACAAAAAGAATATCATGATTTGGTTAAGTAATGACCGAGTTATGGTCGTTCAAAGTTGAACAAAGTAATCTGGCAGATTGCATGTTTGCTTTGAGTGCATTCTTAGGATATTTTGACAAGAACATCATGCATGCCTTTGTTAAGGTCCGATTTCTAGCACATGCATGGAGTGAATGAGCATCCAAGATGTACTAGAAATGGTTTAAATGCTTTTGATCATGTAAGAACACAAAAGAAATGGAGAAGAAGATGTAATACTTGGTTTTGAAGCCACATGAACATATGTGCATCACTTTCACTCCTTGCATGGGTTTGATCCCGGATTTTCACCATTTCAAACACATGCATTGTGTTATGGTGAGAATATACAAACTACAAGGGAAAAATAAGGATTTCTAGCCATGGAAAGGCATAGAATCCGAAAAGTAGAGAAAACTATGAAGAAGAAGAAGTAAAAATCATGAAACTATGAGAGAAGATGTTGTTGTTTACCTTGGTTTTGACTTTGAGAGAAGTAAGAACACTTCAAGGTCTCCTAAATCTCGAAATTATGGCAGAGGAAGGGAGGATTTTCGTGAGTTAGAGAGAGAGAAAGGAAGAGAGTTTGTGTGAGAGGAGAGTGGAGTGTAAGAGAGTGAAGAGAGAAGAGGAAGTGTGAGGGAATAAGCTTAATGATTGTGTTTTGGGAAGAGAGAGTGCATGGGGAGGGGAGAATGGCCGGCTCTATCATGCATTAGGCCTCCTCTCTCCAAAATTTTAAACTTTATAAAATTCCCTCTAGTTTCTTTTATAAAACCCTAACTTTTATAAAAATATTTATTATGCAATTCTTGATTTGTTTTAATATCTTGTATTTAACCAATAATTTATGATTAATACTTGATAATTTAATTTATATTTCATTGATTATAATTCCTAATTTAATTAATAAAATTTTGATATTAGAAGTTTATAGCCAAATTTTATAAAGTTTTTAAGCTTTATAATTTATAAGTTTGGATTTTTAGCTCTTTTAGGGTTTTGGAATATTGTTTGATATTCATCATCATAATGAAGTATAATTAGAATATTTTAATTTATTTTTAGGGTTTTATACCCTTTTTCAATTATAACTAAGCTTGAAAGTTTCATTCTAATTATCGCATTGACATTTCCTATTGTAGTTAAGCAACTTACTAGAATTGTAAGTGTCAAGTATATTAGTCCTAGATCTTAGTTGGATCCTAGTTTATGCAAGATTTTGACCTAATCTATACTACTAGGCCATGGCATGTTGTGCATGAATGGTTTTTTTTTATAAAGATGCATGAGTCCAAGAATGACCTGAATTTGACAGTTGTCACAGTATCCACCACTTAAAAAGAATTTCGTCCTGAAATTCATTCTATGTCATCACTTGTCATCGCATGGGAAAAGTTGTGGATACTTTTCCTTCATGAAGTCCTCACGCTCCCAGGTGAACCCCGGCCCGCGTTTTGAGTTTCATCGAACTTTCACAATCGGGATCTTACTCCGGTTAAGTTGTTTAACCTCCCTGTCAAGGATTTCTATCGGTTCCTCAACGAAGTTCAGCTTATCATTGATCTTAATTTCCTCCAGGGGTACTATCAATGCTTCATCGGCTAGACATTTCTTAAGATTGGAGACGTGGAATGTGTCATGAATGGCGCTTAACTCTTGGGGCAACTGGAGTTTATAAGCTACCGTACCAATCCTTTCAATGATTTCAAAGGGTCCAACATATCTCGGGCTTAGTTTTCCTTTCTTACCAAAACGCACAAGCCCTTTCCAAGGCGACACTTTTAAAAGTACCTTGTCTCCTACTTGGAATTCTAATGGTTTTCGACGGTTATCCGCATAACTTTTCTGACGATCTCTAGCAGCTTTAAGCCTATCCTTGATGATAGCAATCTTGTCAGATGTTTCCTGGATAAGTTCGAGTCTAGTCAACTGTCTGTCTCCGATTTCTGTCCAACATAAGGGCGAACGACACTTGCGTCCATACAATGCTTCATATGGAGCACATTGGATACTCGTGTGGTAACTGTTATTGTAGGAAAACTCAATTAGAGGCAAATGAGTATCCCAATTTCCTTTGAACTCGATGACACACGCTCGTAGCATGTCTTCCAATGTTTGTATTGTTCTCTCTGTTTGCCCATCTGTTTGAGGGTGGTAAGCTGTGCTCAAATCTATCTTGGTTCCTAGTGCCTTCTGTAACATCCACCAAAATCGTGATGTAAAACGACTATCTCTATCAGAAATGATAGATAGGGGTACACCATGCAGAGAAACAATTTTGTCGATGTAGATTTGGGCCAATTTTTCCATCTTGAAATCTTCCCGGATGGGGAGAAAGTGAGCAGACTTCGTCAGTCAATCCACTATGACCCAAATTGAGTCGTGACCTTTAGCAGTTCTAGGAAGTTTGGTAACGAAATCCATAAATATTTGCTCTCATTTCCATTGGGGAATTTCAGGTTGTTGCAACAGCCCGGATAGTTTTTGATGTTCAACCTTGACTATTGAGCATGTCAAACATTTCCCGACATACAAGGCAATATCCTTTTTCATTCCAGGCCACCAATAGTACTTTTTAAGATCCTTGTACATCTTATCCGCTCCAGGGTGGATTGAGTATTTAGATCGATGAGACTCCTCTAGTACCATATCTCTCAGATTGCTAACCCTTGGAATCCAGACCCTGTCCTTAAAATAACGAACTCCATCAGGTTTGGTTTCAAATCTCTCTTCCAAACCATGTAAAGTCTCGCCTGGAAGATTTTCCTTGAATAACGCTTTTTCCTGGGCATCAATGATTTGGGATTTCAAGCTTGTCTGAATTACCATTCCCAAAGCTCTCACATGGGAAGGTTTCACTCTTTCTTTCCTACTAAGAGCGTCGACTACTACGTTAGCCTTTCCTGGGTGATATCGTATCTCACAATCATAATCACTAAACAACTCTACCCATCTTCTCTGCCGCATGTTTAACATTTTCTGATCCAGGATATGCTGAAGGCTTTTGTGATCAGTATAAATGGTGCACTTGGTTCCGTACAAATAATGCCTCCATATCTTAAGAGCGAAAACTATTGCTCCTAGTTCTAGATCATGGGTGGTATAATTCTTCTCGTGCGGTTTGAGTTGTCTGGAAGCATACGCAATGACCTTATCTTTTTGCATTAACACACATCCTAATCCTTGATGAGACGCATCACAATACACCACGAAGTTCTCTGATCCTTCTGGTAAAGCCAGAATTGGTGCATTGCACAACTTGTTTTTCAGGATTTGAAAAGCCTCTTCGTGTTTCTCTTCCCAGAGAAATTTTCTATCCTTTTGGGTCAAAGATGTTAATGGTTGAGCAATCCTATAGAAATTCTCAATGAAACGTTTGTAGTACCCAGCTAATCCTAGGAACTGTCGTATTTCTGTCGGGGTTTTGGGGGCTTCCCATTTCTTGATTGCCTTGATTTTAGCTGGATCTACATGAATTCCTCTTTCGCCGATCACATGACCAAGAAAATGTACTTCCCGAATCCAAAATTCACACTTAGTGAACTTGGCATACAATTTTTGCTCCTTCAACATCTCCAACACTAGCTTCAGATGTTTATTGTGATCTCCTTTGGTTTGCGAGTAAACAAGTATGTCATCGATAAATACAATTACAAACTTGTCTAGGTATGGTCTACAGACCCTATTCATCAAATCCATGAATACAACGAGTGCATTCGTTAGACCAAAAGGCATGACTAAGAACTCATAATGTCCATAACGGGTTCTAAATGTTGTTTTGTGAATGTCCCCTTCGTGAATTCTTAGTTGATGATACCCTGACCGAAGGTCGATTTTTGAGAAGTAGGAAGCGCCCTGCAACTGATCGAACAAGTCACCTATTCTAGGGAGGGGATATCGATTCTTGATTGTCAACTTGTTCAGTTCTCTGTAATCAATGCACATTCGGAACGAACCATCTTTCTTTTTGACGAATAACACTGGGGCTCCCCACGGTGAAGAACTTGGTCGAATAAACCCTTTGTCTAGAAGTTCTTGAAGTTGTCCGGATAGTTCTTGCATCTCGGATGGTGCAAGGCAATATGGTGTTTTTGCTACCGGTGCCGCTCCGGGAACTAAGTCTATCCGAAATTCGACCTGCCTGTGAGGGGGTAAACCGGGCAATTCCTCCGGAAACACTTCGGGATAGTTTTGAACCACTGGAATCTCCTTGAGTTGCTTAGCTTCAGGTTCTCTTTCTAGCACGTGAGCCATGAATGCAATACAATTCTTCTTCAGGTACTTGTGAATCTTGTGAATCTTCATGCTTGATACTATGTTTAAACTTCTTCCTGGCTTCTCACCATGTATGATAAGGGTTTCTCCATTAGGGAGAGGCACTCTAATGACTTTCTCGTAACAACCAATGCCCGCTCTATTTTTGGATAACCAATCCATCCCTACTATCACATCAAAACTACCTAGTTCTATAGGAATTAGGTCAATGTTAAATAGTTTATCAGCTAAATTCAGAGTACAACCAGGAATTATATCATTAGCCCTAATTTCATACCCATCAGCAAGTTCAATAGCATAAGCATTCCTCATCTTTTTCGATTTCAAGCCAATTAACGGTCTAAATGCTAAAGAAACAAGGCTCCTATCTGCTCCCGCATCAAATATTACTGATGCAAAATGGTTGTTCAGGAGAAACGTACCTGTTATCACTTCAGGGTTCTGACGAGCTTCTTCTGCACCAATCACAAAGGCTACACCTCTTGGCCGTCCAACTTGATTTCCTTGGAAGTTTTGCCTGGCTTGGCCTTGTCCATTGTTATCAGGTCCTTTGTTCAGTTTGGGACATGCTCTACGGAGATGATCAGTACTCCCGCACTCGTAACATGCCCTTTTTCCTTCCTTATTCATCTTACAATACTTCGAGTAATGGCCTGTTTGCTTACAGTTTTGACATACTGGGCAAGCTCCCTTGTGATGAAAGTTACACTTATTGCACTTCGGAAGCGGTCCTGAGTACTGCTTTCGCTCCTGCACTTCATGTTCTTGAGTTTTCACTGGTTCTTGCTCCTGGGCTCTTACCATAAAGTTTCTTGAGACTTTCTGCTTCCTCCCTGACTTGCCTCCATACTTCTTCTCTCCCTGATCTGCTGGCTTCCTCTTACTACTAGAGCTTTCCTTTGTCGATGCTCCCATCCTTATCACATCATTGGTTAGTCGATTTGCTAGACTTACTGCACTTTTAATAGTAGTTGGGTTTGCTGAGGTAACCATTCCCCGAATCTCTGGTGCCAGACCCCAGATGTAACGATCTATCCGTTTCTCCTCAGGAGTAACCATGTGAGGTACCAATTTTGCTAGTTCATGAAATCGGACTGTGTACTTCTCTATTTGTGTTCCAACCATAGAATGGTTCCAGAATTCAGATTCAAGCTTCTGAAGTTCATCCTTGGGACAATACTCCTCTATCAACAGCTTCTTTAGGTCTTCCCAAGTTAGTTGATATGCTGCCGTACGGCCTCGGGTTTGCACTAGCGTATTCCACCAGGTTAATGCCCTATCTTGGAATAGGCAAGATGCATACTCAACTTTGTTGCGCTCGAGGAATTTGCTAATGTGAAGGACCGACTCCATGCTGTCAATCCATTTCAGCAACCCGACCGCACCTTCCTTTCCATGGAACTCCTTAGGTTTACAGGCCATAAAGGACTTGTAGTTGCATTCTCTTTCATTGTTTCCTCGGTTTCCTCCACTACTTCCTTGGTTAGAATTAAGTCCTGCAGTTACTTGAGTAACAATGTTTGGGATTGCTTGCATGAGTTATGCTACAATATGAGCAACATCGGGTGTTTCGTTCTGTGGGCGCCCGCGATTATGCCTTCCTGACATGGTTCTATTACACAAGAGTAGAAATACGTATAAATACATAAAATAATGTATAATATTTAGTTCACTACTATTTTGAAAACCATAAGTGTTGTCAAATTAATGGGTTGCATTAATACTATGCATATACATTTTAGAAAGAAAAGAAAAGAAAAAGAAAAAAAAATCTCTTTATTCGACCATTTACCAAATAAATTCTAGGGTTTGACCTCATAGTAAAAGTTTTCAAACATAAAATAAAATTCTTCATTACCATTTGAAATTGTCTTAAAACCAAACCAATACATCAATCCCAAAATAAAGTTTCAAATGTTTTTTCCAAAAGACACCCAACATGGGTTCTCATTTCATGACAAAATAAATTAAAATACTTAAATCAGAACCAAACACTAATCGCTTTCCCAATGAGAAACATCAACACCACAATCAGTAATAGCCCAACAAGCACATAATATGCGGTCATCGCACGACATGCCACTCGTCTAGCAGCACTAGCAGTGTCAGCAGTCTCCATCGGATGCTGAAACAGGATTTCCATCCTTGTCAAGACTTCATCTAAAACGTCCCGATGCCCAGCTATCACAACGAGACTGTGACGTAGGCCCGCTGCTATCGACTGCAATCTCCGGGACTCCTCCGGGGTCATACCTGGCTGCCTGACAGGTATCCCTATGACTTGCTGTGGTGAAGGTGCTCTCGGTCCTGCATTGCTGGGTCCTACCCCGCTAGGTCCTGCCGTGCCAAGTCCTGCTGTGCTGGTGGCTATCCTCCCTGGAATGGGAATACTCTTCCTCGCCGTCCTCCGAATGCGAAGTCCATAAAGTGGTGGTTGTGGCAACACCGATGTAGGTGATGCGTCGCGTCGTTGATTTGGGGCGTTGTCATTGCTGATCTCTACCGAGTTTCCTGTATCTTCCGTGTCCTCCGATGGGTCTTCTTCTACCGAGGCGGGGGGATTACGTCGAGGGATATATTGACGTATCTGGACTCGTCGGCTGAGGCGGTAGCGCGGGAAGATGACGATGTGGACATAGTGGACTGAGACATAGTTTCAATGAGATATGAAATAAATGACAATGCATGCCTATATTATGCAATGCTTACACACACCAAAATTTACCATTTTGAGTTTTTGAAATAAAGTTTTCTTAAATATTTTTGTTGAACATATTCCCATTATAATTAGCTCATGCTTTGTATAAATCTTTCCTTAATAAGTTTTGGTTATAGGTTGTGTTTTCTTAAAGAAAAACCGATGTTCTCTATAACTTTAGCTCTGATACCACTTCTATCACACCCCGCTAAAGCGGAAACGCAAGATATGACAGCGATAACGGTTTCATTGCAAAAGATAAAGATACATCACCATAGCAGTATTTAAAAGTTTACAACCCATAGCTTAAAAAGAAACAAAGTACAAGTTTTTCCAAAACAACATTATTCAAAATATAACTTCATAATAGCTTCAACACGATGCAGCATGCTCTATGATGATGAATCTTTACATCCACTTACTAATTATTTCCTGAAAAAACATGTAAAACGAGCGTCAACTATGAAAATAGTTGGTGAGTTCACAAGTTTATAAAATCGAGCTTGAAATAAGGCTTTTCGTAAATACAAGTACATTGCTTTAATGATAAACAAAGTTGATTGCTATTAATGAATACAAGTTTATTGCTATAACGAGAAACGAGTTTGTATGTATATGAGCAAACAATGAGTCTCAACCAAACCTATGACTGAAGCCCTATCGAGATCTATGCTTTTCGTTCCATAGATGAATATGGTATCATGCACTCCAGCAATATGGCGAGTGAGGAGTTGTCAATTCCTAATAGCGCTATCCATAATGACCATTGGCACAAAGAGTTAATGGTTAGAGATAAGGGAAGGGCCTTGGTACGATAAGTTCTCATGTTCCGTGTTGCATAGACATACATAGAGAGACATAGCAATACAATAGCAATCGTGTTTGATACAAATCAATTTAAATACAACATGCAAATAATAGTTTTTCTGGACATGCTTTTCCATCCCAAAACATAAAAACTGAAAATAGGGGAGTGCGTGAATACTCACAATGTTTCGAGAAGGTAAAAGTGGTACTTCGGAATGCACCAACGTCTTACTATCGGGATCCTACGACATCAAACACACACTAGTGAGTTTCCATGTCGAAATCTAATGCTAATATACTAAATTCTACATATAGTGAAATGCCAATTTATGTTTTAGTATTTGATTTTATATTAATTGGTTAGACTTTTTCTGAAATAACGAAATTCTACAAGTCGTGCGATTAATTACAACTTTGGAATATAAAATTTCCAAATTTTAAGTCTTTATAACAACATAAATTCACGAAAAATAGCATTCAAAGGGTAACCAAAACAAGTTATCACATGCATGTGAGGGCTTTCAAAAGGAAAAATGTTCAAAATTTATTCAGAAGTGAAATAGGGGTATTGAACCCAAACAAGTTAAGAAATGTTGCATGCAATGGTGCATGAGATGTAAATGTGGCTGAAGTTCATGAATTTGTGTAGCCCATTCAGTGAGGTTTTAAGCCACGAAATTTAAGTCATCATTCACTGGATATGTTAAGTTTCTAAATTATTTTTCCTCAGATTTATGGTTGGGTTTAAGGCCATTGATCATGCAAGGTAAAAATGGTGATCACAGAAAAAGAGCTGTTTGCGCAACTATTTTGTAAAAATTGCCAAAAATCGGATATTTAATATTTTACAGTGAGACCAGTTGGGTTTGAAAGTTAACTCATGTAGCTATCCAATACAAAAAGAATATCATGATTTGGTTAAGTAATGACCGAGTTATGGTCGTTCAAAGTTGAACAAAGTAATCTGGCAGATTGCATGTTTGCTTTGAGTGCATTCTTAGGATATTTTGACAAGAACATCATGCATGCCTTTGTTAAGGTCCGATTTCTAGCACATGCATGGAGTGAATGAGCATCCAAGATGTACTAGAAATGGTGTAAATGCTTTTGATCATGTAAGAACACAAAAGAAATGGAGAAGATGTAATACTTGGTTTTGAAGCCACATGAACATATGTGCATCACTTTCACTCCTTGCATGGGTTTGATCCTGGATTTTCACCATTTCAAACACATGCATTGTGTTATGGTGAGAATCTACAAACTACAAGGGAAAAATAAGGATTTCTAGCCATGGAAAGGCATAGAATCCGAAAAGTAGAGAAAACTATGAAGAAGAAGAAGTAAAAATCATGAAACTATGAGAGAAGATGTTGTTGTTTACCTTGGTTTTGACTTTGAGAGAAGTAAGAACACTTCAAGGTCTCCTAAATCTCGAAATTATGGAAGAGGAAGGGAGGATTTTCGTGAATTAGAGAGAGAGAAAGGAAGAGAGTTTGTGTGAGAGGAGAGTGGAGTGTAAGAGAGTGGAGAGATCAGAGGAAGTGTGAGGGAATATGTAACACCCCGTTCTTTAAGTGTTTAAGTATGAGTCCCTGAGATTGAAGAGGAAGGTTAATTCTGGTCCTTTTGCGAGAAATGAGTTTCATCCGAGAAGGTTTCGGGCTGGCGTATGTGTTAGAAGCATTGGGCTTCTCGTCACCCGTATGAATGTAAAGTTATTTGGGAGCGGGTTTAGATTAGAGGAGTGGCGGTGTTTTGAAATTGATCATTGGTTATAGCTCGTGGTGGTATAAGTGGAAAAGGGTCCCATGCATGCATGGCATGCATGCATTTATTGGTGAAGTCTGGTTGGGTACGCCCAACGTAAGTTGGACGTACGCCCAGCGTAAGGGAGCGATAAGTTGCGGGTGTCCGGGTGAGTACGCCCAACGTACCAGGGAGGTACGCCCAGCGTACTCTCAGAAACTCCAAACCCTAATTTAGGGTCAGCCACTATATAAGGAACATGTTGGTTCACCCCTTAGCCTCCTTATGCTCATCCTTAACCTCAGAAACCCCAAAATCTCGTATTTCCTCCATTATGTGGGTGTGTTTGACCTTGGGAAGCTTATTTTGGCAAAAGAAAGGCTTGAAGGAGAAAAGAGAAGTTGTCAAGGAAGAAGAGGAACGATTGGAGCTTGTAGATCTGAAAAGATACCATCCTTTGGAGCTTGTTTGAGGTATAAAGCTTCTTGCTTGACCTTCATATTGTATAGATCTATGTATTTTGAAGCTTTGTCCCCATTCTTGTCCCAAAAGTCCTCACCTTGTTGCATATTTCAATTTGGTCAAGATTATCTGTCCTTTCAAACCTTTGGGGAGGTCTTGAGTGAGAAAAATGAGGTCCCAAGGGCTGTAGATGTTCCATGTGTGAGATATATAGGTCTTAATGGATTAAGACCTTGGATTAAGAGCTTAAGGACGTCCCAAGTGGTAAAGTCTGAGACTTTATGAGTTCTAATCATTTTTGGCTTAAGGATCTTGAGTTTGGGCTTGAGAGCTTAAACCATTAAGTCATTATGTGGATTTGTTGAGCATCAGGGTTACGCCCCGCGTAGCCTTAGAGTACGCCCCGCGTAGCAGGCCAAAGCCCCGATCCTCATTCGCGTATTCATTGTTGTATGCCCAGCGTACCAAGGAGGGTACGCCCAACGTACTCCTCCTGTTGGACTTTCATTTTTGGGCTTCGAGTTTGGGCCGTTGGTGGACAGTTGGTTATTAGGCCAAGTCTAGGAATTTATGGATAGAGTATCTTGGGCCAAATTATTGTTATGGTCATTGGATCTAGGCCCATTTGGTGAGGTGGGCCCAATTTGGTAAATTGGGCCAATATTGGACTTTGTATAAGATTTGGACTTGGGCCTTGGGCCGATAAGTGGATGTATGCTTGGCCTAATGTTTATTTTGTTATGATGGTTAGTTCGGGATTTGCGGTGAGTTGGTGATTCGAGAGTCTGCTTCTTCAGTTCAGGGTATCGGCATTCGCGAGGTGAGTTATCCTCACTATATCAATAGGGTCTAAGGCACCAAGGCCGGCCCTTATCGGATTGAGATCCGGGTAGTTGTTGTTATGTTTCTGCTTTGATATGTTTGCATCCTGAGAGCTAGGATGGTATATGTTAGAGACCTGATTGAGATCGGTATCTTGAGAGATAGGGAGATGCTATACTAGTGACTTGTTAGGTCGGTATCCTGGTTAGGATGATGATATGTTATGTGATCTGTTTGATCTGCTTGTTGACTGTGAATTGCTATATGATTGTATGTATATGTGCACATGGTTGTTTGGACTAGAGTTGGGTTGAGGCGGGTCCTGCTTTGTGCTGTAGGCCAAGATACCCAGGGCGGACCGGTTGTTCCGAAGGCCCAGCGAGCGGTCCGGATAGGCTGTAGTCCCCAAGAGGGCGGACCAGACGTGCCGAGGCTCGGAGAGTGGACCAGGCCGACTGAAGGCCCGGTGCGAGCGGACCAGTCATACTGTAGACTCAGAGAGTGGACCAGGTGGATTGAAGGCCTGGTGCGGGCGGACCAATCACACTGTAGACTCGAGGTTTATGGCTAGACTCAGAGGGTGGACCAGGTGGACTGTAGGCCGGTGTGGCGGACCAGTCACACAGTAGACCCGAAGTGCATGGCTGTTCTGTGATCAGATATGTTGTGACATGTTATGCGTGTATAGTATAAGTGGTTGGTATTTTGGGGATATTTCACTAAGCTTTCGGGCTTACAGTTGTGGTTTTATGTTTTTCAGGTTCTTCAGGAGACCGTGGCAAGGCGAAGGCGTGATTGTACCGCTCCTCATGATTTTGTAATAATGTGATTATGGGAATACTTAAATGTTTTGTATTGGAAACCTTTTTGTAGAGATTTAATGGAATCAAGTTGTTTTTGAAAAAAAATAAAATTGGTTGTATTTTTCGGTCGTTACAGAATAAGCTTAATGATTGTGTTTTGGGAAGAGAGAGTGCATGGGGAGGGGAGAATGGCCGGCTCTATCATGCATTAGGCCTCCTCTCTCCAAAATTTTAAACTTTATAAAATTCCCTCTAGTTTCTTTTATAAAACCCTAACTTTTATAAAAATATTTATTAAGCAATTCTTGATTTGTTTTAATATCTTGTATTTAACCAATAATTTATGATTAATACTTGATAATTTAATTTCTATTTCATTGATTATAATTCCTAATTTAATTAATAAAATTTTGATATTAGAAGTTTATAGCCAAATTTTATAAAGTTTTTAAGCTTTATAATTTATAAGTTTGGATTTTTAGCTCTTTTAGGGTTTTGGAATATTGTTTGATATTCATCATCATAATGAAGTATAATTAGAATATTTTAATTTATTTTTAGGGTTTTATACCCTTTTTCAATTATAACTAAGCTTGAAAGTTTCATTCTAATTATTGCATTGGCATTTCCTATTGTAGTTAAGCAACTTACTAGAATTGTAAGTGTCAAGTATATTAGTCCTAGATCTTAGTTGGATCCTAGTTTATGCAAGATTTTGACCTAATCTATACTATTAGGCAATGGCATGTTGTGCATGAATGGTTTTTTTTATAAAGATGCATGAGTCCAACAATGACCTGAATTTGATAGTTGCCACAGATAGCAGTACAGTCCTTTTGGGTTGCCCTCAAACCTAGCAAACGGACAAGGAAATTTTGAAAGGAAAGATATTAATTTATTATAATATTAATAAATTAATATAAATGAATTTATTAATATGTTAAAAGATTAATATATTAATAAGAAATCATTTTGTTTAATTAATTGTTAGCCAGAAATTAATTAGAATTAATTTTGGGGTTAAAAGAATTAATTATAAAGTGCAGGGACTAGTTTGCAATTATCTAATAGTTGAGTGGAAGGCTTCTAGAACCCCCTTGGATGAGGGTGGACGAAATCTTTAGGGGAAACCCTAATAATTTCGTCCATAGGGGCTTGGATAAGGCCCTTGGGTTTGCTTAGGCCCTAAGCAAAGGATAACTAGGGTTTCCCCTAAACCCTAGATCACTCAGCTATATAAGGAGCCTCCTGGTTCATATTTTGGTCACTCTTTCTTTTGAAGAAACCCTAAGGCCAAGATTTTGCATACTCCCTCTCCCCTCTCTCTTCTACTTTCCTTCTTGCTAGTTTGGGTGTGATTCCATTAGAGGCATTACACTTGTGGTGCTAGGCTTCCAAGAAGATCAAGATCAAGATCAAGGGAATTATCAATTGTTTGCTATAACAATTGAAAGGTATGTATCTCCTACCCCTAGTTTGTTAATTTCGAAATTAGCCTCTCTCCTCTAGGGTTCTTATTTTGCAATTCAAAGTTGTATGTTCAATAGTTAAAACATAGATCCAAATTAGGTTGCATGTGAACTTAAGAATTGTTTTCTAGTTTATTTGTTTTACCTAAAACCCATCAGTAAAATCCCAAAAATCTCAAAAAATTTAAACTTTTCAAAACAACCCATTTACTAATAAAAGTGTTTACAAAACCATTGTTTCCAAAACATGATTTAAAATCAGAGTCTCCTAAGATCCAATCAGTTGTAAAACCAAGGATGTGTATGTTGAATTAGTGTTTAAATCCATAACTATATTTGGTATATACTTGACCCCGTTGTAGCATGGTCCTTTTGGGTTGCCTTCACCAAAGTGACTTGACTGAATGAATAATAGATAAAGAGGTTATTGTGGTTTATTAATATATTATATGAATAATGTAACGCCCGTAGATCAGGGCTAGTCAATTTACAGACGATAAGCGTCAAAAATGACTTTTTGATAAAAGATTATTTAGAATGAATAATCTTAACTAAGTTGTAGTATATGTTACAAGGATTCCGTACATATAAAGAGCGCCGAAATCCGAGTTATAACGAAGAAGTTATGACCTGTCGAAGTTTCGCGACAGAACCGACATGACACAGCGCGACGTAAAAAATGAATTTACGTTAGAGCGATATTTAGCCTTAACAATCTAAATGAAAGTCGTAGAATACGTTAAACCGTGAGCGTGCATAAAAAGAACGTCCAAATCTGACTTCGTATGAGGAAGTTATGATTTTTCTAAGTTTCGACTTAGCAGTATGCAGCCCGAATACTCGATTTGAGACCGAGCGGTTTTTAGCCGAAACAATCTAAACGAGAATTGAAGATCTCGTTAATTGTAGTGAAACGATAAAAAGATAGGCGAAAACGGACGTTGGTTGAAGAAGTTATGAATTTATAACGGAGTTTTCCTGTCCCGACCTACTAGAAATAAATAATAAAAATAAAGTCAAAATTAGCCGACGGAGTCTAAACGAAAGTTGTAGAGCATAGTCTCACCTACGCGGGGATATAACAAACGTCGAAAACGGAGTTTGTACGAGGAAGATATGAATTTTTGAAGTTTATTAAATATTTTCGATATTAAATTTAAATATAAATTTTCGATATTATCTAAGGGGGGAGTCACCGGGCTTATCCAGGTTACGCCCAGCGTAACCTAAGATTACGCCCAGCGTAAATCATGAATCCAGACCCTATAAAATGGAGTCGAGTGCAGCCGATTCATTTGCTCATTTCTCTTCTTTCTCTCGCGTTTTTGCATCGTTTTTCGTGCAAGAATTATCCCGAAGCCCTGGTATCATTCCCAAACCCCGAAGCAAGTCTTGAGGCCCCAAAGATCCCGAGAAGTGAAATTCCCGAGCCGAAGCTCTGCCCGCGAGGAGCCCGGTTTTTGTGAAGATCTTCCAGATCTACCGAAGAATACTACTTTTACAAGCCGTAGTGCTGTCCTATCATCTTCTGATCAAGTGAGTGTATAGTTACTTTCTTCTAACACATAAATATAAAGTATTAGCTATGAAATACGTGCTATGTGTTATATATTATTTGTCTATTTGAGATGGGCTTGGAATTGATGTTTTTATACGGGTGTTAAATGATTTAAATTGTGCTTGTATATATATCTACAAAAATGTTGGGTAGAACATGGGTAGATGGAATAGTTGGTGACGATGCGACTTTGTGCCTATTAAGTGAAGCTTTGGTGACGATGCGACTTCATGCCTATTGAGTAAGCTTTGGTGACGATGCAACTTCGTGCCTGTTTGATAAACCTTGGTGACGATGTGACTTCGTGCCTATTGTATGAACCCTGGTGACTATGTGACATAGTGCCTGTTGTATAAACCGTGGTAGCAAAAGGACCTTGTGCCAATTCCTTAGGTAAATCCTTAGGAATGCATGAATGAAGGATAGTGGATTCTTAAGGTAAACCCTTGAGAAAATAAAGGAGATATGGGGATGTGTATTTGGGTTGATTGTTTGATAATTGAATATAATAAGTGTATTATTGTGGGTTGAAAACCCTATATGCTCACCAGGCTCCCAAGCCTAACCCACTCAGTTTTCTTTGCATTATAGGTAATGGCACAAGGGTATAAGTTGGTGGACTGGACGGGAGATTTTGGATTATAGATCAGTATTTATAAATAACTGTTGTAAGGTTTATTTTATATTGTTTATGTTTTTGGTCTGTATCGAACATGACATCCCGATGTTTTATTATTTAATGAAAATACATTCTCTTTGAGAAATGTTTTGATAAATGGTTATCATATTTTTGTTTTTGGGAACAAATTTCGCAACAGTTTTCTTTAAACGATTACTCTGATTTTAAAAATAAAGCATAAACAAATCGGTCTTTTTTGGCCGTGAAATTTGGGGATGTCACAGTTGGTATCAGAGCATTAGTTTAAGCGAACTAGGAACTTGTAGGATTTCTAGACTTAAACTTAGAATGCTAAGCGATGATTGTGAGATGAGTGTCTACCATATTTTAAGACACGAGCACTAGTATATTTTAGGAAAATTGCCTAAAATGCTATTATGTGCTAATTGTTATATGTTTGCCGTATATGATATTATTTGTTCGGATATATGGTCTGTTGCCGACCGGATCTGGAAACCTTATGTGTTTAGGATTCTAAGCGTGCGTCTACGATATTAGAACTAGCATGTAAACGTTTCGGAGTGATAAGGATGATTTGAATATCTACCGTGAATAAGGATCTAATTTCACCTTATTCGGTGTATAGATAAAAAAATGGTGAGAACGAGGAGTGGAGTTGGAAATGCTGATGAAAACAGGAATCAAATACCAGTGATTGAACAAATACTTGTTGTAGCAGCAACGCCTGAACCAATGACAATGGCCGGAGTTCAAGTGATGATCCAAGCAATGTTGGATCATCAGATGGAAGAAAGCAGACGTCTGATTAGACAGAATCGCGAAGAATTGTCAATTCAAGTTGAAGAGCCCGAAGTAAATGGAGGGCAGTATGAAGGAGGAAACTACAGTGGGACCGTTGGTCAAGCCAACCCACCAATAGTTCGCCAAAACAAGCAGGATGGAGGAAATGACGGACGTGGTGTGACAACCCTATATTTTTCCAAAAGCATTGTAACGCTCGGAAGCTAAGTACAACGAAATTAACCTCGAAAATAAAGTGTTCAAGTATCTAAGTTGGGATGCATCGAATATTAGATATCATGCCAAGGTTTCCAAACATAAAGAACGCTCAAAAACCGGGTTATGTTGAAGAAATTATAACCACTCGTATATTTACGACGCGACGTTAAAACATTATTTGACGTAAAAAGTAGAATCTCAATAAAATGCATTTTAAGCCTTAAGTATCTAAACAAAAGTCGTAGATATCGTTGAAAGGTGAACATGCATAAAAAGATCGCCCAAATTGGACCTCGTATGAAGAAGTTACGAATTTTCAAAGTTTCGTAACGGTAGTAGAGGGCTAAAAAATCGGATTGAAGATCGAGTGTTATTTAGCTAACGCAACCTAAACGAAAGTTGAAGATCTCCTCAGTAGTAATAAAACAATAAAAAGACAAACGAAAACCGACGCCGAATAAAGAACCTATGAATTTTTAACGAACTTTAGGAGGCCCGGCCTATTAAAAATATATCATTAAAAATAAAGTCAAAACTAGCCGACGAAGTCTAAATGAAAGTTGTAGAGCATAATCTCACCTACGCGTGGATATAAAGAACGCGAAAAACGGAGCTCGTACGCGAAAGTTACGGAATTTAGAAGTCGGAAGCAGGGATTACGCCCCGCGTAATCTGGGAGTACGCCCCGCGTACTAGACCCAGAGTCGAGTCCCATCGGCCCGCCCAAGCTACGTTTAGCTAGACCCGAGTCGTAAGTCATGACGCCATTCTACGCCCCGCGTAACCAAGAACGCCCCGCGTACCGAGTACGCCCAGCGTACTCCGGAAGTACGCGCCGCGTACGAGGGTTTCCAGCCCTATAAATAGAAGGCATGAGCTCGAGTCTTTGCACACCTTTCTCAATTCTTCAGTCACTCTCACACCCTTCCAAGCACCAGAGACCATTCCCTCACCCCGGTTTCCGTACTCGAGCCCCGACGAAAGATTTACGCTGCAGAGATCCCCGAAGAGCCCGACGACGCGACCATCCGCGGACGAAGTTCTGTTCAACCCTAGCCTCTCTCTTCGAAACGAGTGAGTTCATACCCCTACTTTTCAATTCTTTTCACGTTTTAGGGGGGAAATACAAGTACATTACAAATCAAAGTATTATTTTTATAATATCGTTCTTATAGAGTGTTGATACAAAAATAACTTTATGTTTTAAAGGGATATTATATCACCAAGTTGTTATTACCAAATGGGAACATACTTTTGACAAACTATAATGAGCATAGTATTCAAGTGATTCATACATTTTACATATACATCTCGACAAATGAAATGCTTTCAAAAGAAGTACGGTCTTTTATCATCGTAAATCTGTTTATACCTAGTAATGTGAGACAGCTTCACGTACGTTCGAGTATGCATTATTATGTCCTGTATTATATACCATAATCCCTTGTAGGGGGAGCGTGATACTTGTGTATAGATCTATACGGGATTGACAATCCCACACCTAAGCTGTTAGCTACAGCTAGGCCGGCAGGCCTGGGGTGACAAATGTCATAACAGTTCCAACGCCTGAAGAACGTGTTACAGGCCAACAATGTCGTTAGCATGGTTATAAAACTCACATAAAAGTATAAAAACAAGTTAGATTTACGAGATTCATATATGCATTTCAGTTTTCCATTTTATCGTTAATACAAAGTTTATCACTATTATTCAAGTATGGAAAACACAAACGCACTCCAACACGGGAAACTTTTCAAATCATTTCTAGAAAATATTGGATTTTCTGAAAACCTCGTTCATCGGTTTACTATCAAAAAGGACATACTTTTTCAATACAAAACGCTTATGAACTCACCAACTTAATTGTTGACACTTTTTCGAAACCACTTGTATTTCTTAGGGAATCAGTAATACAGGTAACCACCAGCTTTTGGAGAAAGGAACACTAAGGATGTTTTATTATGGAACATTTATCATCTCATTGTAATATTCTTTTGCCATTATGTATAACGCAACAACATACGTTTTCATTATATATGTGATGGTTGTGTTACTTTCTTTACAATATTCAATGGTTGTGATACTACGTGAAGTCATCCACCCCCGAATGTTTCCGCCATTCTGGTTTGGGGGTGTGACACGTGGATGCAAGTACAAGGATTTCATGGCATCCAAACCACCGTGTCTTTCTGGGAGCCCGACACCGGTGCAAGTCATGGACTGGATCTCCGAGATGGAGACAATGTTCGAAAGTTGCGAGTGTAGCAACAGACAGAAGACCGCTCTTGCAATTCCTCTGTTAAAATCTGGAGTACTGAGCTGGTGGAAGTTACTGGCTGGTTCGATGCCCAAGGGGGAAGCTAGCAAGATGTCTTGGGAAGAGTTCATGGTGCAACTGGAAATGCAATACTGCTCTGAGCAGGATCTTCTGGAAATCAACAATGAGTTCCAAAATCTGAAGAAGGGAAAATTGAGCGTCACTGAGTACGCTACAAGCTTTACGGAGAAGATGAAGCTTATTCCATACCTAATTCCAACGGAACTTTCCAAGGTCAACAAGTTTTCCAATGGATTACCAGCGGACTTTGGTCCGATAGTCAAACAAGCAACCACTCTGAAAGCCGCCATCTGGGCAGCCAAAAATGTTGAGACCCAAATAAAAGAAAAGGGTCTGGAGAGAGCTGAAGTTGGAGAGAAAAGGAAACATGAAGGATCTTCAATGATCAACAAAGAAACAAAATTCTCGAAATCTGGAGGAAGAGATGAAGCTAAGTGGTGTGAGAAGTGTAAAAAGAAACACTTTGGGAAGTGTAACGAGGAGACGACCTGCTACAAATGTGGGAAGACAGGGCATTTCGCCAACAAATGCGCAACTAACAAAAAGGTGTGCTACGTATGTAACGAAGAAGGGCATGTTTCTAGAGACTGCACAAAGAAAAACGCACCGCCACAGCCAAGGGCATTCCACATGTTCCTCGACGAAGCAGAAAACGATGGGAGGATTAAAAGATGAAGACTTCATATTAATATATAAAGTCTGTATGAGGAAGCATAGCCTGCTAGAGGCATAGTATAGGGTGAACTTGAACTTTTGTGTAATAGTTTCAAGAATTAATATAAACCCTGGTTTTGTTATCTGATGTGTTGAATGATTATATGATTTATGTATGGTGACTTGGTTAATTGCGAGACAATACTTGGGACGAGTATGAGTAAGTGTGAATGGTAGTAGAGATCTATACTACCGAAAGCACAGGACTCACGCTTGGATCATGGGAAGTCGCAAGGTTACCAAGAAGCTAGTAATTGATTTCGTTTTATTCAAGTATGTCATTACCATTGTTTCGGTAATGACTAGTAAAATAGTTGTTATTTCAACCCTAGTGGTCATATCAATTGAGTCCGACTATGATGAGAGGTCATCGGGACACGACCCATTGGTTAGTTACAATAGATAAATGAATGTATTTATCCTAAGAAGAAGGAGTCCACAATAAGGATTTATTTTGTAACTTGAAGGTTATGATTGAAAGTCCAACATAGTATGAAAAGCAGATGAAAGATTGAGCATCACGATTATTAATAAGGATGGAAATTTAACGTAAGGACTGTTTCGTTGATGATTCCGGGACGTAATCATCCT
Organism: Lactuca serriola; assembly: GCF_051521515.1. Lineage (NCBI taxonomy): Eukaryota > Viridiplantae > Streptophyta > Magnoliopsida > Asterales > Asteraceae > Lactuca > Lactuca serriola. Next base: position 9,025,477 of record NC_136415.1, on the reverse strand, counting down.
AAGGGGGAGATAATTGTAACGCCCGTAGATCAGGGCTAGTTAATTTAGAGACGATAAGCGTCAAAAATGACTTTTTGATAAAATATTATTTAGAATGAGTAATCTTAACTAAGTTGTAGTATATGTTACAAGGATTCCGTACATATAAAGAACGCCGAAATCCAAGTTATAACGAAGAAGTTATGACTTGTCGAAGTTTCGCGACAGAACCGGCACGACACAACGCGACATAAAAAGTGAATTTACGTTAGAGCGATATTTAGCCTTAGCAATCTAAATTAAAGTCGTAGAATACGTTAAACCGTGAGCGTGCATAAAAAGAACATCCAAATCTGACTTCGTATGAGGAAGTTATGATTTTTCTAAGTTTCGAATTAGCAGTATGCAGCCCGAATACTCGATTTGAGACCGAACGATTTTTAGCCGAAACAATCAAAACAAGAATTGAAGATCTCGTTAATTGTAGTGAAACGATAAAAAGATAGGCGAAAACGGATGTTGGATGAAGAAGTTATGAATTTATAATGGAGTTTTCCTGTCCCGACCTACTAGAAATAAATAATAAAAATAAAGTCAAAATTAGCCGACGGAGTCTAAACGGAAGTTGTAGAGCATAGTCTCACCTACGCGGGGATATAAGAAACGTCGAAAACGGAGTTCGTATGAGGAAGATATGCATTTTTGAAGTTTATTAAATATTTTTGATATTAAATTTAAATATAAATTTTCGATATTATCCAAGGGGGGAGTCACCGGGCTTATCCAGGTTACGCCCAGCGTAACCTAAGATTACGCCCAGCGTAAATCATGAATCCAGACCCTATAAAATGGAGTCGAGTGCAGTTGATTCATTTGCTCATTTCTCTTCTTTCTCTCGCGTTTTTGCATCGTTTTTCGTGCAAGAATTATCCCGAAGCCCTGGTATCATTCCCAAACCCCGAAGCAAGTCTTGAGGCCCCGAAGATCCCGAGAAGTGAAATTCCCGAGCCGAAGCTCTGCCCGCGAGGAGCCCAGTTTTTGTGAAGATCTTCCAGATCTACCGAAGAATACTACTTTTACAAGCCGTAGTGTTGTCCGATCATCGTCTGATCAAGTGAGTGTATAGTTACTTTCTTCTAACACATAAATATAAAGTATTAGCTATGAAATACGTGCTATGTGTTATATATTATTTGTCTATTTGAGATGGGCTTGGAATTGATGTTTTTATACGGGTGTTAAATGATTTAAATTGTGCTTGTATTTATATCTACAAAAATGTTGGGTAGAACATGGGTAGATAGAATAGTTGGTGATGATGCGACTTCGTGCCTATTAAGTAAAGCTTTGGTGACGATGCGACTTCATGCCTATTGAGTAAGCTTTGGTGACTATGCGACTTCGTGCCTGTTTGATAAACCTTGGTGACGATGTGACTTCGTGCATGTTGTGTAAACCTTGGTGACTATGAGACGTAGTGCCTATTGTATGAACCCTGGTGACTATGTGACGTAGTGCCTGTTGTATAAACCGTGGTAGCAAATGGACCTTGTGTCAATTCCTTAGGTAAACCCTTAGGAATGAATGAATGAAGGATAGTGGATTCTTAGGGTAAACCCCTGAGAAAATAAAGGAGATATGGGGATGGGTATTTGGGTTGATTGTTTGATAATTGAATATAATAAATGTTTTATTGTGGGTTGAAAACCCTATATGCTCACCAAGCTCCCAAGCCTAACCCACTCAGTTTTCTTTGCATTACAGGTAATGGCACAAGGGTATAAGTTGGTGGACTGGACGAGAGATTTTGGATTATAGATCAGTAGTTATAAATAAATGTTGTAAGGTTTATTTTATATTGTTTATGTTTTTGGTCTGTATCGAACATGACATCCCGATGTTTTATTATTTAATGAAAATACATTCTCTTTGATAAATGTTTTGATAAATGGTTATCATATTTTTGTTTTTGGGAACAAATTCCGCAACAATTTTCTTTAAAAGATTACTTTGATTTTAAAAATAAAGCATAAACAAATCGGTCTTTTCTGGCCGTGAAAATTGGGGATGTCACAAATAATATATTAAAAGATACACTATATTTATTTAATCAATATTGGTCAAAAATTAATTAGGAATTTATTTTGTGATCAAAAGATATTAATTAAAGCTAGGGGACTGTTATTGTAATTATTAAATAGTTGCAAAGTAGGGTGAGGAAACCCTAGGATAGGATGGACGAAATCCTTATGGATAGCCCATAAGATTTCGTCCAAAGTAGGGTTCCATAATATTGTTATGGGTTGCTTGGTGGTTAAGTAATCGGATAAGGACTATGGATGAAACCCTAATCTCACACCTATATAAAGAGACCCTTGAGCACCTATTTTCGGATACACCGAAACACTAAGAGTTTTAGGAGCCGATTTTAGCCTCCCCTTTCTTTTTTTTTTCCTTCTCCAATTACTTTGGTGTTTGTGGTTCATTAGAGGTACAACATTTTGGGTGCTAAGATTCTCAAAAGTTCAAGATCTTCAAGCAACAATCAAAGGTAACATCTTTACTTGTTTATTTATGTTGATTAAAGTTTTGTTGTATACTAGATTAGGGTTTGCAAGTCTTGGACAATTTTGCATGTACAAATAGAAAAACTAGATCCAAGTAATTAGGGTTTGTATAAACACCATAGGAATGTTGTTTTGCTCATAACCCAACAGTGTATGGTCACACCTTTTACTTGCCACAACCATCTGAAGCACCTAAAATAATAAATTGAAACTGTAAGCATAAAGCTTTGTGAGTTTCCCCAAAGTACCAACACAAAAACAGATAACATATACAAATAACAACATGTACTTGGTCCACAACTAAATAGTAGATTACCCTTGCGCCTCTGGCTTTCCCTCGGGGCCCATAAATTATGTTTGGCTTGCTTCCTGACCCAATTAGTTATCAGACTAAAATACTAATGTTAAGCCCTCAGTACGAGTCTGACATACCAACCGGTCCACAACTCGTATCTGGAATGCTACTGAGCCCTCAATATGAGTTTGGCATGCCCTTCCCGGTCCTTAACTCATATCTGGAATATTCTAGGGTTTGTTGGCTATAACACAAAGTAGTACAACCTCAACCCAACACAACATGACAACATATAACAGATAACAAACATGTATAGATAATCAGGCAGATAGGATCACAGATAGTCTTACAGATCTACCAGACTAACATATCATCAACTGGTATAAATCATGCAGATCTATTCCATGCTCAGCATATAAGTGTATATCATGATATCAATCCAATGGGTCGGCCTTAGTGCCTTTGACCCATATGTATAGTGAGGAAAACTCACATGAAGTGGTTGAATATCTTAGACAAATGCTCAGACTGCTGATCCAAAAATCCTTGTGCACTAGCACCATCAAATATCACCCAATTAATAATTGAATCTCGAACCATACTCAAGAATCTGAATTGCTTGCCTAATGACCACATTATGTTAGGTGAATACGAAGTTCATGCATATATAAGATCGAATTATAAGTCGGTACGATGGAAAGGTAGGGGTCAAGGGAGTTGCACCCCCTTGGAAGGTCCTAGGGTCAGCGCCCCTAGAAGGGTCCAAAGGGTAGATCCCCTGATGGTTGTCCCGTTGATTAAGCCATTAATTTCAAGATTTCCCCTAACCAATTTAGAAGATTAAACCCTAATATGTCATGCGTATATATGACTCCTCTTTTGAGCTGTATACATAACCATTCTCAACTCCTATTCTTCTTGAACAAACTCAAAACTCTCTAGAGATTTGCCTTGTGTTTTTGTGTTTAGATACACAAGTGTCCTTTTAGATTATCTTATGTTGGATTTCTTATAAACCATGCATAGGGTGGAAATATCAGTTTGGAAAGTGAACTTACACAATCCATAAGGAATTCGGTTCTCCACAATCACCCTATATTCCACTTCCCAACAAACACATTACTTCAAAACCACCAAAAACACTCCAAAATGTATGAGTGGAGATGGGATAAGCTCAAACTATGAAGAGGGAGGCTAGGGTAAACTCCAAAGGGCTCTAGATGCAGTGGAGGCTGAGAAAATGACCTAAAACACGAAACCATTCCCTTAAATATGGCGAATCCCTAGGTTTTACGGGCTTAGGCTGCACAATCACCACTCCGTGGTCACAGTATTACGAAGCCATGATTACGAGCTTTTTCCCATTTCTTTCTAACTTTAAACAATCATAACTTCTTCGTTTAAAATTTGTTTTAATGATATTTATATACACACGAACGCATTAACAATCCCCACAATCATATCTAATTACTTTTGAACTAATACATATCGAAGTTGTAACACTTGAATTTGGTATGTTCCCTTCAACACTTCTATTTATGAGCACTTCACTTTTGGTCCTTATGGTTAGTATGTGGGGGGGTACCATAGGGTACGCTTAGCATACTAGCTGAGAAGCTAGTACGCAGGGTGTACCATGTGTGTACGCTTAGCATACTAGTGTGAGGTTGGATCGCACCTTTGAGCACATACGTGGGGCGTACGCTTGTGTATGTGGGGCGTACGTGCGTCTAATAAAACCCTAATTTTGGGGTGTTGCACCCTATATATTCACCTTAAGTCCCAAGAGTGGCCTCTTTATCAGCCTTCATTGTCCTAAAACCCTAATCTCGAACCCTAATAGCATCTTTGAGTGTTCTTGAGCATTAGACTTGATTTTTTGTGGTTTGTGCTTCTTGAAGTGATAAAATAAGAAGTTAGAAGACACATTCGTTGGAGGGAAGCTTAGAGATCCATATTTAGCTCCATCTTTTGGTGACTTTTGAGATATAAAGTTCATACTGTGACATTCCCTAATTCGTGGTCATTTTAAAATTTTTATTTATGCTTATTTGAAAATCAGAGTATTCATTTTAAAGAATAATATCGCGGAATTTGTTCCCAAAAAAAACATGATAAATATATTATCAAAGCATTTTCCGAAGATATGTATTTTGTTTATATAAAAACTTTGGGATGTCATCGTCAATACAGAAACATAAGCATAAACAGACCTTACTAGTGATATACATCTCCTTTAATATCTCAATGTATTGTAGCTTCACATCGACACCCGTGATACAAATAACCGAGTGGGTCAGGTTGGGGAACCTAATGAGTACATAGAGATTTCAATCACACAATGTTATATATATATATATATATATATATATATATATATATATATGTTTTAGAGCTCATAATATATACAATTTCACCTCATATAAGCAACTTTACCCCAAATCGTCGATCCTCACAACGATACGATCTGTACTCTTGAAAAAACTAACCTCTTTACCTAATCCATACTCCCGGATCAGGTATGTCTAATCCATACTCTAGGATCAATAACCATGCCCATTCCATACTCTCAGACTATGGACAGTTGACTATGTATAATCTATGCTCTCGGATTAATGACAATTAACTATGTCCTCTCCATACTCTCGGATTAAGGAAAATACTATGTCTAATCCATGCTCTCGGATCAATGACAAGTTTAAAGTTCTACCCTCCGTGTATATCTCACTAGTACTCATAAAGAGATACTACCCAATATTCTTCTTAATTAATTTAGGATTACTCTGTATCATCATATATCATCAGAGATGCTATTAACATGTATTACATACAATATCAAATATTTCACACACAAACATATATTTAATACTTTAATCAATACTTGTATTAGAATTATGTTCATGAAAGGGACTATGCACTCACACACAAACTCTTTAACAAATATTTAATACTTTAATTAATACTTGTAATAAAATCATGTTTATGAAAGGAATTATGCACTCACACATAAACTCTTTAATAAATATTTAATACTTTAATTAATACTTGTATTAAAATCATGTTTATGAAAGGAACTATGCACTCACACATAAACTCTTTAACATATATTTAACTCTTTAACAAATATTTAATACTTTAATTAATATTTGTATTAAAATCATGTTCATGAAATGGATTATGCACTCATACATAAACTCTTTAACAAATATTTAACTCTTTAACATATATTTTAATACTTTAATTTATACTTGTGTTAAAACTATGTTCATGAAATAGACTATGCACTCACTTGTTAAAGTGATGATTCCAAACTCGGGCAATGTTTTGCTTCTAACGATTCTATTTTCCTTCGACGAAACCTAGTATTATTACCACTATATTTTAGTCTAATATTATTGCGACTATATACAAGAGATATTGTTTTATAAGTGTTAAACAATACTTTTCAACCACTATGTACAGACAGGGGTCAGACATGAAACACCGGAGGTCATGACCATTTTGGCATTATAGCACTTCTGAAATCCAACAACCCTATGCGACCCTTCAAACCAGATTACCCGTACCACGAGTAGTTAAAATATATTATAATAACACTTTGTATATTATATTTTATAGTATATTTTTTGTTTATAAGTTCATAATAACGATATTGAACTTAAACATAAGCTATACTTAAAAGTAGGGTAAGCATAACTTACTAATAGGATGGTTTGGCTAGGAACCGAGCTTTTCGGGGGCAGAAATTCCGAGCCGAAAGCTATTCTTCTCGGAGCCTTCTAGCACTCCGGGAATTGCCTATTAGCACTTGGGAAGTACTAGAGGCTGAGAGGGGCTTAGAGAGAAGTTTGAGAGAGAAAGAATGGTGACGGTATGAAGAATTAAGGAGATTTGAGCCTCTATCTGTATGTTGGAAAATGGACCAACTTGGCAAGTTCTTAGCCTCCAACTCTTCGAGTTGAGTGCCAGGTGTCGCCATATGGTGTCAAGGCGTGGGGAGGAAGCAATGGTCAGGATTGTGCCACATGTCACTCGCAAATTACTCCAAAAACTAATTATCTTCTAAAATCCGCAACTTTCACATACAAGCTCCCTTTTCGACGTTCTTTATATCCATACGTAGGCGGTGACGTACTCTACAACTTTCGTTTAGACTTCGTCGACTAATTTGAATTTATTTTTAAAATTATATTTTAACAGGTATGGACAGGTAAAATCTGTTAAAAAATCATAACTTGATTTTTTTAACAGACTAAGTGAAATTCAACTATCTAAGTCTAATAAACCGGTTCACATGTTTTTACTGGTTCAATCACCTCAGCTCACATGTTTTTCTTTTCGGTTCTATCACACCGGTTCAACTCAGTTTTTGAAGAAACCGGTCTTTATTGAACCGCTCTCGTTTCCGGTTCCCAATTCGACCGACCGTACCAACTGGTTTTTAAAACATTGGTTATCTATGGATTTGGTCCATGACTTAAAAAAAAAAAATACAAACAGGTTTCAAGGGATGTTTTTGTTACGTCTTTGATTCATACCAGATATAAAATTTATTTTCCTCTTAATATATTTTTTTAGTTACAACCATCATCAATGTTTAATGTTGTGCATAATAAAGTTTTAGAAACCAGAACAAATCGAAAAACCTTTAACCTATTAAATACTCATTCAATCCATCAACTTTGGTAACTAATTTTTATATTCATCTATCGTCTTTTTTGAATGTGTAATATACCATGAGGAGATGAAGATTTCAGAAAAGTCTACAAATAAGTAAGTGAAAGTTTGACTTACGTGCAAATAAGAAGCTGTAAAGTCAAACCTATTGAATGGTGGCAGAAGAAACGGATAAAAAAAATATTATATAAAAGATTGAGAAGAAAACATTATATCCGATATGAATATTGTGGAGGAGAACACAAATATACAAACATATTTCCATTTTAGTTTCGAACCAAATTTTGTGTTCAAACTTGGGCAAAACCCATTTTTCCAAAATGACTTTTCGAATTAATCAACTATCATAAATTTATTGGAAATTCTAAACTACCTTAAAAATCAAGATAAGAAAAAATATTTGTTTTTATGAGGCCTTATTGTGTAGTAATTTTAAAAGAAAAAAATAAATCTTGGAACTTTCTAGAATAGATATTATTTTGTGATAAGCCTCTTCAATTTTGGGATTACCCATTTTTTTTTTACCTTTAAGTAGATATCCATCTTTCATCAATTTAAGATTTCGGGCCTTTTTTTTCATATTGCTTTAAAACCTCAAGTCAAGCAATCGTCCGTCTCAGTACTTTAACTTCGTCTTCCTCGTTTGTTTCTAGAGACTTCTCTGCAAGTCAATGGCGTCTGATCTCGTCGCCAAGGCTAAAGAGGCTTTCATTGACGATCACTTTGAACTCGCCGTTGACCTATATTCCCAGGCCATCCTCATCAACCCTACCGACGCCGACCTGTTCTCCGATCGCTCTCAGGCTAACATCAAGCTCAAAAACTTCACAGGTATACCACGTCTCTTATTTGTTCATTTGTATGTTCAGATCCTGATACGAAGAACAAACCGGACCAAGTGTTTTAGTTTTCTATTGCATGCGTAGTTTAATTCAACCGGATAAATAGCATATCTGATGAATGGTAGGTTGTAGAATTTGATTTTGTCTAACAGGTAGCTCTCTGAGCATTTTGGTGACCTGAAATCCCGATTGTTCATGGAGAGATGTTTGTGATGGCTTGATGAATTGATTAGTTGTCTGATACTTTGGTTTATATGTAGGTGTTTTTTTGGTGTGGTAATTGATATAGGTTTGTTTATGCTGAGTTGTTCTAGTAGCTTGAAACATGTTTGATTAAAGTAAGTTTTGAAAATTGGTAATTTATGCAGTTCTATGATCCATGGAATTTTGTTGCTAAATGACATCTGCTTTGTGCAAAAAGTTTGAATGTAGAATGTGGGTACTAACGGTATGGCTTATGTCATTCATGTTACGAGGTAGTGGTATAAAGGCTAAAGAACCTGCACCATATCAAAAGTTCTTGATTCCTACAAATGATTGCTAGGTTAACTATTGGTGAATTTGAGTATTATGCACTCCCTGTGTCTGCAATGATATGGGTTCATTGAATCACACTTATTCTCACTTTCGAAGTAAAAGAATATGTAATTTGTCAATGACCAATTGAGTTGATTACTCTAAGTCATGCTGATTGTGCACATACCCTTTTGGCATTAGTTGACACTATTTGAGAAGTCACGCAAATCAAATGCAGGGAGTCTACTTCTAAATTAGAATGCAAACATAGATGAATAGATTTGGAAAGATTGAATAAGAACACAGTTGGTGAAGATGTGCTATTCATTTTCATGAATTACTTGACTTGTTTTGGTTGCGTGTTTGTTTACCATACTAATAAAAGTACATGGCTGCTAGTATGGTCCACACATTTAAAGCATAGGATCTAAACTTGTATAGTATATCTTATTTTTATAGAACATATTGTACTGTATAATTAAAAATACATCTCTACTTAATTAAACAAGGCGTGATCAATGATGCCACGTAACTATAAAATATTTATGCATACTTGCTTAATTGTGATGTGGACTGATCTGTGTTTCATGCCATTGACCTTTCCATTTCAACATAACTACCATGACAGTTTCTATATTTATCATCCTTTTTCAACATAAGCAGACAAGATCATATGTTTATTATTATTATTATTCCTTGGAACAGAAGCTGTTTCTGATGCGAACAAAGCAATTGAGTTGGACCCCACAAATCCAAAACCATATCTGCGTAAAGGGTAAGATGCTCTTGAAATATTTCATTTTAATTTGATATCCTGTGCTTATGTATATGAATAATTGAATATCATCCAGTAATTAAATGTTTGGCTGTTTCTCATTTGGACAGCACTGCATGTTTCAATCTTGAAGAGTATCTGACAGCTAAAACAGCCTTCAAAGCTGGTGCTTCTTTAGTTCCAGATGATACAAGATTCATAGAATGGATCCAAAAGTGTGACAAATGCATTGCAGGTGATTCCTAAACCCTAAACCCTATTTTACCCAAATCAATAAAAAGTTTCTGATTTTGATTTTTTTTTGTTAATAAACAGAGGAAAATGATGAGGTACCGATGCAATCTGTGGATTCAGTTTCAACCCCCACTGAGGTAGTGACTACTTCTCAAGCACCTGAAAAAACCGATGCAGCTACAAAAGATGTGGAACAAGTAAATAATGTCTCTACCGAATTGGCAACAAGGACACCTGCCAAACCAAAATACAGGTCTAAATTTTTTTTAAAGAAAATGATAATTACTAATTTCATAAGGATTAAATTTGCATTTATGCAACAATGTTTCATCTTTTTCTTAATTAATGCTACAAAGTGTATTTTTAGATAGAATATGCAACCATGTTTCATTCTACAAGACTATGACCTAAATATGCAACATTTTATCCAACAATGTTCCATTTTTATCCCTTTATGCAACAATATTTCACATTTAAACCGATCTATGCAACAATGTTTTACCTTTTTTTACCAAATTATGCAACCACGTTTCTGCTGATTAAAATTGCATCTCTTGGTACTAAAATGAAACTTTGCTACATATTGTGTGTATAAAAGTATAAAACCCCACTTTATTTTATTAATAGGTTAAACTGTGAAAATGTTGTTGCATAAATGCACATTTAAGACTATTCTATAATCAGCAAATGAGGTCATAAGGTTTTTACTTGGCAACATGAAAAATATGTTTGCACTTATTTTCTCATATATATATATATATATATATATATATATATATATATATATATATATTAGTATTATTTTCCAACAAACCATATTATTATATATATACAGACATGAATTCTATCAGAAACCAGAGGAGGCAGTTGTGACTATATTTGCAAAAGGCATACCAGCTGAGAATGTCTCAGTTAGCTTTGGTGAACAAATAGTATGTTGCCATTTCATTTTTATTTTTCATTTTTTTAGATAAATATTATGTTGCTATTTAATGGCTAGTAACTGGTTTTAGTTTTTTTTTTTTCAGCTAAGTGTGACAATTGACATCCCTGGTGAAGAGGAGGCTTACATTTTTCAACCACGATTGTTTGGAAAGGTGACATGTGTACACTTAAAAGCAAACTCTGTTTTTTCTTTAATATATTATATTAATCAATATATATATATATATATATATATATATATATATATATATATATATATATTGTATTCTTTTTTTATAAAACAGATAATTCCTGCAAACTGCAAATATGTTGTCCTGTCAACAAAAATAGAAATTCGTCTTGCAAAAGTGGAACCAGTTCACTGGACATCTCTTGAGTTTAGTAATAACAGTTTGGTTGTAAGAAGCAGCACTGTTTCATCAGGTGACTCATTTTCTCAAATGTTTTTTAAACATCTTTTATCCAGTCAATACTAAATTAGGAGTAGTTTACATTTTTAGTCCTTGAGTATAGTTTGTTTTTGTCAAATTTAGTCCCCAAAAGTTTTTTCTTGCAGTTTTGGTTCTTATTTGAGGTTCTTGTTACGTTTTTGGTGTAAAATGACTAATTTTGCTAGCTGATTTTTGCAAATTTGGCTTTTCTCTTGCAAATTTGGTTCTTATAACAATTTTGGTCCTTGTTTCAAGTAAAATGACTAATTTTGGTCCTTGAGTATAGATGATTTTTATAATTTTGGTCCCCAAAGCAGTCACTTTTACTTGGAACAGGGACAAAAAAAACATTACGAAAACCTCAAATAACACAATAAAACTTGCAAGAGAAGTTTTTAGGACCAAAAATGAATAAATTAGCTTTACTCAGGGACCAAAATTGTAACTTACTCTTAATATAGTGCTTAAACTTGTTCTTTAATGATTGATAAATATAGGTAATCAAAGACCAGCATACCCTTCCTCGAAACCTACAAAAGACTGGGATAAACTTGAAGCTCAAGTGAAAAAGGAGGTATATCTATCTTTTGACCTAATGATGCCTCACTTGGCCCCACAACTGATGACATGGCATTCAGTCTCACAAAGTAATAACTGAATCTTTTATTTACAGGGATGATAATAATGATACTTTTTTGTTTTTCAGGAAAAAGATGAAAAACTTGATGGTGATGCGGCTCTGAACAAGTTTTTCCGTGACATATATCAAGATGCTGACGAGGATACAAGAAGGGCCATGAGAAAATCTTTTGTAAGACTCTTTAACTTTTTTTTTTTTTTTTTTTTTTAAACGCTAGAATTAGCAATGCGCTTTCATTTATTCCTATTAAAACATTGTATTTTTTGAAAATCTACCCAAGATTATAGCAATGTCATTTAAATTTAAATCAATTTTCATGTCTATAACCGGGTAGATTTTTAAAAGTATAATGTCCTGATAAGAAAAGAACTGAAAGAAGAATTGCTATAAGAGTTATTTTTTGAAAGTATACTGCTAATATATAAATCATAAATGGTTGTTTCTTGTAAAGTAGAAAAATTATTTAATAGAAAGAAATGAGAATTGAAAGTAGATTGTGGTAATAGAAAGAAAGAAATGGGAATGGTGTAATAAATAAAAGTTGTAACTAACAGGTGGAGTCGAACGGGACAGTGCTGTCGACAAACTGGAAAGAGGTGGGATCGAAGGAGGTGGAAGGAACTGCACCAGATGGTATGGAACTCAGGAAATGGGAATATTAATTAAAAGCCAACTCAGTTTTTGTTTTGTTTTGTTTTGTTCTGTTTTGTGTGTCATAGCTCATAACGTCGGTTAATCTGTTATTCATATTCCTTCTACTAGCTTTGCTTTTTGTTGCTATTTACTCTTAAGTTTAAACATCCTTAAGAGTTTTTTTGGTATAGATGTATTTTTGACTTTTATGTTTTGATGAAAATTTTCTCATTTTGGTTGATAATGAAAAATGTATGGTTTTATATTTGTTTCTTTTCTATAAAAAAAATTTCATGTTTATAGCCCACCAAAGTGGTTAGGTCTATTGACACACATGGAATAAGAGGCTGTTTGGTATGCCTCTTAACGAGGTACGCTCTTGGTTGGACTTATATCAGTCTCTTAATGGGACATCCCACCTCTTAATGGCTATGAGTCGTTCAGATATGTTGGCATCTCTGAATGGAGCTGATGGAGCCTAATTTCTATAATGTAAAATCGAACTACATTTTGTAGGATAAACCGAACTACAAATTAGAATTCCATGTTGCTGGTGGGTATCAGATTAAACTTATGTTCATCTCAAAAACTATACGTGCTTGGTATTAGCTTTGAGGTTCTTTATGTACTTTTCTTATGCAATGCTGTACATATATATTCAGTTTGCTTGATCTTGTAAAGTATTCTTGTAGACGGCTAAGTAGATAATGCTTCCAAATATTGTTCTTAGAAGCTTGATATTACAAACAATACTGGTGCATATGTGAGCAATTAGACGTCATCCCCTTGGCCCCCATTCTCTATTTTCTCTTGTTTTCCTAAGGCTTTGCCTTTGACATTTTTGGAACTGTTATTAGAAGGCTTCGTGGAGAAAGTTTTTAAAAGGTCTTACTTTTCGGATGGCATCCTCATCAAATTTAAGTAGAAGTCACTTTCTTAGAGTGTGTTTTGTTCACGATTTAGAAGAACTGGAATCTAAATTCAAGTAGAAGTAACATCCATCCCGCCCCAACTCCATCCACAACCACATGCAAACACCCACACTAAACGCCTACACTTTTATTCAAGGTTGTAAAACTCCCTCGACGTTAGCTAGTCGGTGGATTGGGGTTAAGGGATTAATTGGCTAGGCGGGGATTAATCGGGGACCATTAATTGCTAATTCGTTGAATTTTCAAAAATTAAATAGGACTAATATCATAAAAAAGTTTGTAAACACCACTAATATCATAATAAAATAGGTTAGTATGATTAATATAACAATACTCATTCCTTAAATGGTTTCTATTGAGTTAAAATTTCTTCAGAGTATTAAAATTTCATCATTTTCTAATGCTTCACTCATATTGTAGGCAGTGATTAATCGCTCAACGCCCTCTAATCGGTCGGGGAGCGCCTAGGGATTAATCAATGATTAATCGGGGCCTAGTCGGGATTTTTGCAACACTGCTTTTATTAAAGATAACAATAAGTTTCAAAAATCATTAAAATAAGATTTTGGTCATATTACATAATTTACTTTCTAATTCATTTAACAAATCTTCAAACCAAAAAAAGTATATTCATTGTCAACCAAACACATAACAGATTTCGATTCTTTTAAAAATTTCATTCATTCCAAAAAAATTATGTGAATCAAATGACCCCTTAGCCTCCATCCTCTTTTGCAAGTGTTGGAGAAACCTCTTTCAACATTTTTTAAGACTTTTTAACCCTTTTTATAGAAGAATTTGTTAACAAATATACCATTTAGTCTATGTTTTTACGTTGTAGAGAGATCAAGGCTCATTGCCGCTACTACGAGCCAACAATGGGCTACACTCCCGAAAGAGCCAATAGGGGGCACTGGTTCAATGCCCTAGGAATAAAACTTTAGTACTTAATTTATGTAGACGATTATAAGTTTATTTTATACAATACCTATAAATAATTGACTCTAAATATTGGTTTCCAACTTTCAATAATGCTATTTGAAGGGAATATGAGAAAGCGAGTTCTAGACGAGGTTGTTTTGTGGGCTTGGCTTGTATTTTATGTTAGTTATAAGATTCTTTGTATTTACGTATCTCATACTTATAAACCTTAATATTGAGAAATGAATAGAGACATCTATAATTCACTTGTAGATCCAACACAATTACCTAGAGCATGTGAACCATATATATTATTGTATGTTCCTTATTTTTCTCATCATCTTATAAGTGTTTGTGTTTCACTTTTAACCTTATCACACACATAGAACTTCATTGATGCAACGACAATATAATCACTTGTTGAGCTTATTACATAATTAACAAAGTTTTTCTACGAAGAGATATAAAAAAAGGTAAGGATGTGATGGTTGGGAAGGAGAAAAAAGAGATAAATAAGTGGACACCTTTTCTAAAACGTGACAAGTTAAAACCATCTAAGTCATGATTCATATACAATAAATCACATTGGACGTTGGATTGTTTGAGTCCGGTAAAGTATAAGTTTAACGCCTTGTTCCCTAATTTTATTTAAGGAGAGAAATGAGAGAATACGAAGGGAAAGTGAGGGGTGTTGAAGGAAAATTTGATTCTTGAGTTTCATTAATGGAACGAAAGGAATTTGGAGTCATATTTTCCTTTCAAATTGGACGGATTTGGGAAGAAAGTGTGGGGAAGAAAAAATTTAAGTTTTATTTTCTTTTTCCTCCAAATTCGGGAACACAAAAACTTAAAATTTTCTTTCCATTTTATTCGAATTCGAGAGAATAATGAATACTTTCCTTCGCCTCCCTTTCTTTCTCTCAAAAATTTTCCATTTCCTTTTATGAATTTACAAAATTTGGGAACAAGACGATACAAATGAAAAAACAAAACCCAGTAGAGGTGTTCGTTTGGATAGATCGGTTTGATCCGATCCAATCAAGTGAATCCAAATTGATTTCGGTTTTCAAAACATGGATCCGAATAGTGCAAACTAAATTTAAATCCAATCCAATCCGATCCAATTACAATTCGGTTGGATCGTTTTTTATAATTTGGTTTTCAAAAACCAAAACATTTTAAAATGACAAATAATTTTAATATTATTAAACTTTACACAAGAAGCAAAAACAAATTACTTAGTTTTGATTTGAAATTTATAAACAACTAATAAGAATATATATTATAGTTAAATATTTTATAGATAGAAAACTTTTAAATGAAAATACATATTAATGTTTTTTTTATCGGGTGAAACATTCTTATTTGAAAAAATAAATTACAAAATTAATAAAAAACTATAGATATATATTATAAATAGATAAACAATAAATGTTTATTCGGTTTTTTTGGACTATTCGGTTCTTATTTTATAAACCAAAACCAATCTGAAATCCAAAATAATAATTCGGTTTTGTTGAAAACCAATCCAAAAATCCGAACCGAATTATCCAATCCAAATTGTCCAATTGGATAATTCGGTTTTATCCGAATAATTAATGATCCTGAAACCCGGTCCTAAAACCCAGGATGAAACCCGCAGATTGGTTCAAACCACAGGGACGATCTGTGTGATTTACTCTATAATTAATTAGGACCCATTTGTGATTGACGAGCCTCTCCGCCCTGAATTACTCCCAAGGCAAAAATACCTCGATCTATCGACTCCATCGACCTTACTGATCGGAGTGTGTGATCGGCGACTGGTGGCTGCGATTTTTCATGTTTCAGCGAAAAAATACGAGTCAAAGATATTAGAATCCAGAAATGCAATTCTTTGGAAGTTCTGAGATCAGTCCATCGCCGCCGGTGCCGACGGCATCGGGCAACAATGCGCACATGATGTATGTATTCAACAGGAACGGCGTTTGTTTGCTTTACAGGGAGTGGAATCGCCCTCTTCGTACCCTCGATTCCAATCAGGATCATAAACTCATGTTTGGTCTCCTTTTCTCTCTTAAATCCCTAACCGCCAAAATGGATCCATCCAGGTTTGTTTACTCAATTTCGTCTCCAATTCCATTACTCTTGTACGATTCTAGCTAGGGTTCCTCTGATTTCACACCTAAGAATTTGATTACGGATTAAAATCGCTGATAGATCATAATCATCTGCTTGGAAATTTGTTTTCGTTCATTACGGTGATTTAGACAACTATGGACTTCATTTCCCTTGGATTTTCCCCTAGCAATGGTGTTTACTCCCGATCCGGAGCACCCCTTACACTCACGTCCTTTGGACTCTAGACTTTTGAATCTGTTTCTACCTGCATTCATCGAATTTTGTTTACCATATTACTCATTTTAGCAGCGTTGAGAAAGGGAATCTTGGGGTACCTCAGCTACCGGGGCAAGGTTGTTCGTTTCACAGCTTTCGTACCAATACATACAAATTGAGTTTCATGGAGAGTCCATCTGGTATAAAGGTCAGCAAACCTCTTCTTTCTATTGATTCTTTTTGCTGTAGACGCTTCACTTCTACTTATCTATTTGCAATGATTTCATACTATTTCACTACTCCCTCTCATATGTTGGTTTCATACATACATACATACATGTCGAAGAATGAATAATTGTGTCCTTTCTGTCTGTAAAACGGCAAAGAGAACCATTTTCCTCAAATTTTAGATTTCCCCTCTTTTAAGATGATCCTGAACTGGATGTTGCAAACTTATGATTTGGGGGAACATGAAGACAATATGTTATATTTGTGAGCTATGTAAAGAATCAGCTTCCAGTTTTCATTCCTATACCAAATTTTAACAGCCAGTTTGCAAGCTGGGCAGCAACATATATAGGTTAACCGTTTCAAGATGGAATAAAAATGTAGTTTTTTTATTACAAAGATTGTATTGTATATAGCTAAAAGAGAAATTGGAAATTAGACCTTTGAATCCCAATAGCAGTTGCTTTCATTTATCCTTCTATCTATGTATTTTTTATGCTTATTTTATTTCAATAATTGGTTTGCAGATCATCCTTGTAACACATCCCAAGGCTAGTGATCTCAGAGAGTCTCTGAAATACATCTACAATTTGTATGTTGAATATGTTGTGAAGAATCCACTATACACTCCTGGAACTCCAATAAAGTAAGCAATCTGTTTTTAAAATCTAGTGTGTGTAGTATGCAATATGTAAAATTATGTATCAAGTTGGTAGATGAAATAAATATGAACTCAACAAATTGAAGTCCTTGGCATAAGTCGCATGCTTATGTGAACATCTATATAAATATTTGCACCAAAAAATTAATGGTTAGGTAAAAATATATATTTGGTTTTGATTATTGTGATCCATATTTACAATTTTTTTTATCATAAATGTTATTATGACCAGTTTGTATTTGGTTGTGTAGAAGCGAGTTATTCAACACGACTCTTGATCAATATGTGCGAGGCCTTGGCTAATAGTAGAGTAAGAAGCTATTATTATTGTTATTATGATTATTGATTATTCAATTGCAACGGTGTCTTTTTAAAGAGCATTATTTGGCATTATAATACCTTGTTGGCTGTTTGATATTGTCAGAAACATACATACATCAACTGAGGAGCCGTTATCAGAAACATCCATACATACAAGGTTGATGTTGAAAATTATTGTGGGTTATAAACATTTAAAATGTAATCATAAGAGATGGTTAGAAGTGTTTTGATTGAGTTTGTATTAGATATTGCATGGGTGAATATAATTAATGTCCTTTGTTATTTTTTTCTGCTAAAAATGCTCACTTTATAATTGTAATAGGTCAACTAACTTTTGGTAGGGTTACACCTAAAGTTGTACCGTATGCATCTAATGTTGTACTGGTTCAACATGTATAAGAATTGGAAAACCCGGACCTAGACCTGGTAAGCCTCAACAGGTGTGGTTTTCTGTCAAACCGGTTTGGTCCGACCCGGTCCGGTTCGGTCCAAGTATAGTGTATGGTGTAAGTATATGTATGTATTCCAATAAGGTTGTAGGGTAGGGGCACACTAAATAATACTGAAATATACTATAGGGCATAGGCATGGATGATAGTCACATAAATAATATTGCGACAAATATTCAAAATAAATGTTTCAAAGCATAAAAGGGATGAGTTAGCATTTAGCAGATCAAATGAGTGGATGGATTGGATTTGAATGGTTACATCTGTGGTTTAATAGATCAACTAAATATGTGTGGTGGGGGTGGAGGTGGATGTGGATCCGTTAGATGGATCAAATTCAGACTTGGCTAAACAGAAACCCATATCAAGGTACAAGGTTAATGATTTTAAACCTGGAGAAATCAGTTGCGCCAACTGCAACTACATTCAATGATAAAGATTAAAAAAAAAAGATTAGATTTCAAATATCTTTCTATTTTTTCCACTTATTATCTTCCCACATACTTAGGATTGTGACACATATCATATTTAATAAAATTGTATTACATTTGTTGTTGTCGAAAAATGATAGAAAAAAAAAGTATATTTAATTTCTCAAAATAAATAGTTGGGAATAGAAACTAAGTGGGAAAATGACTTAGGAGGGTAAGTACCTTTTATCCGTGTTCACATATTGACAACTTCTTCTTTTTTGTACATAGTAAAGCAACCAACTTGTTTTAACTGTTTAAATTACAACAATATTACCGTCTAATACCTGTTTTAACCGGTAACTCAAAAGGAAAATGACTTAGGAGGATAACTACCTCTTATCCGTGTTCACATATTGGCAACTTCTTATTTTTTGTACATAAAAAAAGCAACTAACTTGTTTTAACTGTGTAACATCCCAAAAATCATGACTAAAAATTTCTTTTTTAATTTAATACTAAAACCATAATTATCAAACCATTAATTTAATACTTCGGCATTGGGCCTCGCTCGGCATCAGGCCTCGCCTGACATCGAGCCCCGCTCGGTATACAGATCTGTATCTATTAGGCCCCGTCTGTCTCCGAGCCCCGCCCGCTAAACACATACAATCATATAACATGCTAACACATAAAGAAACATACTCTATTATATCCATTTCCTAAGAAACATACTCTGTTAATAATGAGATATGGAACTTCGTCCGTACTCAGCTAGTTCCAGCCAAGACTTCAACATTGCAAGGTGAGTCTCCTCACTGTTTGAATGGATCTAAGGCTACAATGCCAGCCCATGTAGTCTATGAGTAGGAAGACCCGAGGGTTAGCCCTAGGCATTGTATGCTAATATGTTATTCCAGACCAAGGTTTGATGTCGGGCTGGTGCCCGAGGAATGTTTGCATGTTAGATTATACTTGTTGTCTGTGTGATACTTGTATGTGCCTGGTAGAGAGGTGAGTGTGGGCGAGGTCTCGTATCTCATCACTAGCTGAGTATGTATGATGTTCAATATCTCATTATTAGCAGAGTATGTTTCTTAGGACATGTATACAGTAGAGTATGTTTCTTTATGTGTTAGCATGTTATATGATTGTATGTGTTTAGCGGGCGGGGCCCGGAGACAGGCGGGGCCTAAGAGAGACAGATCTGTATACCGAGCGGGGCTCGATGCCGGAGTATTAAATTAATGGTTTGACAATTATGGTTTTAGTATTAAATTAAAAACGAAATTTTTGGTCATGATTTTTGGGATGTTACACAGTTAAAACAAGTTAGTTGCTTTCTTATGTACAAAAAATAAGAAGTTGGCCATATGTGAACACAAATAAGAGGTAATTACCCTCCTAAGTCATTTTCCCTTTGAGTTACCTGTTTTAGCCGGTAATATTGGTGTAATTTAAACAGTTAAAACAAGTTAATTGTTTTATTATGTACAAAAAAGAAGAAGTTGCCAATATGTGAACACGGATAAGAGGTAGTTACCCTCCTAAGTCATTTTCCCAAACTAAGTGGATATACACGGAGGGAGCCAAGTCAAAATGTCCACAATAGAGTGTAATGGTGTAACTTGTAAAACCGGGCTCGTTAGCCTTTTTCAACATATTTATTATTGTAATAATATTATAAAGGATATTAGGTGTAAAATTCATGTATACACGGGTTGATTAAAAAATTTAAAAAAATTAAAATGTAAATAATAAGTATTTTTTAAAATAAAAATTTGAAATAATGAATGAAGAAACATATTAATTGCAATTTAGTATAATATTTATTACATTTGATACTTTACATATATAACTATAAGTATTATATGACTTTTTTATTTTAAAAATTAGAAAAAACCATAAATTGACATGTAGATATTATTTATTTAAAACTGATCATAAAATAACAAGTGTCAAAACTCATTAGAAAATAACATGTAACAAAATTATTTTCATTTATTATAGTCAAGCTTAACGAGCCATGGCGAGCCATGACGTTTTTCAAGGCATGATGTAAGACGGTGATTTTATATTAATTTAAAGTTATATTACCACATAAATATAAATTTATATTCAATATAACTACTTTTTAGAAGTGTTAGATCAATAATTAATAACAAAAAGTTAACAAAAACCACAATACTTGTATCTCCGATTAGAAAAGACATAACAAAGAGCAAAAAAACATGTCTCAAACAAAAAAACACGCGTCATAACACGCCATAACTCGCCATGGCGCGCTATATCACGCCTTGCTAGACGCCACGCCTAACAACAACGTTATAAACAATTCAAGTGTATTCTACATAATTTCAAAATCGTTTGGTAAATTTCATATAAATAATTTTTTTTGTGTTATATTGTCTATAACAAAATATTAATAAATTATAAAGTTAATCCCTAATATTACAACATGTTAATGTTAATGTTAATTGATTATTCTTATTTAATATCAATTGTCCTTTGTTGCAATTCTTTATTTTTTTGTACACTTCATTGTAAACTTCCTTCACTTTATATACTCATCAGATCCACTCGTATTAGGATAAAGTTGTAATTACCAATTTTACACATGGTATCAAAGCCAATTATCTTTGACCATTCCTTTTTCCACTTGTTCTGGTTCCTCTTTATTCTCAATCTCTTTCTCATTCTCCTTTCTTTTCCAGCAACTATGTCTTCCTCCTCTGCTGATCATTCCCTCCCCATGAATACCCTCATCCATATGATCACAATCAAGTTATCCTGCTCAAACTACTTGATGTGGAAAAATCAGATGTTATATCTCTTTGCTTATCAGAACCTTCTTCC
This sequence comes from Lactuca serriola, assembly GCF_051521515.1. Lineage (NCBI taxonomy): Eukaryota > Viridiplantae > Streptophyta > Magnoliopsida > Asterales > Asteraceae > Lactuca > Lactuca serriola. Next base: position 9,003,849 of record NC_136415.1, on the reverse strand, counting down.
TCACATCGACGACTCTTCAGTCGCCCCTTCTCTTGAAATTCTAATCGATGACAAGTCCAGCCCCAATCTTCTCTATACTGCCTGGACAATTGGTGATCAACGAGCTGTTTATTCTTCACACCTCCCTTTCTGAGGAGGCAGTCGCTGAAATTATTGGTCTTCCATTTGCACGTCACATCTGGATGGTGCTTTAGACTGCTTACAACAACTCCTCGGTTGAAAGGATCCAAAACTTGCGTGACCAACTCCGCCAATCGATGAAAGGTGCATCTTTTGTTGCGGAATTTACCCGTTATTTTAAGGGATTTTGTGATCAATTGGCGACAATAGGACATCCCATTGATGACTCGGAAAAGTTACATTGGTTTTTGTGCGGGTTAGGGCCCTCGTTTGAAACCTTCTCAAGTGTTGTGCGAACCACTCAACCAATGCCTTCTTTTCGTAACCTCTTGGCTCAAGCCGAGAGCCACAAATTATTTCTGAAGTCGCTACATGGTTCCACCCATACCATTGCTGCTTTCTCTGCGGTTCGCCCCTCAATTGCCTCCCCAAATAAACCTCGCACTAGCATCCGATCATTACGTGGCGGTTCTCAGGGTGGTCTGCGACATTCTAACGGTCAATTATGTCGTACTGATGGTCACTATGTAAATGTTTGTCCCCAACTTTCAAGTTTTGTTGCTAAAACCACTATACCTGGTATCTATATTGCAAATGCCTTTCACGCTTAATGTAATATGGCTCCCCCACGCTCGGATTGGTATGTTGATTCCAGTGCTACCGACCACATGACACCGTCCTCAGATACAGTCTCCTCGGGTACTACGCAACCGTCTCCTGCCAATGTTACTTTTGGGAATGGTAATTCGCTTCTTGTTTCCCATATAGGTCACACTATGTTCATAATGGTTTTTGTTTGAATGGTGTGTTGATTATCTCACAACTAATGGAAAACTTACTTTTTGTTAGTAAATTGACTGCTAATCATCATTTGGATGTGTTATTTTCCCATCCCAATTTCTATATTCAGGACTGTTGCACGAGACAAGTCCTATCCCAAGGCTGATGTGAAATCGGGTTATATGTGCTCCATTCTTCTCCTCAAGCCCTTGTTGCTTCATCCTTAAAGGTGTCATTTGAGTTATGACATTTATGGTTGGGTCAAGTGGCTCTCGACACTATTTTGCTTTTAAATAAAATGGGGTGTTTATATGTCACTTTTATACTACCTAAACCTATTTTGTGTTTAACTTGTCAAATGTCTAAGGAAAAATGATTATCTTTTGAATTTAATGAAAAGCGGGCTTTATACCCACTTGACTTGGTCCACTGTGATTTATGGGGGCATACCTAGTTATGTTTGTTGATTGCTATCCCTTTTTTGTGTTCGCCTTCCCGTTTTGGTTGGTTATATCCTTTAAAAGCGAAATCTGGATTTCATGTTATCTTCTCCAAATTCATAAAATTTGTGCAAACACAAATTTCAAGAAAAATCAAGGTTTTTCAAAGTGACGGCGACACCGAGTTTGTTAATCATTATGTTCGTCACCTACTTGAAGAAAATGACATGCTACATCGCTTATCATGTCAGTATACCCCCCAACAAAATGGTTGGTTTGAACGAAAGCATCGACATGTTGTTGAAACAGTATTGGCTATGCTTTTTAATGGTCATGTTTTGCCGGCTATTGGCTTTGGGCTTTTCCTGCGCAACTTAGGTGGAAGGTTAAAAAGGCCTCCTTCCGGGGGGTCCGAGCCATCAGTGAGATACCACTCTTATTGGGTAGATGCTTTTAGCTCAACTATTTATATTATTAATCAGCTTACCACTCCGGTATTAGACGACAAATCTCCTTTTGAAGCTTTTTTCTAGACAACCGACATACGATAATTTTCGTACCTTTGGTTGTTGTGTATTTCCATATCTTCGGGACTATGTCGCTGACAAACTCACTCCTCGTTGCATACCGTGTGTTTTTATGGGATACTCATCAAAATATAAAGGCTATAGGTGTCTTGACCCAACTACGTTCCATATATATATTACTCGCCATGCTTGTTTTGACGAGTCCATGTATGTAACGCCCGGGTTTCAGGGCTAAGCATTTTTGTCAATGTAATAGTCTAGGTCAACTCTTGTAACTCTTTTTGAAGTAATAAAGATGAAATATTTGAGTATTATGTGAATTATATGTGTTTATTATTTAATTATAAATGTATAATTAATAAAGAATAAAAAATGAGCGTCAAAAATTAAAGTGTGAGATAATCCCGATATCTCTACATAAAGTTGTAGAATATGTCTCAAGGTTTCCGTGTATATAAGGAACGCCGAAATCCGAGTTATAACGAAGAAGTTATGACCCGTCGAAGTTTCACGACAGAACCGGCACGATATCGGGAAGCGTGAATAGTGAATTTACGATAGAGCGAGATTTAGCCTTAGTGATCTAAACGAAAGTCGTAGAATATGTTAAACTAAGAACATCGATAAAAAGAACGCCCAAATCTGACTTCGTATGAAGAAGTTATGAGATTTTAAACAGACCAATCCTGTCCCGGCTTGTTAAAAATATAACTTTAAAAATAAAGTCAAAATTAGCCGACGGAGTCTAAACGAAAGTTGTAGAGTACGTCTTCACCTACGCGTGGATATAAAGAACGTCAAAAACGGAGTTCGTATGAACGAGTTACAAATTATAATAGCATATTTACGTATTAAAATAAAGTATAAATCATGTATACGTACACATATATATACATATGTATATATCATTAGAAAGGTATCGACGATGCGGTCATTATAAGACTAATGTTGAGTTCTTTCGACATTAGTTTAGTACAAATATCATTAAATCCATTTATAATAGTATTATAGAGGGGTGTTTAGTTGTTTATATAACTAAAAGGTCATTAAGTAATTATGGAGGGTAGTTTTTGAAAATTCAATTAGTATAAATAAGAGCATTGAGCTCTCATATTTCTTGCACCATTCTCTTGATTCAAGAGTCTTTCTCTCCTTATCCCCCGAGCATTTCGGTCCCTCGTGATTCGACTTCTCTTTCTGTAGCTTAGTATAGTAAGGTGAGCGCTGAAGCGCTGCACGAATCTTTCTTAGAAAGATTCAGCGATGAAGTTCTGCCCCTGCAGAGCCCAACTCCTAGCTAAAACCCCCTTGTAAGTAAGTTATGCTTACCTTATTTTAATATAGCTTATATTTAAAATTAGTATTGTTATTATGAACTTATAATAAATATTTGAGCTATTATTATAACTTATATAAGTGTCGTTATAATATTTTTTTTAACTACTCGCGGTACGGGGAATCTGGTTTAAAGGGCCGCATAGGGTTGTTGGATTTCAGAAGTGCTATATGCCAAAATGGTCCTGCCCTCCGATGTTTTATGTCTGGCCCCTGTCTGTACATAGTGGTTGGAAAATATTGTTTAACGCTTATATAATAATAATAATAATACTAAGACTAATAGTTGGTCACGGTAAATATTAGACTAAAATTTAGCGATAATAATGCTAGGTTTCGTCGAAGGAAAATAGAATCGTTAGAAGCAAGCGCTGCCCGATTTTGGAATCATCACCTTAACAAGTGAGTGCATAGTTACTTTCAACTTACACATAGATATGAAGTATTTTATATAAATTACGTGCTATGTGTGCATATTATCTGAATACTTGCTATCTATGCTAGATGAACGTTGTTATACATGTTTTCAATGATTTAAACTGTATATGTATTTTATATCTACGGAAATGTTGGGGTAAAACATGGGTAGATGCAATAGGTGATGTGTGATAAAATGATGAGAGGCCTCGATGTTGATGTTGTTGATTCTGTCATCTAGCGGAGTATGGATGACGACCACGGACTCTTCTAGACAGTCTAGTGGAACACTAGCAGGCTCGCAACCTGTAGGTGTTTGTGAACGATATGTTCACCGGTGTACTCCATCCCCCACATGGTTGCCTTTAGGACATTTATTGCTGAGGAATCCCCTTAGTAGTAGTGTCCGTCCCGATGATGATCCTTAGGCTAGGTCCCTTATGATAGGTGTTTAGGGACGTAAAGTGAGGATAACGGGAACGGGTAATCGGGTTATTGTTGATCGATGAAATTAATAAACTTATTTATTGTGGGTTGAAAACCCTATGTGCTCACCAGGCTCCCAAGCCTGACCCACTCAGTTTTATGTATTACAGCTAGTGGCGCATGAGCATAGGTGTGATGTTTTGGACGAGGGATTACGGATATAGGCCTGTAGGTATGAAATAATGTAGTAAGGCTTATATTGTACTGTTTATGCTTTTGATCTGTACGAACATGACATCCCGAGTCTTTTAATGAAATACATTTCTATGGAAATGCTTTTGATAAATCTTTATCATATTTTTGTTTTGGGACAAATTCCGCAACACTTTCATTTAAAATGTAACTCTGATTTTTAAACAAAGCATAAACAAACCGGTCTTTTCTGGCCGTGTTTTGGGGGATGTCACAATGTATCCATTTGCCGACACAAACTCAACAACCAATTTCAACAACCTACCTTTGGGCTACTTCATGATGGATTTATTGTTGGTTTCACCCATCCCCGTTCCCACTGTTTTCTCGAACCAACACCCCCTTCACATTCTCTTGGATGCAACTATTGTGATGATGCTACACCTCCACCTACTGAACCAACTTCGTCAACGCATCCGCCTACTAGTGAGCCCACTTCACCGATCTCACAAGATACCGAGCTGCAGTCTGATAGGCCATCTCCCTCCATTCCCATGGATACTCGTGTTCCACTTCTTTTTTTTGTATCATCTAATGACTACATGTGCAAAAGCGGGTATGTTCGAGCCTAAACATAGGGCTGATTTAGCTTTTGCTACTATCAACCCTATCTATACAATGTTATTTGCAACTTCCGATCCTAAAGGTTTCAAAACAGCTGCTAAATCAGTTCATTGGATGGAGGCGATGCAAAAAGAAATTAATGCTCTCCATAACAACAACACATGGACACTCGTTCCTCACCCTTCCACTCACAATGTCATTGGTTCCAAATGGATGTATTAGATAAAGTATTTATCTGACGACTCTATTGACCGACACAAGTCATGTGTCGTTGCTCAAGGCTTTAGTTAAACCTATGGGCTTGATTACTCTCAAACCTTTAGTCCTGTGGTCAAAACAGCTACTGTTCGCATCGTTCTTTCCTTCATTGTTATTCATGGTTGGAAGTTGCATCAACTTGACGTTAATAATGCCTTTCTTCATGGTAAGTTATGCAAACTTGTGTACATAGAACAACCACCGAGATTTGTTGATTCACACTTTCCTAATCATGTATTTTGGTTAAATAAATCTCCGTATGGGCTCAAATTGGCTCCTCGTGCTTGGTTCCAACATATTAGCAATTTTCTCCTACATAATGGGTTTCAACGCATGCGCTCTACCCCTCCTTATATGTCTTCTCACAAGATGGTTGCCTCATATATATACTTGTATAGGTTGATGATCTTATCCTCATAGAGAATTATGCTTCTGTGTTATGTTCCTTTATCTCTCGCTTAAATTTCGAATTTTCCATCAAGGATTTGGGAGATCTAAATTACTTTCTTGGTGTTTAAGTTACTCGGACGAATGATGCATTGTTTCTTTCTCAATCTAAATATGCTAAGGAGATTCTTGAACAAGTTGATCTTTTAGACTTCAAACCACATTTGGTAGCGAATAAGACTTTCACATCTCTTGGTGAACCTTGCAAGGATGTCACTAAGTACTGGTTTCTCGTGGGTGGGGGGGGGGACTTCAGTACTTGACCATTACTTGGCCTAATATCTCGTATGCTGTTAATCAAGAAAGTCAGTACCTGCAGGCTCCTACAATCCATCATTGAAGCTTGTCAAACGGACCCTTCGATATGTGAAAGGCACTTTGGCCTTTGGTCTTACTTTTTCTCGTCCTATCCATACATCCATTTCGGGCTACTCGGATGGGGATTGGGCTCGTTGTTTGGAAACCCGTCGTTCCACGTATGTCTATTCCATATTTCTTAGAAGAAACTTGGTCTTTTAGAGTGCCAAGAAACAACCTACTATTACCCATTCTAGTTGTGAGTCTGAGTACCAGGCTATGACAAACACTGTTGCCAAAATCATTTCGATTAACCTCCTCTTATGTGAATTACATGCTTTACCATTGGATTAACCTACGTTACTTTGTGACAACCGCAATGGACTCTTTCTCACTCAAAGTCTTGTCGCTCACAAACAGGAAACACATATAGATTTGGACTATCATTTCATTCGCGTATTGATTGTGTCCGGGACTCTCCATACTAAATTTATTCCAACCGAGCTATAGGTGGCCGATATCTTCACTAAGGGTCTTCCTCGATCGCAATTTAAGTTGTTTCGATCCAAGATATGTCTCCCTCCGCCACTGTCTCGCTTGCGGGGGGATGTTAATGTTAATTGATTATTGATTATTATTGTTCTTTGTTGTAATTCTTTCTTTGTACACTAAATTGTAAACTTCCTTCATTTTATATACTCATCAGATCCTCGAGTATTGGGATAGAGTTTCAATTACCAATCGTACACACAAAAATCTATCGAAGATAATCGGAGAAATAAGCATCGTTTTAGAAAATTTAACAAAATAAACATGTTGTTCGCTAAATTAACAATTTTATTTAGTTATTTAACAATTATTATATTTAATTATTTTATATAAATATCTTTAAAAATGATATCATTACATTGATCTTTATATTTGAGTTTCTTATGATTAAAAGTTTAAAACTACATAAATTTTTGATTTAAAATTATTTTTAATTATTATATGATTAATATTATTTTATTTCAACAGTTTGCAAATGTTAAAAAACAAACAACTTCTTATTATAATTTGTAAACGTTTTGTCCACCTTTTGTGACACATACGATTGCAGATATAGTCCACATCCTACAAATATTTTAAGTTCGAAAAAACAAACTGACACCTAACAAAATAAAACTAATAATAGTTAATAATAGTAGCTTATATCCTTAACCTTTTTATAAAATCAAACCCGGTAAATAAAGTTAATAATTGAGGGTGGGTCCCTTACGTATTAGTATGGGCCTCTTCATTCGATTTTTTGGATTTGTGCTTCTTTCAGCATAGTGGAAGTGGATCCTGTAAGACCCGTGATATGCAATTATGCATGGCCATCCAAGACCGTCATATGCATGGGTAACTATGCCGTCGCCATGTCATCGTGGCAATCAAATCAACTTTCATCGATCATATATTCATATATCAAAAAGTAATATATATATATATATATATATATATATATATATATATATATATATATATTTTTTTTTTTTTTCATGTGTTCCTAGCATCTATTGTATGCTTGTAAACATAAATCTAGACTAACGGATGAAATATAATCAATTGTCACAAATTTATGATATTACAATGGGATAACATGTACCATATAATTATATAAATTTCAACATAAAAGTAATTTGGACAATTAATTATATTTAAAAAAGGAATTTTTTGGATTTTAGAGACAATTAATCTCTTAATGTTAAAATTTTGAATTTTTTTAAATTAATTCATTTTTAATTCTAACGTAATTTGTAAAAATAACTGGTTTTATTCCACTAGGATGTTTTTTTGTTATAATGATGTTCTCTCATAATTTTATTCTGTTAGAATATTATTGAAGAATCACATATTCTTGAATCTCTGGTTGAAGAATAACAACATTTTAATATATTCTTATATATCCGAACATAAATACAAATACATATATATTCTTACAGATTAATAGTTTTATACATTTTAATATAATTATACATATTCTAAAAGAATATCAACAAAAATGAATAAAATTTTTAAAAAAATAACAACATGCTTAAAGTGTGAGTGTGATCAATCTATTATGCATTCTTCAAGTTATTCCTATCAGATCTTCAACACATTCTTCCATCCATTCATATCACATGTATAACAAAAACTAAGAATGGTTAAAAGCATGTTATCACTTTATATATTCTGACAAAATATGTAATGCCCGGATCCTGGTATGTATTTTAAAATAAATTATTCATTTTTGCAAAGGGACTCAACAAGTTGGAGGCCTCAAACTCGTCGAGTAGGAATGAAATTTGGACGTGAGGTTTGAAGTCTACTCGATGTGCCAAGAGCCTCAACTCGACGAGTAGGGCTGCCAGAGTGAAACCCTAATTTTCAGGGTTTGCACCCTATTTAAACACCTTAACCTCTAAATGGTGGCCTCATTTGTAGCCTCTATCACCCCAAACCCTAGCCACGAAACCCTAATCCACTTTTGAGTGCTTGTGAGCCATTGCTGTGTGTTCTTAGTGAGTTTGAAGCATGAGAAGGAAGGAGAAGCTTGGGAATTCAAGAGGAAGCTAGTAGATCCAGAGTTTGAGCTGCATTTCTGACTCATTTGAGGTATAAACTTGATACCTTTGCTTTCCATTGCTTAAATCTTCATTTAGGGTTGTATTTTGTTACTTTTGGGCCATATTGATGTCATTCTTGGTATTTGAGTGCATCATGACGTTGTGACTTCAGATCTAGGCACTCATGAGCTTATGAGGCTTAAAGTTGCAAGCTTTATCAAGCCTTGGCCCTTCCCCATGCCCTAGAACTCTTATATAACTTAGTTTTAGTTTTTCTAGCTTCATGACACCAAGCATGGACGTAAAGTTAGCAAATTTACGTGGAAACTTAGTCCTAGGGGACCAGATCCGTGGTTTGGAAGCATTGGACTCGACTGGAAGCGACTGAATGGGTGTAGACTAGGGGGACTCGACGAGTTGTTCATGCAACTCGGCGAGTTGGATCGTGATCCCCAACCTTTTCTGTAACTGAGCAAACTCGTCGAGTCTAGGAGATGACTCAACGAGTTGGCCATGGTTTTTTGGTTGTGAAGATTGAAGAACTCGACGAGTTCAAAGAAGAACTCGACGAGTTGTGAGCGAAATGTCTCGACTCTGTTATGAGGAAGAACTCAACGAGTTCATGAAAGAACTTGACGATTTGGATCGAGATTTCTAGGGTTTTATGGATTATGGAACCCGAAGAGTTGATGAAACAACTCAGCGAGCTGAGTCAACCAGGATGTTGACAATGACCAAGATTTTGACTTTGACCATTGACCAAAGTTGACCCTTAGAAGGGTTATGAGTATGAAAAGGGCAATTAAAAGAAATGTTTATGTGTAGCAGTCGGAGAGGGGTTGATTTTAGAGTAGGAGCTTTTTCAGCTATTTCCCAGTTATCAAGGTGAGTTACCTTCCAGTAGAAGTGGGTTGAAGGCACCAATATCGGCCCACTAGTAGTTGAATATAGTTGAGATGATTGTCTTTGTGATAATTGTCTGGTATGCCACTATATGTTATACTTTATGTGTTAGTATGCTATGATATTATGTGATAGTGGTAAGAAGGGTAGGTTAGACCCCGTAGTCGGTTGAGATAAACTGGTAGGTTGGTCGGACACCCATATATGTATAACAATATGTTATGCTATGTTATTATGTGGTAGTGGTAGGGGTGAAATAGTCCCCGTAACCGGTTGAAATAAACCGGAAGGTAGGTCGAGCACCCATATATGCTTGGCGGGGGTAGGTCGGGCACCCCGGTATGCCTGACAAGGATAGGTTAAGCACCCATATATACTTAGCAGGGTAGGCCGGGCACCCTGATATGCCTGGAAGTATGTTTATTGTATGGTATGTGATATGATGGGGGAACTCGCTAAGCTTTGTGCTTACAATTTTCAGTTTTTGTTTCAGGTCCTTCTTCTTCGAAGGGAAAGGAGCCGGCACGATAGCAGCGCATCACACACATGATTTTCCGCACATGAGATTCTTGGGATTTGTACCCTGACATTATTTTCCTATGATATGTTTTGAGATGGATGACTTATGGTTTTCATGATATGAGATAACATTGATGACATTTTCTGTAATTTGTTTTATGAATCTTTAAATTAAAAATAAAATTTTTGGTCTTGAAATTTGGGATGTTACTGATGGGTTTTAAGCACTACAACATTCTTATGGTGTACATGCAACCCTAATGCATTAGATCTAGGTTTTTCTCAAGTTATACATGCAAATAATCATCCAAATCATAAACCCTAATACTAGTTTACATAATTTCGAAATCCATATGTAAAATAGGGTTTGGAACATTACCTCACTTGTTATGTAGCAATAACAAGAACTCCTTGACCTTTGAAAGCTTAGTGCCCCAAGTGTTGCACCTCTAATGGAGTCGCAAACACCCAGTGCAAGAGGAATGACTTAGGAGAGAAGGATTTTGGCCACCTTAGGGTTTCATAAAACATGGGATGAAAAACCTTAATATTGGGGTCTATTTATACTTGTGGCTGCCAGGGTTTTAGGTGGAAACCCTAATATGGATGCTTAGGCCTTAAGTAGCCCATGGAAACCTTCTAGAATACCCCTTGGACGAATTCTTTAGGGGCTTCCCATAGAATTCGTCCAACCTTATTCCAAGGTGTTCCATCAGCCCAATTGCAACCATCAGTGATTTGCAATATTAGCCCCCAATTATTTAATTAGTCTCTTTTGACCACTAAATTAATTCCCAATTAATTTATGATGAATACTAATTAAATAATTTGATTTCCAAATAATATATTAATCATATAATATATTAATAAAACCATTCTGAGCACCAATTTATTATTCATATAATAAATTCTACTCTCTTTCTCTCCACTTGTCATCCTATTAAGTTGCATGAGTGGACGCAACCCAAAAGGACCATGCTCGTAATCAAATCAAGTACATACCAAAAATAGTTATGGGATTAGACACATAATCCAACAGTTACAAGTTGATATCAGAGCCTTGGTTTGAGGGATTGGGACACACCTTCGCGGGTGTCTGGACTCAAATCGAGGGTTTGAAAGATTTTTACAAGAAAATAATTTTTCTAAAAATTAAAATAAAGAGTTTGAGAAAGAGTAAGGTTTGTGATGCGTTCAATCGGCCGAGCTCAAGTAAGTTTTCCCCAAGATACCCATACATGTTTGTTATGATATATGATATAATTATGAGAACCGCATGCTAGATTAGGGTTGAGGATCTAGGAAGGATGCCTTATATGCCTGCTATATGTGTATGAGAACATGCTAGATTGGGGATAAGGATATAGGAAGATGCCTTATGTTCCTGCTATATGTGCTTATTGAATTACATGCTAGAACTGATTGGTCAGTGATATGATAGCCTTAATAGGATATGCTTGGTTCGGTTACTCGATTCCCGAATGCTGCTTGCTTTGTGCTGTTAGGAGTTTTAGTTATCTTTAACTAATTAGTAAAAGAATACATTAAGTTACATATTGCGAGGACTAAATAATTTTAGAAGGTTAGGTCTAGCCCTATCTCGCAGCTCTTGTTTGAGTCCAACCATTGTAGGGTAGGACCTCTTATTCGAAGAATTATCCGGTCTTAGTGATATGTAATGGTATTCATGAGCTAGTTAGGTAAAGGTAGCAAGGATTTCTTATGCAGCTGATGGCGGAGAGTAGGTCAAAGAGTTACCCTAGGGTAAGCCTAGGATGAGATTAGTGCAGCGAGCAGTAGTAGTGAAAGGGACTTGGTGAAGTCAAGACAATCCTTGAGGAAAGTACGGATAGATGTGGAAGGTAGTATGTGTTGGATTAGTGTCTAAGTCCATAACTATTTTGGTATGTACTTGACCCGATGGTGCATGGTCCTTTTGGGTTGCCTTCACCAAAGCAACTTGATAGGATGAATTATGGAAAGAAAGGATTAAATATGATTTATTAATATATTATGAGAATTATATATTAAAGGAGAAATCATATTGTTTAATTAATATTAGTCAAGAATTAATAAGAATTAAGTTTGTGACTAAAAGACATTAATTAAACTTAAGGGACTTGAACTATCAATTGTATGATAGTTGAATATTGAGCTAATGGACTCCATATTAAAGGAGTGGATGAATTCTATGGGGAAACCCATTAGAAATCGTCCCAAGGACTTTAAGGAAGGAGCCCATGGGTTGCTTAGGGCTTAAGCATCCAAATTAGGGTTTCCTTGTTAGATAACCCTAATAGCCTCACTATTTAAGGAACCCTTATTGTCACACCCCCAAACCAAGGATGGCGGAAACGTCCGGGGGTGGAGGACTTCATGTGTAGTATCATAACAACAATGGCAATAGTGATGAAAGTAAACACAACCAACATATATATAATTGAAAGAGTTACATCATTGTATGAATTACATGTTTCAGAATCAATTACAATATGTTGACAAAATATGATAAGTTTGACGCCTCAACGTCCCATCCTCAAAAGTACTTTGTTACCTGTTTAGCGATTTCCTGAGAATACAAGTAGTTTGAAAAAAAAATGTCAACACAATGGTTGGTGAGTTCACAAGTTTTTGTATATAATTATGAAAAAGCTTGTCATGTAATTGTATAGCTGTTCCAGAAAAATCCGATATTTTTCTTAAAAATGAATACTGTAGTCTTGTACCCAAAGACTGAAACGTAAGAGTAATCTTCCTTAATTACAAAAATAACGTGAGTTTATTTTAATACAAACGAGTATGATATTAGTGAAATTCTCGTAAATTCTTAAGTTTGTTAATACTTTCCGTGAGCTATTATAACCATACTATGACCTAGGTGGCCTGAAAACGACGTTCTTCGGGCGTCGTTGAACTGAAATGACACTTGTCACCACAGACCTGCCGGTCTAGCTGTTGCAAGCAGCTCTGGTGTGGGTTTGTTAAGCCCAATATAGATCTATATACAACTATCACGCTCTCCCTCCAGGAGACTCTGGTTACAATACAGGACTTATGATTTATGCGAAGTGAATGTCTCACAAAGTTATTAACGAATTTACACTTAACATAATGAAAGTTTCCCTTTTGTATAAATGTACCCTTCTGAAATGTATGCATTTTGAAATTTATCGTAAACTATACCTATTATAGTTTGTCAAAACAAGGGTAGTAACAGCAAAGTACGTAAATTATACTTAACATAGTTTAATAAAATGTTTGTGTGTAATGGGTATACTTCAATAATAACGCTTTATTTAATCTATGCTTTATCTAGTAAAAATCCATTTGTTAACTGGTTTATGTCTAGATACTAACACAAGAATGTCATATATTGCAATAACACATAAACACATAATAATATACACCTTGCTCAACATGTTACAAGGTGAAATGAAATTGCTAGTGCTTTTCTGATTATAACATTTTCTGTAACTGTTATTAGAAAATTTGTAGAAAAATAATAAAATGACCAAATCAAGTTCTGTAACTTCTGGGAGTTTGGAAAATGAGCCTAGTTGGTTCATAAATTTTCCCATAATTTTTAGGGACCTCTAACTTGAGTAACCAAGTCCATAATCACAGATTGGTCCGGATTGATGTTTGAGATGATAGGCAGTTTTGTAAAAATCACCATAAATTGTAGAAAAATCGTATGGAGATGTACAAGTAGTCATTTTAAAGCTAAGAAGTGGAACTACTTGCACCTAAAACAGTTTTGAAAACTAAAATGTTTAAGTTGTCCAAAACAGTCCGTGAATGGGGTCCAACTTTTCTGATGTAGGCTGTTAGAAAAGTTTAGTTTTGTTCTTGTTGTTTTACTTGTATTCCCCCTCCCCCTAAAAACTCGAGAAAACATAAAAATGTAGGGGTATGAACTCACCTTAAGTGTTTTCAGTAGATGATTGTTGAAGAATGGAGGTATTTAACTCAAGAACACTTGGAGATGCCTTGAAGATTTTTGAAAATCTAGCATCATAGTTATGGAGTTTGTATAAGCTATCAATGATTTGAGTAGAATGAAGTGTAAAAATCACAAGGAGGATGAATTACACTTACCAAGAGTGGAAGAACACTTGATGATCAGCCTTGGGATCTTGAATTAGAGAGAAAAGTTGGAGAGAAAAGTTGGAGTTAGATCTTTGGTGGAATGAGAGTGATTGAAAACGATGGGAATAGGACTTTGTTTCGTTCTTTTGACCTCCCGATCCATAATCTCTACTGGCTCCTCTACGAAGTGGAGATTTTTGTTAACTTCGATCTCGTCGAGAGGTATTACAAGTGTCTCGTCGGACAGACACTTCTTCAGGTTCGATACGTGAAAGGTGGGATGTACCTTATCGAGTTCTTGAGGTAATCGAAGTTTGTACGCCACAGGACCAATCCTGGCGAGGATTTCGAACGGTCCAATGTACCTTGGGTTTAGTTTCCCACGTTTACCGAAACGTATCATTCCTTTCCAAGGGGAAACTTTTAGTAACACTCGATCACCAACCTGGAATTCCAAAGGTTTGCGTCGCTTATCCGCGTAACTCTTTTGCCGATCTCGGGAGGCCTTCAGCCTTTCTCAGATTTGAACAATCTTTTCTGTGGTCTCCCTTATGATTTCAGGACCAGTGAGGGTGCTATTAGGGACTTGCCCCCTAGCTATCTGAGTATCCCCCACTTCAGCCCAACATAGGGGTGATCTGCACTTGTGACCGTAAAGAGCCTCGAATGGAGCAACCTTAATGCTAGTGTGATAGCTGTTATTGTAGGAGAATTCAATCAGCGGCAAATGGGTATCCCATGCTTTACCAAAGTCTATCACACAGGCTCTCAACATGTCTTATAATGTTTGTATAGTGCGCTCGCTTTGCCCGTCGGTTTGTGGATGGTAGGCTGTACTCATGTCTAGCCTAGTTCCCAAGGATTTCTGCAGGGACTGCCAAAATCGCGAAGTGAATCTACTATCTCGGTCGGAGATAATAGATATTGGTACACCATGCAGTCGCACAACCTCCTTGATGTATATCCTGGTTAACTTCTCCATCTTGTCGGTTTCCTTTATTGGCAGGAAGTGCGCAGACTTGGTCAATCTGTCTACGATTACCCATATAGTGTCAAACCCGCCTGAAGTCTTAGGCAACTTGGTTATGAAGTCCATAGTTATCCGTTCCCACTTCCATTCCGGTATATCAGGCTGTTGTAGTAGTCCTGAGGGTTTCTGGTATTCCACCTTGACCTTGGCGCAAGTCAGACACTTGCCCACATATGTAGCAATCTCGGCTTTCATATTCGGCCACCAGTATAACTTTTTGAGGTCTAGATACATCTTTTCTGACCCTGGATGGATGGAGTATCGAGTCTTGTGTGCTTCATTCATGACCACGTCTCGGATCCCACCGAACTTCGGTGTCCAGATTCGGTTACTGAGATAACGAGTTCCGTCATCCTTGACTTCTAAGTTCTTATCCATTCCCCTTAATGCCTCACCTGCCACATTCTCTGGTTTCAAGGCTTCTAGTTGAGCTTCCCTGATTTGCGTGGCCAGGTGGGAATGGATGGTCATGGTTGAGGATCTTACTCGGCGGCCCGAATATTCCTTCCTGCTTAGGGCATCAGCCACTACATTGGCCTTGCCCGGGTGGTAGCGAATTTCACACTCGTAGTCGTTTAGCAGTTCAACCCATCTCCGTTGCCGCATGTTGAGCTCTTTCTGATTGAGGATATGCTGAAGACTTTTGTGATCGGTGAAGATGGTGCATTTTGTGCCGTAGAGGTAGTGTCTCCAGATCTTTAAGGCGAACACTACCGCCCCCAGTTCAAGGTCATGGGTAGTGTAATTAACTTCGTGTGTTTTAAGTTGTCTTGACGCGTAGGCGATGACTTTCCCTCTCTGCATGAGCACGCATCCGAGGCCTTGATTTGAAGCATCGCAATATACCACGAAGTCATCAGTTCCTTCTGGAAGATACAAAACTGGTGCGCTGCATAGGGCTTGTTTTAATGTCTGGAAAGCGGCTTCTTGTTTATCTCCCCACTTAAATACCACACCTTTTTGAGTCAGGGTGGTGAGTGGTTTGGCGATCTTCGAGAAGTTTTGTATGAATCTTCGGTAGTAGCCGGCGAGCCCTAAAAATTGTTGAATTTCCGTCGGCGTTGTAGGTGCTGACCAGTTTTTGATAGCTTTGATTTTAGCGGGATCCACGTGTATCCCCTTCTCGCTAACCACATGGCCAAGAAAATTCACTTCTCTAATCCAGAATTCGCATTTAGAGAATTTGGCGTAAAGCTTCTCAGCCCTCAGTGTTTCCAAGATTAGCCGGAGATGTTGACGGTGCTCTTCCTTGCTTCGGGAGTAGATCAAAATATCGTCGATGAATACAATCACGAATTTGTCTAAGTAGGGTCGACACACTCGATTCATCAGGTCCATAAATACTGCCGGTGCGTTCGTTAATTCGAAGGGCATTACCACAAACTCATAGTGCCCGTAGCGAGTTCTGAATGCAGTCTTGGGAATATCCTCTTCTTGAACTCGTAGTTGATGATAACCCGACCTCAGGTCGATTTTTGAAAAGTAGCTTGCTCCTTGGAGTTGGTCGAAGAGGTCATCGATTCGGGGTAGGGGATATCGGTTCTTGATAGTGAGTTTGTTTAGCTCCCGGTAGTCTATGCACATGCGAAAAGATCCGTCCTTCTTCTTTACAAACAGGACCGGTGCTCCCCAGGGTGAGAAGCTTGGCCTGATAAATCCTTTGCTCAACAGTTCATTTAACTGGCTGGAAAGTTCTTGCATTTCTGCCGGTGCTAAGCGGTATGGAGCCTTGGCGACGGGGGTAGCTCCTGGGATTAAGTCAATCCGAAATTCGACTTGTCGTGCGAAGGGTACACCTGGAAGATCTTCGGGGAATACATCGGGATAGTTGCACACCTCGGGAATGTCGTTGATATGCTTCACCTCTTGTTTCGTATCTACTACGTGGGCTAGAAATGCATGGTACTCCTTTCGGAGATACTTTTGGGCCTTGACGCAAGAGATGACTTGCAAATTTGAACTGGGTTTGTCGCCACAGATGAAGAGGGTTTCGCCATTCGGCAGATTAAGGCGAACGACCCTTTCGTAACATAGAATGTCGGCACGATGGGAACTTAACCAATCCATACCGATGATTATGTCAAAGCATTTTATTGTGACCGGCATCAGGTCTACTTTAAACGAATGGTTGTCTAGAGTGAGGGTACACCCTGAGTATATATCATTAGTGTGCTCTTCTTTCCCATTAGCCATTTCTACTACGTATGTATCTTTTAATGAATGAGGGGTTTGTTTTAGTAATTGTTTGAATTCATGGCTCACAAAACTCCTCTCTGCTCCACTATCAAATAGTACGCATGCATATGTGTTATTGAGGAGAAACGTACCAGAAACCACCGAGGGATCCTTGACTGCTTCTCCGTGTCCCATCGTCAGGACTTTCCCTACACCACCAACATTAAGAGCTTGTGCCTTGGGGCAGTTTCTCCTGAAGTGTCCTGCTTCACCACATTCATAGCAGGTTTGACTTGCCCCCGTATTGGCCACTTGGTTGTTGAGTCGTGCTGGCGCTTTACAGAAACGAGCGGTATGCCCTTTCTTGTCGAAGTTTTTGCAGTGCATTTCCCGACAAGCACCCTTGTGGTGATAGTTGCACTTGTTGCACTTGGGGAGATTTCCAGCATATTGCTTTGGTGGCGCTGGAGCAGGAGCAGTAGTGGCTGCACGGACAGCAACAGTCTGTTGCTTCTTTGTGGGGTCCTGCACCGGTTGTTTCATTTTACTGTTCCAGAACTTCCTCTTGTTGTTCCCTCCTTTCGTTTGGTTGGTGGTGGCGACCATGGTGCCACGGCTGGCCCTATGATCGATAAGTTGTTGTGCCAATTCCTTGGCACTTTCAAAGGTAGTAGGTTTCGAGGCCAGAACACTATCATGAATCTGGGATGATAGCCCCCAAAGGTATCGTTCTACCTTTTTCTCCTCCGGAGTAACCATTGCAGGACAGAGGAGTGCTAGGTCATTGAATCGGGTGGTATAAGCTTCGAGATCCATCCCCGACATCTTGAGATTCCAGAGTTCCTCTTCGAGTTTTTGTATTTCTCCCCTCGGGCAATACTCCTTTAACATCAACGCTTTTAAGTTTTCCCAGCCTATGGAGTTAGCCACTGCAGGAGTAAGTGACTTAACTCGGCCATTCCACCAAGTAAGAGCTTTTCTTGTGAAAGTGAATGCCGCATACTTGACTTTGCTTGCTTCGGGACAAGCACAGATTTCGAAGACTGCTTCGGTCCTTTCGAACCATTGCATCAGCGCTATGACGCCCCCGCTTCCGTCGAAAGGATCGGGTTTGCCATTAGTGAAGTCTTTGTACGAACACTCCTTAGTGCGCCCCGTGCTGTCCCCCTGATCCGAGTTAGTATTCCCGGATCCGGAACCGCCGGAACCATTTGTACCCATTTGCGACATTGTTGCCGCCACGGCTGCTGTTACTGCAGCCTGAAACATCACAGGATCAAACTCCGGAGGTGGTGGCGGAGGGGGTGGTGCTGAGTTTCCGGAAGGTCTTGGTCTTTTCCTTGGTGGCATGGTTCTGACATAAGAAAATAAAAAGAAAGACTTGTCGGTAAGACTTCAATGGTGATAACGAGTCGAGTGTTACTTGTTTCATCTCAATTGTATTTTATCCGAGTTTACTAATTTAGAAGGTAATTCGTCGGAAAGTTTATGCAATTAAACTTATGAATTAAATAGTGTTGACCCGAGCAGAGTCATGTGTTCGGTTCGTGTCAGCATCTAAGGAAGTAAAATACATGCCACATTCATTGATAATTTGTTAGTACATATTGTTTTGAGAAATTTGGCCTCAAAAGGGCCTACATTACATCATAATAAAAGATAAAGTTTTGGCAGTACAAAAGCCCCTTTGACTAGTGTGATCACTTAGTCGCGAGGTCAACCTATTCACAATAAAGAGTAGCACCAACGCATACTCGAAATCCTAGATTTATAACAAAATATAAGTAGCACGAACACTACTCGTGGCCGGTAGCATCTGGTCCATGGTGGCCCTGGGATGAGGTCGAGGCCCCCTGAAGTTCCGCAATCCGGCGTTCGGCCGCGATCACTCTCTCCTCGAGAGCTGCGTGCCTCTCCTGGTACTCCCTTACCTCCGCTCGAGCAGCGGTAAGGTCCTCGATGATTTGGTCCAATGGATAGAAGTCCCTCTCCAAATCCCGGGTGCGTGCATCGGTGGCTGCCGTAATAGCGCTGAGATTTCGAACCTGGTCTGCCATTTCCCTACTCTGGTTCCCCAAGTTTGTGATGTGCTGGGTCATAACGGGGAGAGCTCTGTCAGCCGGTCCCCCGTGACTGAGGTCATAGTAACCTCGTTGGTCGCCATAGGGTGACCTCTGGCGTTGTTGCCGGCTCCACCTCTCGATCATGGTTACCCAACGGGGCTCAGGCCCGTTGTGCCCCCAGCGGTTTGCAGGTACCCTCGCAATGTAAGGAGGGTTGAAGACTTCCTCCTCTGGCTCTTCTTCACCTTCATCCTCATCCATGTCCACCTCGTCGTCTTCCTCTTCTTCTTCTTCTTCTTCGTCTACCTCCTCTTCTTCTTCTTCGGGTTCTTCTTCGGGATCCTCTTCGGGATCCTCTTCAATCAGCTCTTCGGGCTCTTCCTCAATCCAGCCGGCATTTCCCTGGTTGGGAAAGTATGGGTCTCCTGGTAGGTGAAATCCTGCCATGTCGTCTGCGCGAGAATAGAGGGGTAAGAAGCAGATAGCGGTAGATATTAATAATATTGCGATATAGCAACATACAAATACTCCTATAGTATTTTAAATGTTTAGATTTGGTTCTTATAACACTCTTTGTAGGGTGAAGTTAGGTTATTAGTCTTGTTGCCCTCCTACGACTATCCCCCGATATGAGTAAGTCACTTCCCGGACTAATATAGTTGATCAGGCTATATCCTTCCCAAAAATGATTACTCATACCAAGGCATACTCGTAGCGTTCAACTCCTCTTCTTTTAGTTTATGTTCTTCTAGTTATGACACTACGCGAGTATGCAATGCATGTAGGTATACTTTTAAACAAGAACTATTCGTTTTCAAAAAGTATAACCGGTTAGAATGTTTTAAAATCAGAGACTCTTAGTCCCAAATGTGTTTATAGTTTGTATATCCTATGTTGTTTGATATACTTAATTCATTATAAACCGTGCTCTGATACCAATCTGTCACACCCCCAAACCAAGGATGGCGGAAACGTCCGGGGGTGGAGGACTTCATGTGTAGTATCATAACAACAATGGCAATAGTGATGAAAGTAAACACAACCAACATATATATAATTGAAAGAGTTACATCATTGTATGAATTACATGTTTCAGAATCAATTACAATATGTTGACAAAATATGATAAGTTTGACGCCTCAACGTCCCATCCTCAAAAGTACTTTGTTACCTGTTTAGCGATTTCCTGAGAATACAAGTAGTTTGAAAAAAAATGTCAACACAATGGTTGGTGAGTTCACAAGTTTTTGTATATAATTATGAAAAAGCTTGTCATGTAATTGTATAGCTGTTCCAGAAAAATCCGATATTTTTCTTAAAAATGAATACTGTAGTCTTGTACCCAAAGACTGAAACGTAAGAGTAATCTTCCTTAATTACAAAAATAACGTGAGTTTATTTTAATACAAACGAGTATGATATTAGTGAAATTCTCGTAAATTCTTAAGTTTGTTAATACTTTCCGTGAGCTATTATAACCATACTATGACCTAGGTGGCCTGAAAACGACGTTCTTCGGGCGTCGTTGAACTGAAATGACACTTGTCACCACAGACCTGCCGGTCTAGCTGTTGCAAGCAGCTCTGGTGTGGGTTTGTCAAGCCCAATATAGATCTATATACAACTATCACGCTCTCCCTCCAGGAGACTCTGGTTACAATACAGGACTTATGATTTATGCGAAGTGAATGTCTCACAAAGTTATTAACGAATTTACACTTAACATAATGAAAGTTTCCCTTTTGTATAAATGTACCCTTCTGAAATGTATGCATTTTGAAATTTATCGTAAACTATACCTATTATAGTTTGTCAAAACAAGGGTAGTAACAGCAAAGTACGTAAATTATACTTAACATAGTTTAATAAAATGTTTGTGTGTAATGGGTATACTTCAATAATAACGCTTTATTTAATCTATGCTTTATCTAGTAAAAATCCATTTGTTAACTGGTTTATGTCTAGATACTAACACAAGAATGTCATATATTGCAATAACACATAAACACATAATAATATACACCTTGCTCAACATGTTACAAGGTGAAATGAAATTGCTAGTGCTTTTCTGATTATAACATTTTCTGTAACTGTTATTAGAAAATTTGTAGAAAAATAATAAAATGACCAAATCAAGTTCTGTAACTTCTGGGAGTTTGGAAAATGAGCCTAGTTGGTTCATAAATTTTCCCATAATTTTTAGGGACCTCTAACTTGAGTAACCAAGTCCATAATCACAGATTGGTCCGGATTGATGTTTGAGATGATAGGCAGTTTTGTAAAAATCACCATAAATTGTAGAAAAATCGTATGGAGATGTACAAGTAGTCATTTTAAAGCTAAGAAGTGGAACTACTTGCACCTAAAACAGTTTTGAAAACTAAAATGTTTAAGTTGTCCAAAACAGTCCGTGAATGGGGTCCAACTTTTCTGATGTAGGCTGTTAGAAAAGTTTAGTTTTGTTCTTGTTGTTTTACTTGTATTCCCCCTCCCCCTAAAAACTCGAGAAAACATAAAAATGTAGGGGTATGAACTCACCTTAAGTTTTTTCAGTAGATGATTGTTGAAGAATGGAGGTATTTAACTCAAGAACACTTGGAGATGCCTTGAAGATTTTTGAAAATCTAGCATCATAGTTATGGAGTTTGTATAAGCTATCAATGATTTGAGTAGAATGAAGTGTAAAAATCACAAGGAGGATGAATTACACTTACCAAGAGTGGAAGAACACTTGATGATCAGCCTTGGGATCTTGAATTAGAGAGAAAAGTTGGAGAGAAAAGTTGGAGTTAGATCTTTGGTGGAATGAGAGTGATTGAAAGAAAATGAGGAGAGAGGTTGAGTGACCAGCCCTAGAACGTGGGGATGGCTTGTGAGAGGGGTAAAAAGTACAAGGAAGTGACAAGGTATGGTGGGGAGGAGTGTGGGTTAATCATGGAGTGGGTATGGGGTTCCTTGTGTAATAAAATAAGGTAAAGTCAACACTCTACCTTTGTACTTTACCTACTCTCTTTCGGATAAGGTTTTATCCTTAAAATATGATTAAATCATTAATTTAGGGGTCTTATATTTTAAAATAAAGTTTTGGGTGAAAATCCCATGTTAAAACAATTAAAAACGGGCTTAAAACGCGAATTTAATCGAAAACCGGGAGAAAAAGGCGTCCCAGCGAGGCCTCTCGGTCCTAGGTCGAGGTTCGGTCAGGATGGTGCTGATTCGGAAGCGAGAGGCTGAACCAGAAGAAGGAACGAGGGCGATGGGCTCGGTCCGAAGGTCAGAAGCGAAGGTGAGGGTTCGGTCCGGAGAGAAGTCAGAACCGAATGAACTGTAGTGAACAGTACCTTCGGGTTCGGTTCTTCCATCA
The DNA here is from genome assembly GCF_051521515.1 of Lactuca serriola. Lineage (NCBI taxonomy): Eukaryota > Viridiplantae > Streptophyta > Magnoliopsida > Asterales > Asteraceae > Lactuca > Lactuca serriola. The sequence goes on along the minus strand of NC_136415.1, from coordinate 8,981,270 downwards.
GAAGGTTCGGTTCGGTTCGGTTCCTAAGAGGGGTTTCGGTTCCTAAGAGGGGTTTCGGTTCCTTAGGTCCGTTTTTCGCGTAGACTTCCGTTTTTGGGCTATTTTCGCCAAATTCGAGGGTCGGGATGCCCCGAGTGATTATAGAAAGTTGGGAGAGATTTCGAGAGAGATTTGAGAGAGATTCCACATACTCAGAGAGATTTGGGAGAGATTTGACATTCTTGGAGAGATTTCACATACAAAGAGATATTTGGGAGAGATTTCATATTCTTAGAGAGATTTGGGAGAGATTTGACATACTTGGAGAGATTTCACATACAGAGAGATATTTGGGAGAGATTTCGCATACTTAGAGAGATTTGGGAGAGATTTGACATACTTGGAGAGATTTCTCATACAAAGAGATATATGGGAGAGATTTCGCATACTTAGAGAGATTTGGGAGAGATTTGACATACTTGGAGAGATTTCTCATACAAAGAGATATGTGGGAGAGATTTCGCATACTTAGAGAGATTTGGGAGAGATTTGACATACTTGGAGAGATTTCACATACAAAGAGATATTTGAGAGAGATTTCACATACTTAGAGAGATTTGGGAGAGATTTGACATACTTGGAGAGATTTCTCATACAAAGAGATATGTGGGAGAGATTTCACATACTTAGAGAGATTTGGGAGAGATTCTCGATAAGAAGAGATAGAGTGAAAACGATTGAGAGCGTTTTCGTGTGTGATGAATGTGAGTGTCCGGCTTCGAAATGCAGGGTCCGTAAACCCCGTTATGCCATGTTTTAGGATCTTACACACTCCCTATGAGTATGCAACATTGTTTTATTGTTCTTGTTTATTGTTTAGCACTAAAGTTAAAGAAATTTAAACACACGAACTTTCCAAGTGATGTTTTCTCATTAAGATAGTGAGTTATACAGAAATTACATAATACAAACCCTATTATACAAGGTTTTAATTGAGTTGACCGGTTTGACTCGTTGACCTTGTCCGGCTTAGACTTGACCCGAATTTGACTATTGTCACACTTATGGCTCAAAAACGTGGTGAACTAATTGATTAGGGTTTCCACACGTTTTGGGCAGCCTCCTTCTCTTCTCCTCTTCATCCTCTTGCTCTTGGTGTTTGTGAACCATTAGAGGAGTGACATTCGTGACTCTAAGCTTTCTAAAGTTAATACAAGAAGGATTTGAGATTGTTATTGCTACATAACAATCAAGGTATGATCTAAACCCTAATTTATATGTTATATTGATTATCATATGCTAGATCTAGGGTTTATAGTCTTGGATAACTTGCATGTACAATAGAGAAACCTAGATCCAAGCATTAGGGTTTGTATGAGCACATAGGATGTTCTTATGGCTAAAACCCATCAGTGGTATCAGAGACTAGATTGGTTTCTATTGTATTGATGCATATTTGATCGAAATCAGCACTGAAAATTGATTTTTAAGCTTCTGAATGTTTGACTCGCCGAGTCACTTGGTGAACTCGCCGAGTCAGCTGTACTCGACGAGTCCAGGTCCAGACTCGACGAGTCAAAGCGTCTGACAGCTCATATTCGCGATTTTCTTCCTGTTTTGGCTTTGGATAATTACCATAAACATGTTTTTGTAATAAAATCTGAATTTTATCAATATTTGGTGATTATCCTTACCTAAATAGAAGATAATTGTCAAAATTTAGATAATCACTTGTTTTATTAGATAAAGTTTGATTATTTGTAATTTAGATTTGAATTATCTTGTATGAAAAGTTTCAATTTTCCCCTTTAGGTTTTATAGTTTGAATTTGAACTTAAAAGTTTTGTTTTGAAATTTAAATAGTTGAAACCCTAATGTTTTGAAAAGGTTTCAAAACTTGCCCTCAAGTTTTGGAATTTAAATTTTGATTAAAAGCTTAATTTTGATGTATATTTAAATTCTAAACCCTAATGTTTTGAAATGTTTCAAAACTTGCCCTCATGTTTTTGGATTTAAAAGTTGATTAAAAGGTTTAATTTAGGAATGTTAAATTCTAAAACCCTAATGATGTTTTGAAAAGTTCATATCACACCCTTATGGTTTTATTAATTAATTAAGGTGTATAATTAAAAGAGGTTTAATAAATCCATAAAAGTTTTGGTTTACAAGTTAATTGAATTAAAAGTATAATTGTTAAATTAGACCACCTAGTATTTTAAAAGTGTAAAATACACCTTATACTATATATAACATTAAAAGTCTAACATTATATATATCTATGATTAAAAGTCAGTCTTACCGTTAGTAGGCCTCATTCACGAAGCTAGTCTATAAGGGGTGTTTAAGGAAATTGCCTATAAAATGGCGATTGAATGGGTATCCACTCTTACCCACCGCACTCTTGACTAGTGGAGGGTTGTTAGCCGAACGGGTAGGATAGGACAAAACCTTCCATTATAAGTATAATGAAGTACAAAAGTAACTAAATGTTTTATAAATTCCCAATCTTAGTTACTTAGGCAAAAGTGAATTGATGCAATTCCATGAAATTACAGTTTGTGCCCTTGCGAAGAAGTTAGTGGAGCGTGTGTGGTTTACCGGCACACTAAATGGTTCTAAGAAAAGGTAGAAAAAGGTGACTTAATGTTTGTCATAGTTCGTTGGAGCGTGTGTGGTTTACCGACACATCGAATAGGTGACTGTAACATGTGGGGGCACCATGTAGATTTGCATGGTTATTCACACCCGCTTTGTGATCCTCGGCATCCCAGTCACAAACTAGAGGGGCATATCGAGATTTAAACATGCCATTGAAATGTTCAATGAATCTCATAGGATCTAGGAGTTTTCATAGATTTAAAACTTTAATTTCTTTTTCCTTGGTGGAAATTAGTGAATCGTCATTCACTTACCTTCAAATATTCTGCAACTAGATTACGACATCCCTTTTTTAGGTTGTAGTGTATTGTGTTGGGTCCTAGCCTTAATATCTCATTTGGGTGATTTATTAAGGACTCAAACAATCAACTAACTTGAATTTATTTTTCTCCCGTTTTGTAGATGTCAAAGTACGACAACTATGGTCTTCCCAAATCCCGTGGAACAAGCATTCCACATGAAGATGATATTCCACGATTCGATCGAGGAACAAGAAATCATGCTTCACTTCCTCCTCCTCCTCCAATTATTCTCCCTAACCCACAAGATCGAAGAATTGAAAGGTTCAATGTCACTAAAGCCCTATTGGAAATGAAACATGAAGATGGTAAACCCGTGTGTGCCCACGTTCTAGGAATGAAATCACACATCGATAGGTTGATAATGTTGGGTGCGTCATTCCCTGATAAGTTGGATGTGAACTGGGTTCTGCAGTCACTTCTTGAATCATATAATGATTTCAAAAGAAAGTATTATATGATGGATCATGACGATAACCTCATTGACCTAAATTACATGCTCATTGCTGCTGAATAAGAAATGATTTGGCAAAGCAATGGAGCATATTTGTTGGGAAAGTCAACCAACCATGCTTCCGAGGACGTTCTAGGAGAACCGACCTGCGTTTGATGCCAAGAGAAAGGGCGTTGGATACGAGTCTGCCCTAAGAGCCTGAAGAGTCTAGAAGATGGGAGAGTCAAAGAGTATGGCTGTGCTTCAGGTAAAATCCACTATCTAACTCCAATAAGTTCCTATTCATTGATTCTTAATACATGATGTGATAAGATTGCATTTGAATGTTTTGCAGGATCGGTGAAAAGAGAGGAAGCTTGATGGAAAAGCAAGATGAGTCTAATCATAAGAAATGGATCTCAATCGCATGGACTTGAAGACTAGATTTTGAGCTTAGGAAGTTATGATAGAGTTGTTAGGAATTTTTCTACATAGTTTTTTAGTTGATTTTGCATTGTAAGGACAAATGTTTTCCGCTGCTTTTATGAATAAAATAAATTTTGATTTGACTCATTTATTTATTTATTTCCTTGCAATGAAATCGTTATGAAAAATTGATGTTCGTATATTTCTACAACGAGTGGATGTGATTCTTACTTATGTTGTTTGTGGAAATGTCAAGAATTTACCAAATAGGGAGAGTTTCTCATCGCCCAAGTTTTAATTGGACAGAAACTTAGAATCATGCAACTTGGTTGCACGATGAATGAGAAATTTCATATTTGGAAATTAGACTATTTCGTTGACAAAGTGTCAAGTGAAGGACTAGGAAATAGATTACACAAAGTTGTGTGTTGATCAAGTCCACCACAAGAGTAACAAAGATATTCGTCATGATTTACTAATGGTTTAGCAAATATAATTATACTTATAAGATTAAGTGTAATTCTGAATTGATTGAAAAGTTTAAATCAATAGCAGAACGAATAAAAGAGTCAAGTAGGTAGAAAGATAAAAGTTTCTCTATTCTAAGAAGAAGAGAGAGTACCTTTTATACTTTATGATATGTCTTAATGATTAAGAGCCATATTTCAATTGATCCTCTAAAATAAGTCTTAGTACAAGTGTATGTATAAGAAGAGGAATCAAGAATTGAAGAAATGGTTAAATCAAGAAGTCAATCATACTTCATTCCAAAACAAGTCTTAGAGTTAAGATTGTGATATTGAGTGACAAGTCTTAAAAAGGTTTATAACATTCACCAAATGTAGAATTTGGAAAAAGGCTTTCCTATTCTCGCACATTTGAAATTGGAAAGTTGTGATGTCTTGGATAAGACAAAGACCAACTAGGACCAATTTTATGAAATGTTTTGTCTTGATAAAGGCTACACTAACTCTTGAATATTTGTTTGTCAAGAAATGTTTATTGACAAGAGAATCTTATATGTCAAGGAGTCAGTGGGAGGCTTAATGGTCTTGAAAGGTTTCAAGAACAAATCAAGAATAAACCTTATCGATCATCACTAGCACATGAGTTAAGGTTTACAACCTATCATGTTGACACTATCTTGTTTCTATGCCGTTCCAATTGAGTTAATTATGCATGTGGGTTCTATGAGTTCTCTTTTGAATGCATAAAAGGCAAGGAACTTGATCAATGAAAGGTACATTGATAGGAAAGGGTGAGCTGCTTAACTACTTGGAAGATATGGTGGGCAGTTGTGTTACCATAAGGCAAGAAAATAAAGATTAAGAAAGTTCGGTCCATATGAGTTTGAATTTGTCATAAACTTTCGTTTTAACAAATTCACATGGATAGGAACACATACACCATTAAAAAATCTAAGTGTCATAAGATTCCCTCCTTCATGAAAATGATTGTGAGGAAATGCTTTCACTAAGGAAGATTTTAAGAAGATAGTGATTGTGAAAATTGTATTCTCGAATTCGATTATGGTTACGGTATCCCTTTCCATGATTCGAATTATGAGATTTGGCAATTAGTCTAAATTGTTTAAGACACACATATGAACTATCTAAGGCAAAGGTGTATAAGTTTAAAAGCCTTGATAAAAGATTATCAAAGCATTGGGTATTAGAAATATGAACTTAAAGAAATTCAATAGGCATTGTTTTTCTGAAAGTTAAGCTGTTTCTGAATACATGTCAAAGCTAGTGGGAGCATAAGTGTTATGTTTGTAATAATCATCGTGATAGTGGGAGCATAAATGTTATGATTGCATGATTATTAAGGCAAGTATTGCAAGTTAGCAATATTAATATTAGAAAACAAGAGTCATACTTTGCAAAGTTGTAAGGGTTGAATAGTTGTTTTGCTATAATTAAGGGAGATAATATTATGCTTCATTTCAAATCTAAAGGCTTAGGTTGTGGAATGTTAATAAATTTTAGTCAAAGATACATAGTGTGTTCTTAAATTTCGATTATGATTACGACATTCCTCTTCATAATTCGAATTGTGAGAACGTAGCACATAAAATATTATGGCAGAAGATTGATAAAGTATCAAATCTTTATGTAAGACATTATGCATCGTGTCCCATACGCTTCGGGTATAGGATTGATTGCAAATGTTATAATATTGGACCATTCTAAAATTTTCCAAATGTCGAGCACATTTAGAGGGAAAAAGGACAAGAATCGGTTTTGACTAAGATAATTAAACAACTATCAAAGGACAATCCAAAGTTCGCCAAGGATTGGTCGCTTGTGAGTAGTTGGAAGTATAGTATTGGATGGACTATATCGACATTATTATGAATAGATAAGATTCTATTGAGAATGAGTTGTCATATGGTGAGTATGGAAAGGTTTCCATATTGGGAGTTGGATATTGAAAGTCTATGTATAGATTAGAAATTTTATACAAAATGATGTTCAAAGGAATGTACTTTGAGTGAGAGACATCACATCTATGGAATTGTCTTGTAACAATCTCCGATAGAGGAATTTGTAATTTCATTGGCAATAGTCATTGTGACTTTAGTGCAGTGACATTACGAAAGGATCATTGCATAAAATGTTAGAATCTAAAATATTCCATAAGTGGCAAGAATTTGATATTATTTCACTTATGAAAAAGGATTAGGAGTTGTGAAATGAGTATGATTGGAAATGTGTTCATTTGATCTATTTCACAAAGTAAGAACCATAGGTAAGCATTGTGTGCATGCTAAGAGCATGGGACAAGTGTAGTAATAATTCAAATAAGAAGTTGATTAGCCGAAACAACAAATAATGAGTAATCGATATGGTGATAAATAAAAGGTGTTTTATTTATACTCAAGGTTTGAGGCCATATGGGATTAGTATTATTCTTGTGTTTCACTTTGCATGTTTTGACTTCCTGAATAATTTAATTGGTTTAGAACAGTCAAATTATTCAAACGGGCCACAATCGTTCATATGTTGGAAGTAGATATGAATGAAGACTATTGTGAATTGGTGTGTGGATTGTCTAAAGAGCATTAGACATAAGCAAATGTTTGCTGCAACATTCATAAGTGCTTATGAATATGATTTGAGCATTGGATTAAACCCACGCTCACTTGGATCACTTCATGGATTGTATCACGAGTGATTGGTGAGACGATAACATCTTATATTATTGAAACCGAGATGTGTGAGTTGTATCTTGCGATTCGGTTGCATATTGATAATATGTAAACGCACCAGTAACTTGGTGTTATAAAATATATTGTTGTGTGTGATTCGGTGAGTGAGTGCAAGCGAGCATTGAGTCAAAGTTTATCCATTCCTTTTATCCAAAGTAGGATAAAAGCAATTTCTGTGGGCCCCTCGATGATTTAGTGATGGCACCTAAGCGCTTGGCCAAGCCGGGACTAATTTGATGTGTTCAAATTGTAGTCTGTTGTCAGTCGTCATAAATCTGAATTCGGGAAACAACACATAGACAGAGAGTATGATTTAGATCCATGTCTTAGTCTATACGATATCTAGAATGGAGGAATATATGATCCCTTATCTTAAGGACACGCGTATCTGATAGGATCAGAGTTGACAACGGCTTCGGAAAGCTACAATTGCAGATCAGGATCTGAAGTCATACGAGGAATAGTTTTTAGAGTTATCCAAGTGGGAGACTATTGATTTAGTGTCTAAGTCCATAACTATTTTGGTATGTACTTGACCTGATGGTGCATGGTCCTTTTGGGTTGCCTTCACCAAAGCAACTTGATAGGATGAATTATGGAAAGAAAGGATTAAATATGATTTATTAATATATTATGAGAATTATATATTAAAGGAGAAATCATATTGTTTAATTAATATTAGTCAAGAATTAATAAGAATTAAGTTTGTGACTAAAAGACATTAATTAAACTTAAGGGACTTGAACTGTCAATTGTATGATAGTTGAATATTGAGCTAATGGACTCCATATTAAAGGAGTGGATGAATTCTATGGGGAAACCCATTAGAAATCGTCCCAAGGCCTTTAAGGAAGGAGACCATGGGTTGCTTAGGGCTTAAGCATCCAAATTAGGGTTTCCTTGTTAGATAACCCTAATAGCCTCACTATTTAAGGAACCCTTATGGCTCAAAAACGTGGTGAACTAATTGATTAGGGTTTCCACACGTTTTGGGCAGCCTCCTTCTCTTCTCTTCTTCATCCTCTTGCTCTTGGTGTTTGTGAACCATTAGAGGAGTGACATTTGTGACTCTAAGCTTTCTAAAGTCAATACAAGAAGGATTTGAGATTGTTATTGCTACATAACAATCAAGGTATGATCTAAACCCTAATTTATATGTTATATTGATTATCATATGCTAGATCTAGGGTTTATAGTCTTGGATAACTTGCATGTATAATAGAGAAACCTAGATCCAAGCATTAGGGTTTGTATGAGCACATAGGATGTTCTTATGGCTAAAACCCATCAGTATGGGCCCGTACTAGTGAAAGCAGAGGATCCGTACTCGAATCAAGGAGGGCTGAGATAGAACCAGGGAACTTGTAGAGTGTGTGAGACCTCTCGAGATTATGTATGAACCTGGTGATTATGTGTTTTGTTTCAGAATGGTGGTGACATGTCACAGAGCAGGAGGTTCAGGGTCTGGGTCAGGTTTAGGTTCAGGTTCGGGTGCAAGTTCCGAGCCGGTTGATGATGGACTACGCGAGTTCACCGCATCTGAGATTACGAGAGGCATCCTTGAGGCGACCCCGGTGATTTTTGGGTCGATCAAGGAAGGGATCATCAAGCTGATGGAGGAGTGCCTCAGGGCGTTCAGGAGCGACATGGCATCTGGCCAGTTAGGGATGCACACACTCTCCTTCAAGGATTTCAGGGGATGTGGTGCACCCGGCTTTTATGGGGTGAAGGACCCCATTGTGGCCAGGAGGTGGATTGCAGACATTGAGTTTGTACAGTTGACAAGCTTCTGCCCTGAGGGGTCAAAGTTCCGGTATGCTGCAGGTTGTTTGAGAGACAGAGCTAGAGACTGGTGGGAGGCAGTCAATGATTCGTTGGGAGCCCCAACCATTAAGGCTATGACATGATCGGAATTTGTGACCAGGTTTAGGGCTGAGTTTGTGCCGAATGTGGAGCTTCAGCAGCTGGCCAGGAAGTTTCTGGACACGAGGCAGACGACTAAGTCGGTTGCGAAGATTACCGCCAAGTTCAGGGAGAGGGCCTTATTGGTGCCTCAGTATGCAGGGGATAAGGAGATAAGGAAGACCCGGTACCACGAAATGCTGAGGGATGACATCCATAAACATGTCAGCTACTCGGCATGCTCGACCTTGGATGGCATGATAGCTAGGGCGAGGGAGAAGGAGATTGACATAGAACACCTCAGGAAGAGGAAGGTGGAGACGAGCAGACGACTGGGGTTTCTAGCAAGAAACACAAGGGATTCGACTCGATATCGAAGGGCCAGCAGAGTCGGAGCCGCTATGGGAAATGCGACAGGACACATGAGGGAGTGTGCAGGACTGGGGGATCGGGCTGCTACAAGTGCGGAAAGACTGGGCACTTTAGCAAGGATTATACAGCTCCTACGCCCACTCTTTAGACATCAGACTTGATTTTCTTTCATTGCAATCATAGGGGCCATAAAAAGGCCAACTGCCCTATACTGATATCAGGAGCGATAGTGGCGACACCAGCTCTAGCGACCCTATGGATCACATATGGCCGACAGGACAGGACGGAGGCTCTAGTGTGAGGAGCTGAGCCTTCCAGCTGACCACCGAGGAGGCACGTGCCGCACTGGATGTGGTGACATGTATGTTTTCTTATCCCTAACTCTTATTATGTTTCGGTTATGATATTTACGTTCTATGATTATGTGTTTTGTTTAGGATCGTTCCATGTGAACGAAATTCCGGTAAAAGTATTATTTGACTCGAGGGCTACCCAATCATTTGTCTCTCTTGTACTTAGCAAGAGGTTTTCTGAGACTTCGGGCATGTTGGATTGTCGTTTAGAGGTCGAGATTGCTGATGACTGATCTGTCCAGGCATTAGAGGTTTTCAAAGATTGCGTCTTGAGGTTGTACGACGAGCGGTATCTTGTGGATCTGGTTCCCATTCCTTTGAGGGGGGAACAAGTTTATCATAGGCATAGACTGGTTGATCCCTAATAGGGCGGTGATTGACTGTGCACAATAGTTGGTACGCTTCAGGACCCCAAGTCGGGGAGAGCTGGTGATTCAGGGCGAAAGGCCGCAGCGTGGACCAGTTTTGTGTTCGATAGCCAGGGCTAGGCACTACCTCTAGCAAGGTTGCGCAGGATATGTCGCCTACGTTATGGATACCCGGGAGGCGGGTAAGGCGACTGTGAGTGATGTGCCAGTAGTGCGAGAGTACTAAGACGTATTTCCAAAAGAGTTTCCTAGGATACCTCTAGAAAAACAGGTGGAATTCAGGATCGACCTGGTCCCTGGTGCGACTCCGATAGCCAAGGCACCTTATCGATTGGCTCCTCCCGAGATGCAGGAGTTGTCTACACAAATACAGGAGCTGTTAGACAACGGGTTCATTAGGTCGAGTAGTTAGCCTTGGGGAGCCCCGATTTTGTTTGTGAAGACGATGGACGGGTTGTATCAGATGTGTATTGACTACCAGGAGCTGAACATGGTAACGGTGAAGAACCGTTACCCACTCTCGAGGATTGATGATCTCTTCGACCAACTACAGGGGGCATCTTGGTTTTCCAAGATTGATTTGCGATCAGGTTACCATCATATGAGAGTCAGAGACGAGGATGTATAGAAGACTGTTTTCCGGACTCGTTTTGGCCACTACGAGTTCGTGGTGATGCTCTTTGGGCTGACCAATGCCCCTGCCGCATTCATGGACCTCATGAACCGCGTATGCAGACTGATGATGGATCGGTTTGTGATAGTCTTTATTGATGACATCTTGGTTTACTCCAAGACGTAGGAGCAACACGAGGTGCACTTATGGGAGGTGTTGGATACCCTGCGGAGGGAGAGCTTGTACGCCAAGTTCTCCAAGTGTGAGTTCATGTTGTGCGAGGTGCAGTTTCTGGGGCACCTTGTCAACCAGGAAGGTATTTTGGTTACCCGGCCAAAGTGGAGGCCGTGATGAGATGGGAAGTTCCGAAGTCTCCATCTAAGATTCGGAGTTTCCTTGGGTTAGCAGGCTATTACCGTAGATTCATACATGACTTCTCCAAGATAGCAGTACCCTTGACCCGACTGACGAAGAAGGTCGTTGTGCTTCGTTGGGGGCCTGGGCAGCTGGCGATGTTCGAGACTTTGAGGAAGAGGTTGTCTGAAGCGCCGATCTTAGCCCTGCTAGTGGGCATTGAGGTTTTGGTAGTATATTACGATGCGTCCATTTCGGGTTTGGGCACAGTGTTGATACAGAGAGGGCTCGTCATCGCTTGTGCCTCGAGGCAGCTGAAGCCTCACTAGGCGAACTACCCGACACACGATCTGGAGTTGGGGGCAATTGTTTTCGCCCTCAAGATTTGGAGACACTACCTCTATGGTGTCCGTTGTACCATTTACACAGACCACAGGAGCTTGAGGTACCTCATGGATCAGCCGAATCTGAACATGAGGCAGCGCTGGTGGTTAGATGTGGTGAATGATTACGACTGTGAGATCTTTTACCACCCAGGGAAGGCCAATGTTGTGGCTGATGCCCTTATCCACAAGGTATTCGCGGCCCCAATCAGAGACATCTGTCTGAGGATGACAGTAGTGACTCTGCTTCTAGAGAAGATCTGGGAGGCCCAGCAGGAGGCTATGAAGGAGGAACACCGGAAGAGTGAGCGTATAGTGGGCCATATTTCCTCCTTCGACTATGATAGCCACGGGTTATTGACACTTCACCACAGAGTGTGGGTTCTATACGCCGACGGTGTGCACCAGATCTTGATGGAGGAGGTGCACAAGTCCATATTTTCCATCAATCCCGAGGCGACGAATATGTATAGAGATCTTCGTCGTGATTACTGGTGGCCCTGCATGAAGCGGGATGTAGCCTGGTACGTTGAGAGATGCTTGACCTACAAGAGGGTTAAGGCAGAGCACCAGAGGTCTCACAACAAGAAGCAACCGTTGGATATCCCTGTGTGGAAGTGGGAGGACATTACTATGGATTTCATCACGAAGCTTCCCAGGACCGCACGGGGATTGGATTCGATTTGGGTCATCATGGATCGGTTGACCAAGAGTGCCCATTTCATTCCGATCCAGGAGAGCATTTCGGCCAAGAAGTAGGCCGACATGTACATCCGAGAGGTAGTAACTCGACACGAGGTGCCAGTGTCCGTGATTTCTAACTGAGATGTAAGGTTCACTTCCAGATTTTGGAAGAAATTTCATGATGATTGGGGTACTCGTCTACATTTTAGTATAACTTTTCACCCCTAGACGGATAGTCAAAGTGAGCATACCATCCAGACTTTGGAGGAAATGGTGCGGGCGTGCGTATTAGACTTTGGTGGTAGCTGGGATACTTACCTTCCCTTAGCAGAGTTTTCCTATAATAATAGCTACCACGCGAGTATCAACCGTCCTCCCTTCGAGATGGTATATGGGAGGAAGTGCAGAACCCCGATATGCTGGGGTAAGGTTGGGCAGAGGGTCATGGGGAGTACTGAGGTGGTACTCAAGACGACAGAGAGGGTCCAACCGGTCCAGAGCAGGTTTCAGACTGCTCAAAATCGGCAGAAAAGTTATGCCAACAAGCGTCGTTCAGACCTGGAGGTTCAGCTAAGAGATATGGTACTCCTGAAGGTGTCACCTTGGAAGGGTGTCATTCGGTTCAGGAAGCGGGGCAAGTTGGACCCCAGGTACATTGGTCCTTTCAGGGTTTTAGCTCGGGTGGGCAAGGTGACGTATAAGTTGGATCTGCCAGCTGAGCTTAGTCCGATCCATAACACCTTTCTTGTCTCCCATCTGTGGAAGTACTTGTTAGATGACTCTGTGGTGGTGCCTCTAGAGGATATTCAGGTGGATGACAACCTAAACTACATCGAGCAACCGGTAGCCATCCTCGACAGGAAGACAAATGATATGAGAAACAAGAGGGTTGAGTTGGTGAAGGTGTAGTGGCAGCACCGCAAGGGCTCAAAATGGACCTAGGAGCCGGAGGACGAGATGAGGGAGCACTACCCAGAGCTATTCCCAGACGCAACAGACTTCGAGGATAAAGTCTAAAATAAGTGGGGGAGATTTGTAATGCTCGGATCCTGGTATGTATTTTAAAACATATTATTCATTTTTACAAAGGGACTCGACGAGTTGGAGTCCCCAAACTCGTCGAGTAGGAATGGAATTTGGACGCGAGACTTGAAGTCTACTCGACGAGTAGGGCTGCCAGAGTGAAAACCTAATTTTTAAGGTTTGCATCCTATTTAAACACCTTAACCTCTAAAGGGTGGCCTCATTTGCAGCCTCCATCACCCCAAACCCTCGCCACAAAACCCTAATCTACTTTTGAGTGCTTGTGAGCCATTGTTGTGTCTTCTTTGTGATTTTGAAGCTTGAGAAGGAAGGAGAAGCTAGGGAGTTCAAGAGAAAGCTAGTAGATCCAGAGTTTGAGCTTCATTTCTGACTCATTTGAGGTATAAAGTTCATACCTTGGCTTTCCATTGCGTATATCTTCATTTAGGGTTGTATTTTGTTACTTTTGGGCTATATTGAAGTCATTCTCGGGATTTGAGTGCATCATGAAGACGTGACTTCCGATCTAGGCACTCATGAGCTTATGAGGCTTAAAGTTGCCAGCTTTATCAAGCCTTGGCCCTTCCTCATTCCCTAGACCACTTATATAGCTTAGTTTTGGTGTTTCTAGCTTCATGACACCATGCATGGACGTAAAGTTAGCAACTTTACGTGGAAACTTAGTCCTAGGGGACCAGATCCATGGTTTGGAAGCATTGGACTCGACTGGAAGCGACTGAATGGGTGTAGACTAGGGGGACTCGATAAGTTATTTATACAACTCAGCTAGTTGGATCGTGATCCCCAACCTTTTCTATTACTGAGCAAACTCGTCAAGTCTAGGAGATGAATCAGCGAGTTGGCCATGGTTTTTGGGTTGTGAAGATTGAAGAACTCCCGACTCTGTTATGAGGAAGAACTCAAAGAGTTCATGAAAGAACTCGACGACTTGGATCGAGATTTCCAGGGTTTTATGGATTATGGAACTCGACGAGTTGATGGACTAACTCGTCGAGTTGAGTCAACGAGGATGTTAACTTTGACTTTGACCATTGACAAAAGTTGACCCTTAGAAGGGTTATGAGTATGAAAAGGGTAAGTAAAGGAAATGTTTATGTGTAGGAGTCTGAGAGGGATTGATTTTAGAGTAGGAGCATTTGCAGATTTTTCCTAGTTATTGAGGTGAGTTACCTTCCAGTAGAAGTGGGTCGAAGTAGAGCTGGCAAAAATCGACCCAACCCGCCAACCCAACCCGAACCCAACCCAAAATTAGCGGGTTGGGTTGAGATTTTCAACCCATTTAAGTTAATTTGGTCAACCCGTCTAACCCATTTAATTAAATAGGTTGGGTTGGGTAAAAATTGTCAACCAGTTTTCAAACCACCAACCCATTTAACTATAATATATGCTTAATTCAATATTTATTTGAATATTTTAATGTATTAATTGAAGTATTAATTTATAAATTAAAATGTTATATTATTATTTGTGTTTTAAAAAAATGTAATCTTAATTCCCATCTTTTTTCTTATCCCAAAAATATTAGCCACTCTCCAAAATCCCTTTGAAATTAAATATTTTTTGTGTTATTTGATCAATTTATTCAAATTTGTAAATTGTGATTGTGTTTTTGTTATACTTTGAAAGTTTATTTATGTTTGAAACTGATTTATATAGTATAAAATTTAGTTAATGTATTTAATTTTTTGATTTTAAATAAATAAACCTAAGTTTAACTCATTTATTTAATAGGTTGGATCGAGAGCTACATAAATGGGTCAACTCGGTGACAACCCATTTATTTATAAGGTTGGGTTGGGTTGGAAATATCAACCCATTTAAATAAACAAGTTGGGTTGGGTTGATATTTTCAACCCAATTAATAAATGGGTTGTACCAGAACCCAACCCAGGTCGACCCATTGCAAGCTCTAGGTCGAAGGTACCAATGCCGACCCACTGGTAGTTAAATATAGTTGAGATGATTGCCTTTGTGATAATTGTCTGGTATGCCACTATTTGTTATGCTTTATGTGCTAGTATGCTATGATATTATGTGATAGTGGTAGGAGGGGTAGGTTAGACCCTGTAGCCGGTTGAGATAAACCGGTAGGTTGGTCGAACACCCAAATATGTCTGATAGTATGCTATGCTATGTTATTATGTGGTAGTGGTAGGGGTGAAATAGTCCCCGTAACCGATTGAAATAAACCGGAGGGTAGGTTGAGCACCCTGGTATGCCTGACAAGGATAGGTTGAGCACCCGTATATGCTCAGCAGGGTAGGCCGGACACACTGATATGCCTGACAGTATGTTTATTGTATGGTATGTGATATGACGAGGGAACTCGCTAAGCTTTGTGCTTACAATTTTCACTTTTTCTTTTAGGTCCTTCTTCTTCGAAGGGAAAGGAGCCGGCACGATAGCAGCGCATCACACACATGATTTTCAGCACATGAGATTCTTGGGATTTGTACTCTGACATTTTTTTCCTATGATATGTTTTGAGATGGATGGCTTATGGTTTTCATGATATGAGATGACACTGATGACATTTTCAGTAATCTGTTTTATGCATCTTTAAACTAAAAATGAAATTTTTGGTCTTGAAATTTGGGATGTTAGATAATAAATAGAATATGACAGAATACATAGAATGCATTATAGCAGAATACATAGAATACATTCTACAGAATGCATATAATACATTTTTGCTAGTTTTAGCTTTAGTTGCCATTATAAGGAATTAAAAACATGTTACTTGCAACTTGAAATCATATTTCTAAGTGATGAAACTTAACAAACCAACAATTTGCAATTTAACAATTTTGAAATTTTTGTACAACAGAAAAAATAGTAAAATTTAGCAAACTATTCTTAGAACAATGATATTTTATGAGAATGCTCTTGAAAGAATGCCCATAGAATATATTTCTTGCCTCATGATGCTTAGCTGAAAGGTTTTCAATCAATTTTTACACTTTCATTTATCATGTTTTCTTTCTTTTCCATATCAAAATGCAAAAATCTGTTCATTCTATGAGAATATAAATACTACATAAAACATGTTCTGCTAGTAATTCTGACAAAATGCATAATACATGGTTAGATTCTTTAGATTCTCTTTCAGACATTTCAACAAACACTTATTAGGCATTATCATCAAACAAGCCAAAAGTCATGTACAAACAAGTGTAAGAATTGATTGAAAACCTCAGTTGAAAAACATGTTAAAATAATTAGATTTACATAAAGAAAACTAGAAATAAAACATGTGTTGCTAGTAATTCTGACAGAATGCTTACCACATGGTTAGATTCTTTAGATTCTCTTTCAGGCATTTCAACAAACACTTGTTAGGCATTATCATCAAACAAGCCAAAATTCATGTAAAAAACAAGTTTAAGAATTGATTGAAAACCTCAGTTGAAACACATGTAAAAAACAATTATATTTACAAAAAAAAACACAAAATTATAATAATGAGAGAACAAGGCTCACCCTTTCAATAAATCCCGATAATACCCCCCCCCCCCCCCATTTCTGAAATGGCAAGCAAAGAATCGATTTGGGGATTTCATTAGATATACTAATTCTTCTTCACAACCATACAATAACAGGAACAAGATGAAGGAAGAATGGAGGTACACTTCTCATGTTGATTTCAGGTTGAAGCAAATCATCTGAATCAAAGACGATAATTGACATCATATGGGGTAGTTTGGGTTTGAAAAGTGCCAAAATTCGACCACGAATCTCTGTAATTTCATACCTTCGATGGAGGGGCATAGGGTTTTGAGAAGGGATACGTGATGATATTTTAGTCGACAAATGATAAAGGGCTGCATGTTTTGTAGTGTTTAACGTATTCCCTTATTTTAGGATATATTAACTGAATTATTCTTTCATCATAATTAGATATATACTAAGATTACCATTATACCCTTACTTATTTATTTAATTATTTTATTATTTCCTGAATTCTCATTGGTGTATACAAACACACAATAGTCGTTAGGAACATTTGGACCTATATATATATATATATATATATATATATATATATATATATATATATATATATATATATATATATATATATATATATATATATATATATAACGTCCCAAAACTTAGAACCTTTTTTTTTGTTTTTATAGAAAATAAACCATCAATCAACCATGTTTGTCAAAACCAATAAGTATTCCGAGTAAAACAAATAACATCCCAAAAGTACATCAGAGTCGATAAACAGAAAAATCATGGTGTGTGCAATGCGATCATCCCGAGCTCTTCCCTTCGAACTGGAAGCACCTGAAACATAAACTGAAAATGTAACACCCGATTCAAAGTACTTTTCAGTTTAGACCCTTGGTGTGTTAATGTTTTGCAAAATTGGTCCTTACGGGGCATAATTGCCAACTTCAGGAAAGTTGGAGTACGCTGGGGCGTACTAGTGCAATTCAGGATCGCAGGTCTTAACCATGTACGCGAGGCGTACATGGAGTACGCATGGCGTACGTGGGCATGAGTGAAACCCTAATTTTTAGGGTTTGCAATCTATTTAAACCTTATGATAGCCTCATTTGGTCATATTTAGCTAACCTCCACCCTCCTTTGTCCAGAAATCGAAACCGTAGTGTGTGTTTGTGAGTTTTGAGTCTTAAAAAGTGTTTGTTGGTGATTTGTGAAGGAGAAAAAGAAGAGGGCCATTTGGTGAAGTGTCTTGATCTTGAAGAACCGGGGTTAGCTCATCATTTGCAAGCTTTTTGAGGTAAAAAGTTCACATCTTGATGATCCATGATTCTAGATCTAGTTATTTTGTTATTTTATACTTTTTGAGTCCTTGGAGTGGTTGATGAACTCCTTGACTCACTCCAGAAGTTATGGTGTTAGATCGAGGCTTATTTTGGTCCCCTTATTCATAAAAATGCAAACTTTATGGTGTATATGGACTCATGCATGAGTCAAGACCCTTTGTTAAGCTCTTTGAGATCTACAGCCCCATACTATCCCCAGAGCATGTACGCTAAGCGTACGAGCTGAGTACGCCTCGCGTACTCAGCAGATGGACTTCAGATTTGGGCTTCTCGGTTTTGGGCTATGTGTGGACCTTAGGAGTTTATGGCCTTCTTGGGCCATAAAGTTTCTAGTTTGGACTCTTTTGGTTGAAGGCCCATGAAAGGACTTGGGCCCATTTTGGAAGATTGGGCCATAACTGGGCGTTGTGTGGCTATTTTTGGAATTGGGCCTTTTTGAGCAGTTGGTTTGGGCTTTGGCCTTGGGCCAAGTTAGGTAAATGGTAAAATGGTATTTAACCCTATTTTGGAGTCTTAGTATGATTCGGGATCCAATTATTAATTGAATGTTATTTTATGATGATAGCTCGAGGATTTTTGGACCAGCAGCCAAAGATTTATCTGTGAGATTCAATAGTCTAAGGTGAGTCTTCCTCATCATGTTTAGAGGGTGGAAGGAACCAATGCCGACCCATGGTTTATTATGTTAGAGTACTAGATGTCTATGTCATTCCTGCATGTGCATGTGTTGTATTCTTAGTAGGCGGGGGGCAATGAGTAATTTGTATGCTATTACTTGTTATAATTGTATGTTTGTATGATGGGCAGGGCCTGTTGTGAGAGTTAAGGCGAGGCCCGTTATACTCATTGGGCGGGGCCCGTTACGCGAGTTAGAGTGAGGCCCGTTATTCTCAGTGGGTGGGACCCGTTATGCGAGTTAGGGGGCACGTTACACTCATCGGACGGGGCCCATTATATGTTTGATATGTGTGGTATGTGGTATTTGGGGGAACTCGCCAAGCTTCGTGCTTACGTTTTCCAGTTTATGTTTTAGGTATTTCTGGTGCAAAGTTGAAGAGCTCGGGGTGATTGTAGTGCAGAAGCGATATTGTTTTGCATTTTCATTGTAACTATGATATTTTAGGATGTAGTGATACATTTGTTCCACTTGGGATTTATGATGATGTTTTGGGATACTATTTTTTTATTAATTTAAAAATGAAATTTTTGGGACGTTACAAGTTGGTATCAGAGCCTTAGTTTGAGGGATTCCGACATACTCTCGGGTGTGTCTGAAATCAAATTGAGGATTTGGTAAAAAAAAAATTAAAAAAGAAAAAGAAATGTTTTTAAAGAAAAAGGATTTCTAATATAATAAAGGGTGTGGTGCATGAAATTGACCGAGCTCAAGCAAGTTTTCCCAAAATACCCATACATGTTATTTGATATGATTTGATTTGTGAATATGTGAATCGCATGCCAGTTAGGGCTAAGGATATGCTCAGTATTTGCATGATAGAATTCAAGGAGAGATGCCTTTGTATGCCTACTGTATGAGCTTGTAGACTTGCATGCTAGTACTGATCAGTCAGTGATAGGATGGCTTGATTAGGATATGTTTGGTTCTGATTACCTGATGCTCGAATGCTGCGTGCTTTGTGCTTTTTAGGAGTTCTCACTAGCATCAGCTAACTAGTAAGCGAATATGTTAAGTTACATATTGCGCAGACTAAATAATTTCATAAGGTTAGGTTTTAACTCTATTGCGCAACTCTTGCCTAAGTCTAACCGTGATCAGAGGATCAAAGCAATTCTTGAGGAAAGTATGGATATATGTGGAAGGTATTATGAGCCCATTCTACTGGAAGCAGAGGATTCGTACTCGAGTCAAGGAGAGTTGCAATGGAACCAAGAAGCTTGTGATTATGAGATGACAATTTGGTCTTAATGTACAAGATGTTGATGCCTAGAAGAGAATCGGAGTCCTCTAAGAATGGTGTAGACAACATAGGACTTCATGACTGGATTGCCACTGAGGTACAGTCTTACTGGAGTAGTTGCCCGACATCATTGTTCGGACCACTGACATAATGACTGTCAAATTTGAGGAGCAGACCATAATCTCACGCGCAACAAGAGAAGCTGGTAAGGCTGCTAGCAAGGGAAATTTGGGTGTGGAGGCACGGTTAGGAAAAAAGAAAGTGGACACATAACTCAGAGTGATTGGAAGGGGATGGAGAGTCCAATAAAGATGACCTGGGTGTTAGAAGTCAGGAGAACCATGAGATGTGTTTCAAGTGTGGGGGAACTCACGGGTTTTCTTTCACAAGTTCAAGTGTTTCAAGTGTGGGGAAAGAGAGCATGTGCATCGAGATTGTAAGAAGGATCATATATGCTTTCATTGTCACCAACCATGTAATTTCAAGTGCAACTGTCCTGTGTGGGTGGCGGACGGAGTTCAGGTCCCAACACTCATTGTTTCTCAGGAGGTCAAGATCGAGCCGCAAGAAATCACTGGTATGTATTTTGAGCCTTAGTTCTGTAATGATATTAGTATAAATATGTTACCTTAGTCTTCTTCATGCTTGTTATCGGTATTTGTTTTTACCTTGGAACCTTGTACTGGAATGGGTAAGCATTATCTTTGGTTTAGTTCTCTGTTACCTCCTGGGTTATGTCATCAATAATTATTAGAGGGTCGTATCTTTTTGGGTGGGATTCAGTGGTTCAGTTGTTGTTCCGTTTCTTTGATAAGGTTAGTTCAAGAGTATTGTTTGGAGGATCTATGGTCAAATCGGAAGAGTAGTTCATCAGCAAGGTTAGAGTTTGGAAGTGCTAGCATTTGTTCTTGTAGGATCAGAAACTGTCTATGGAAGGACCTTTGGGTCCAAATCACTATCGTTGCTAGGGAAGGGGCGGAATCAAGGAGATGAAGGTGGCGGTCGCATGGATTGTTGGGTCATTGGGTGTGCCACGGAAATTTCATAATAGCAAAGGTGGAAGATGGTTAGAATGCGGAGATCCTTCTGGGAACGAGAAATTGGAGTGAAGATTCGCCAATTTCGGTAAAGGGTTATAGTCTTTGTCACCAACATAAAGGACCTAAGGATTTGGTGTAGTATCATGGGAATTGATTGGGATTATTGGGCTTGTTGAGATTCCAGGGAGTATTCATTTGGATCTTAAGAGAGTTGTACGATCATCGAGATTGGCTAGTAATAGAACGCTAGCATTTGTAAGCTCAGGATGTCGACAATTTGAATTGCAAGGTTGTGAGATGGATTGGAAATCCATCTAATCTTATGGATTGGAGGGACGCAGTGGAGCACAAGTGGGAGAGAATTATTGGTCTAAAAAATCGTTCATGGAATGATAATTGGATTTTGTTGCATAATTTTAGGGACGAATGGAGGGTATGTGGATGGATCCAGGTCGAGGGTGGTGTTAGGGCCTCTCCTTCCTATTCTTGTCTGATAAAGGATTTGGGGTTGAAAGCATGAACTGAACACCTGATTGGGATATAGTTGGATGCTGGTTCGACTCATGTCAGTTTTGGTTGGTATGGTAAAGGTGTGGTAAAACCACGGGCGGTGACCATGGAGAAATTGAGGTGTCGTAAGCTGCAGGGTAGCCGTAGCATTCACTGGATTGGCAGATAGTGTGGGAGTATTGTAAGACTAAGAGGTAGCCGTAGCATTCACGAGGATATTAGACCATTGTGGAAATGTTGTAAGTTTGCGATGGGATCGTAGTATTCGCCAGATTGAGATAGCCCATCGTTGGGGGTCGTTAGTATAAATTAGGATTGGTTTTGTGCCTTGGGAAAGGCAGGCGGTTTTGTTGGAGAGCATTTCTTTGCAATAGGAGGAGGATTATTGGGGTCGAAGCCGAGGTTAGGCCTGTGTAGATCTCGATGGGTGAGACCCGTGGGCGAGGCCCACATGATTATGGCAGTGTAGGTGAGACATGGTAGGGACCAATTGGGTTGAGATATTGGATTATGGTTTTAGTAGGATGATTATGTGGTTAGTGAGTGGCAAAGGGTGATGCATCATAGGCTAGGGCAACCTTATCAGTTGGACTCTTAGGAACCTGGTGGCTGGACCAGGTGCGAGACTGGCAGTCTCAGTGGTGGGTTGGGGATTTTTATATCCCGGTTTAGTGAATGGTTGTCGTCACTCAGAAGATTTTGGGTGAAATAGAAGTGTAAATCCTTGGATATCAGGCTATGAGTTATGTACCAGGTTGGTTTTTGGTTAAGACTCACATTGGGAATGGTGAGTGTATATGTACAATATCTATACTTCTACAAGATATGAATTAAGGAATCTGTATGCCAAGGGCATCAGCTGAAGGGTTTAGGGTCAAAAATGGATGTTTTTAGTTCTGATGGTAGGAAAGGCCCTTGTGATTGTGCTTTGGAAAGGTTCTACATGTGGGTAGGTCTAGAAAGTTATAGGAATTCATAATTAAAGCAGTAACGTATCAATTCGGAAGTTAAGGAATCAATGACTTGTTCAACACTAGAAGGTTGAACTCTCAGGTTGTCTCATGTTTCTCATTATGTTAATGGATTTGTTAGCTTCAGGATGAGTCTTTTACTCAAAGGATTATCCAATCCCTTTTTATCAAGTGAAAAGTTTCCGACAACAGCGAATGGTCGGTGATTCTGTTTTCTAGGGGAACCAACTAGGTAACCAGAAGTTGGATAATCAGTTTGGAATGCAAAGTGGAGTTGAATTAGCAGTGGTTCAATATGGGCTGTCTGTCGGGGAGTCAGACAAGTTTTTAAGATTTCAAATTTCAGACAAAGAAGAAATAGTTATTCTTCAGGGGTTAATTTAAGTTGAGTAAGGATCCATTCTTCGTCAGTATTTGGGAGCCCTGCTAAGGTTGGGTTCAGTTACATTTTGGACGATTGTTGTACGCCTGAGGTTGCTTACTCGATCTGCATCGGAGTTGTAGTCGAATTGCTCAAGCTGGTTGGTGTACCTGGGATGGTAAGAAATGATTCTGAAGACGAAATCTAATTTAACTGGGGGAGAATTGTAACACCCGATTCAAAGTACTTTTCAATTTAGACCCTTGGTGTTTTAATGTTTTACAAAATTGGTCCCTACGGGCAGAATTGCCAACTTCAGGAAAATTGGAGTACGCTGGGCGTACTAGTGCAATTTAGGATCGCGAGTCTTAACCACATACGCGGGGTGTACGTGGAGTATGCATAGCGTATGTAGGCATGAGTGAAATCCTAATTTTTAGGGTTTGCACCCTATTTAAACCTTATGATGGCGTCATTTGGTCATGCTTAACCAGCCTTCACCCTCCTTTGTTCTGAAATTGAAACCTAGTGTATGTTTATGAGTTTTGAGCCTTAAAGAGTGTTTGTTGGTGATTTGTGAAGGAGAATAAGAAGATGAACATTTGGAGAAATATCTTGAGCTTGAAGACCCGAGGTTAAGTCATCATTTGCAAGCTTTTTGAGGTAAAAAGCTCACATCTTGATGATCCATAATGCTAGATCTAGTTATGTTGTTATTTTATGCTTTTTGAGTCCTTGGAGTGGTTGATGAACTCCTTGACTCACTCCAGAAGTTATGGTGTTAGATCTAGGCTTATTTTGGTCCCATTATTCATAAAAATGCAAACTTTATGGTGTATATGGACTTATGCATGAGTCAAGACCCTTTGTTAAGCTCTTTTGAGTTCTAGAGCCCCATTAAGCTATGCATGCACATAAAGTTGCCAACTTTACGTGATAAATCATCTTTTAAGACAAGATCTGAGAGTATGGAGTAGGGGCTAAATGGATTAAGTGCTTATTGATGTGGGGTGGCCAACTGGGGAGTACGTTGGGCATACAAGATGGTGCACTAGGCGTACTAGCCCCAGAGCATGTACACTAAACATATGAGCTCAATACGCGCCGCGTACTCAACAAGTGGACTTTGGATTTTGGCTTCTCGGTTTTGGGCCATGTGTGGACCTTAAGAGTTTAGGGCCTTGTTGGGCCATCAGATTTCTAGTTTGAACTCTTTTGGTTGAAGGCCAACGAAGGGATTTGTGCACAATTTGGAAGATTGGGCCATAACTTGGCTTTGGGTGGCCATTTTTGGAATTGGGCCTTTTTGAGTAGGGTGTTTGGGCTTTGGCCTTGGGCCAAGTTAGGTAAATGGTAAAATGGTATTTTACCCTAGTTGGGAGTCTTACTGTGATTCGGGATCCAATTATTAATTGGATGTTATTTTATGATGATAGTGGGGGGATTTTTGGACCAACAACCAGAGATTTATCTATGAAATTCAGCAGTCTGAGCTGAGTCTTCCTCACCACGTTTAGCGGGTCGAAGAAACCAATGCCGACCCATGGTTTATTATGTTAGGGTACTAGATGTATGTGTGACTCTTGCATGTGTATGAGCTGTATTCTTAATGGACGGGGCCCAATGGGTAATTTATATGCTATTACTTGTTATACTTGTATGTTTGTATGTTGGGTAGGGCCCGTTGCGAGAGTTAGGGCGAGGCTCATTATACTTAGTGGGTGGTGACCGTTATGTGAGTTAGGATGAGGCCCGTGATACTCAGTGGGCAGGGCCCATTATGCGAGTTAGGGCGGGACCCATTATATGTTTGATATGTGTGGTATGTGGTATTTGGGGGAACTCACTAAACTTCGTGCTTACAGTTTTCAGTTTATGTTTCAGGTACTTCTGGTGCAAAGGGGAATGGCTCGGGGTGTTTGTAGTGCACACACGATATTGTTTTGCATTTTCATGATACCTTTATCCAAACTCTTAGATCTGCCCCCTTAAGGATGACTCATCACGTAGAGTTGGCAACGTTACAATCATGCATGGCTTAATTGGACTCAAAAGCTCAAAAAAGCTTAATAAAGATCTTAAACATGCATGGATTAAAATACTCTGCAAAGTTGACATCTTTATGAACATGGGGACTGAATGGAGCTAAGATCTAGCATCGATTGCTTCTGGAGTAGATGAAAAGTTCACCTTTGACACAAAAGACTAAAAAGTGCACAAAATACACCATAAACTAGATCTAACATATATGTGTTGGATTAGTGTCTAAGCTCGTAACTATATTTGGTAAGTATTTGACCTGGTTGTGCATGGTCCTTTTGGGTTACCTTCACCAAAGCAACTTGATAGGATGATTTATGGAGAAAGAGGATTAATTATGATTTATTAATGTATTTTATGAATAATATATTAAAGGAGAAATCATATTGTTTAATTAATATTAGTCAAGAATTAATTTTGTGGCTAAAAGATATTAATTAAACATTGGGGACTGATATTGTAATTATAAGATAATTACATTGTGGGCTATGGATTCCTTTTGGGAAGGGGATTGGACAAAATCTATGGGAAGCCCATATGATTTTCGTCCAAGGGCCTTCTAGAAAGGTTACATGGGTTTCTTAAGGCCTAAGTAGAGAATTAGGGTTTCTCCTGAAACCCTAGCAGCCCACACAAGTATAAATAGATCCCTATGACCTAAAAACGTGGCTAAGCATTCTTGGAGTTTCTTGGATGGTTTTTGGTGCCTCTCTCTCTTCTCCTAAGCCATCCTTTTGCTCTTGGTGTTTGTGAGCCATTAGAGGTGTGACATTTGTGACACTAAGCTTTCAAAAGCCAATTACAAGAAGGAATAGATTGTTATTGCTACATAACAATCAAAGGTAAGATCTAAACCCTAATTTATATGTTAAATTGTTTATTGTATGCTAGATTCAGGGTTTATGACTTTGGATGATTATTGCATGTTCATTAGATAAACTAGATCCAAAGCTTTAGGGTTTGCATGTACACCATATGAATGATGTAGTGCTCAATTCTCATCAGTGGTATCAGAGCCTAGGTTGTTTGTATAATGAATTGATGCAATTGTGAACTACCAAAGATCAGAAAATTGAAATTTTTTGCCGGCTGTCTGATGAAATCGCCGAGTTTCTCAAAGAACTCGACGAGTTGGAGGGTCTGGTGCCGAGATTTTCGATTTTCTGGCCAATATCTTATTAGGATAATTACCAAAACTCGTTTTTATTGCCTAAAATCGATTTTTTATGTTTGAAATGATTATCCTTATCAAAATTGGTGGATTTAGTTAAATATGGATAATATATGATTATTATTAGTAAAATATTTGACCTAGTAAGTTTGAAAAGTTTCAATTTACAACTTTTTTTATAGTTTAAATTTAAACTTAATAGTTTTAGTTTTGAAATTTAAATAGTTAAACATCATTGTTTTGAAAAGTTTCAAAACCTGTCCTCAAGTTTTGGAATTTAAATTTTAATTAAAAGTTTAATTTTAAAATGTTAAATTCTAAAACCTTAATTTTGAAAAAGTTAAAATTGCACCCTTATGGTTTTATTAAATTTATTAAGTGTATAATTAAAAGAAAGTTAATAAATCCAGAGTGATATGGTTTACATTTAATTAAATTAAAAGTGTAATTTATTAAATTAGACCACATAATATTTTAAAAGTGTAAAATACACCCTTATACTATATATAATATTAAAAGTCTAATATTATATATGTATAACTTAAACTACTAGTCTTACCGTTAGTAGGCCTCATTCATGAAGTCGATCTATAAGGGGGGTATAAGGTTATGACCTATAAAATGACTGTTTAATGGGTGTCCACTCTCACCCACCGCTTCCTTGATTGGTGGACGGTCGTTAGTCGAACGGGTAGGATAAGGCAAACCCTTTCCGTTAAAAGTATAATGAGTTATAAAGTAACTAAATATTTTGTAAAATTCCCAAATCTTAGTTACTTTAGGCAAAAGTGAATTTGATGCAATTCCATGAAATTACACTTTGTACCCTTGCTAAGACGTTAGTGGAGCGTGTGTGGTTAACCGACACACTAAATGGACTCTAAGAAAAGGTAGCAAAGGGTGACTAGATGTTTGTCATAGTTTGGTGGAGCGTGTGTGGTTAACCGGCACATCAAATAAGTGATTGTAACATTGGGGGCACCATGTAAGTTTGCATGGTTATTCACACCCTGTTTTGTGATCCTCGGCATCCCAGTCACAAATCGAGGGGCATATCGAGATTTAAACATGCCATTGAAAAGTTCAATGAATCTCAAAGGATTTAGGAGTTTTCAATACATTTAAAACTTAATATCTTTTTCGTTTTTCATGGTGGAAAATTAGTGAATCGTCATTCACTTACTTCAAATGTTTTGCAATTTGGATTATGGCATCCCTCTTCTAAGTTGTAGAATATTGTGTTGGGTCCTAGCCTGAATATCTCACTTGGGTGATTTATTAAGGACCCAATAAATCAATCATCTAACTTGAATTTTCTCCCGTTTTGTAGATGTCAAAGTATGACAACTATGGTCTTCCCAAATCTCGTGGAACAAGCTTTCAACATGAAGATGTTATTCTACGATTCGATCGAGGAACAAGAGATCATGCTTCACTTCCTCCACCTCCTCCTATTGTTCTCCCTAACCCACAAATTCAAAGGCTTGAAAAGTTCAAGCTCACTCAAGCCCTTTTGGCAAGTAAATATGAAGAAGGAAAGTCAGTGCGTGCACATGTCTTAGAGATAAAGTCACACATTGATAGGTTAAGAATGTTGTGAGTCCTTGTGTGTGAGAAGTTGGCTGTTGAATGGGTTCTTCAATCGCTTCCTGACTCATATAGTGAGTTCATAAGAGAGTACTATATGATAGACCACGATGTGACCCTCATCGATCTCACCTATTTGCTTATTGCTGCTGAATCAACAATGATTTGGCGCATTGGAAAAGCAAAGTTGATTGGTGGATCTGCCTTCCAAACCTCTATGGACATAGGAAATGGCAACGAAAGGCATGCCATGGTCGAAAAGTTTAATCATAAGAGAAATGCAAAGTCTGAAGTAGTTCCGTGTTGTGTTCCAAAAGAGTCAATTTGCTTTTATTGCCAAGAGAAGGGGCATTGGAGACGAAGCTGCCCAGTCTACCTGAGAGATCTAAGAGATGGGAGAGTCAAGACATTTGGCTCTACTTCAGGTAAAATCCACTATCTAACTCCATTAAGTTCCTATTCATTGATTCTTAATACATAATGTGATAAGATTACATTTGAATGTTTTGCATGATCAAAGAAAAGAGAGGAAGCTTGATAGAAGAGCAAGATGAATTTGATCACGAAGAAATGGATCACGATCGCATGGATTCGAAGATCAGATTTTGAGCTTAGAAAGTTATGATAGATTTGTTAGGATTATTTGATTACATAGTTTTTCAGTTGATTTTGCATTGTAAGGACATGTTTTCCGCTGCTTTTATGAATAAAATAAAATTTTGATTTGTCTTATTTATATGTATCATTGCAATGAAATCGTTTTGAAAAAATTGATGTTTGTGTATTTCAATTGGACAGAAACTTGGAATCATACAACTTGTATTGTGTGATGTATGGAATCTTGGTACTTAGGAAATTAAGACTAATTCCTTGATCACACAAGTATGTGAGTCAAGTGAAGGACTAAATGACTAGAACACAATGTTGTGCACTAGTCAAGTCCACCATAAATAATAATAACGTTATTCGTCATGATTTACTAAAGGTCTAGTAAATGTGGTTATACTTACAAGATTAAGTGTAATTATGAATCATTGAAAAGTTTCAATGAATGGCAGAACGAATAAGTAGAATCAATGACGACAGAAAGATAAAAAGTTTCTCCAATCTAAGAAGAAGGGTGAGTACTTTTGTTTCGTGATCGTCTTGGTAATTGTAAGAACCATATTACAATTCATCCTCTAAGGACACCTTAGTGCACCAGTTTGGCTAAGAATAGGAATGAAGAATTGTTGAAATGGTTAAGTCAATAAGATGTATCGTACTTCGTTCCAAAATCAAGTCTTAGAGTCATACTCCAAGATTGTGACTTGAGTGAGATAATCTTAAGTAGGAATGTTCTTACACTTGCACATTTTGGTAAGTTGTGATGTCTTGAATAAGACAAAGACCAACTAGTACCAAATTGCGCGTAGTTTTGTCTTGATATAGACACACACTAACTCTTGTATATTTGTTTTTTTTTGTCAAGAAATGTTTCTTGATAATAGAATCTAAGAGAATCTAATATGTCAAGAGGTCATTGTGAGTCTAAAGATCTTGAAAAGTTTCAAGAACAAATCAAGAAGTAAACCTATTAAACACTAACACACGACTTTGAGGATTGTAACCTATCGTGTTGATGTATTTTGTTTCTGTGACAATCCAGTTGAGTTGATAATGCATATGAGTTCTACGAGTTCTCAATAGACTGCATAAGGCAAGCACCTTGTTCAATGAAAGTACATTGATTGGCATAGGTGAGCTGCTAAATAACTTGGAAGCAATGGTGGGACCCTTGATGGCAAGAGATTAAGAATGAACAAGTTCTGTCCATAAGAGTTTGAATTCGTCACAAACATTATCTTATGATTATGGTTATGACAAATTGACATGGATAGGAACACGTGCACCATAGATCTAATTGTCATAAGGTTTCTCTCCTTCATGAAAATGATTGTGAGGAAGCGCTTTCACTAAGAGAGATTTTAAGGAGATAGCGATTATGTAAATTGCATTCTCAAATTCGATTATGATTACGGCGTCCCTCTTCATAGTTCGAATTGGGAGATTTGGCAATTAGTCTGGACATTTGGGACTTAGTAATATAAGTTCTGAACTAGTTTAGACACATATGTGAGCTGTCTGAGGAAATGTGTATGAGTTTGAGAAGCTTAGATAAAGGCTTATCGAAGCACATCGTATTGGAAATATGAACTTTGGAAGTCAATAAGTATTGTCTTCTAGAAGTCTAACTGTTTTCTGAATACGTGTCAAAGCTAGTGGGAGTATAAATGTTATGCTGGAAAGGATATAATCATCATGTTAGTGGGAGCATGATTATTATTATTTGAAGTATTGCAAATTGGCAATATTAATTATATAG
Source organism: Lactuca serriola (assembly GCF_051521515.1). Taxonomy (NCBI): domain Eukaryota; kingdom Viridiplantae; phylum Streptophyta; class Magnoliopsida; order Asterales; family Asteraceae; genus Lactuca; species Lactuca serriola. Next base: position 8,951,428 of record NC_136415.1, on the reverse strand, counting down.
AAAAACAAAAGTTTCACTTTGCAAAGTTTCAGGGGTTGAAAGTTGTTTTTGCTATAATTAAGGGAGAGAATGTTATACTCTGTTTCCAATCTAAAAGCTTAGATCGACAAATTTTAATTGAATTTAGTCAAGCATATATTTATTATTTGCATTCTCAAAGTTCGATTATGATTACGACATCCCTCTTCATAGTTCGAATTTTGAGAACACGACAACTATAAATATTATGACAATATTATAGCAAGAAACTGGTATAGTATCACGTTGTTCATTATGAATCGTATTCCATACGCTTTGGGTATAGGATTGATTGCATATGCTGTAATATTCGATCGTCCTAAAATTTTTCAAGTGCTTAGGGCATTTAGAGGGAAAAAGGGAATAGAACCAGATTTGACTAAAATAATTAAACAACTGTCAAGGACAATCTAAGGTTCGCCAAGGATTGGTCGCTTGTGGACAGTTGGAAGTATAGTCAAGGATGGACCATATTGGCATTATTATGAATAGATAAGATTCTATTTAGAATGAGTTGTCATATGGCAAATATGGAAATGTTTCCATAATGGGAGTTGGATATCGAAAATCAATGTCTAGATTAGAAACTTTTATGCAAGAAGAATGTTCAAACGAATGTACTTTAAATATGAGACTTCATGAATATGGAATTGTCTTGTAACAATATCCGATAGAGCACTTCGTAATTTCATTGGCAAAGTCTTGGTGACTTTAGCTCTATGATATTACGAAAGGACTGTTGCATAAAATGTTATAATCTAACATATTCTATAAGTAGCAAGAATTTGGTATTCTCACACTTGTGGTAACGATTGGGAATTGCGAAATGAGTGTACTTGAAAATGTCATTCAATTATACTATTTCACAAAGTAAGGACCATAGGAAAACATAGTGTGCATGCTAAGAGCATGGGACAATTGTTCTTATAATTCAAGTAAAAAGTTGATTACTCGAAACAACAAATAATGAGTAATCAATATGGTGATTAAATAAAATGTTTTATTTATACTCAAAAGTTTAGGGCCATATAGGATTAGTATTATTCTTGTGTTTCACTTTGCATGTTTTGACTTCTCGAATAATTAGATTATTCAAACCCTCCACAGTCGCTCATTCTTTGGAAGTAGGTGTTGGATTAATGTCTAAGTCCATAACTATATTTGGTATGTACTTGACCCGACCCGGCATGGTCCATTTGGGTTGCACTTCACCGACACAATTTATATGGATAATCTTTTGAGAATAGTATGTTTATGATTAATATTAATATATTATAAGTTCTAATATATTAATATGGAATCATATTATTTAATTAGTATTGATCAAGAATTAATTTATAATTAATTAAGTGATCAAAAGGAACTAATTAAATATGGACTCTTATATATATGGAATGGGCCAAGTTCATTTAGGTTGGGCTAAGCTTTCATGGATAGTCCATGGAGTGTTTAACCCATGGATCCTAGGAAATGAAAGGTCATGGGTATTAGGGTTTAACCCTAATCCTCCATACTATATAAAGATGTCTTTGGTTGGTGAAATAGGCACCAGTGTGGATACACTAAAGAAGGGCTAGCCAATTTCACTAGAGAGAACCAAGTAATCATATTCTCTAAAGTATTCCAAGGTGTCTTGGTGATTTGTGATTCCACTTGAGGCTTCCACACTATTGGGGCTAAGCTCTTAAAGCTTGAAGACATCAAGCTACATCAAGAGGTATGTATTCTATCTTGTTACATTCATAGTTTTTGTATGCTAGATTAGGATAATACCTTGGATGTTCTTATTTGCATGTATAATAGAGAAAACATAGATCCAAGGTATTTAGGGTTGCATGTACACTTAGGAAGTGTTAGAATGCACATAACCCAATAGTGGTATCAGAGCCACGGGTTGTTTTCTGTTATATTGATGCAAATATTTTATTTTCAAAGTTGAAAAAAAAAACATGAAGTTTGTCAAATTTTAAGATAATTACTTGTTCTTGTGAAAAACTAATTATTTGTAAAATTTGAATAATTTGCTTTATGAGTTGAATTAGGTCAAATTTAATAAAAGATAAAATAATATGATTATTTTATTAGTTTTAAAAGTTTGATCTAAAGAGTTTTATTTTTTGAAACCTCCATAAGTTATGGATATGAAAAGGTTTAAAAAAAAAATTGATTCAAAGTTTTTTTTTGGAGTTACAAAATTTGGTGTTAATGTTTTAAAGGATTCCATAACTTAAGAATAAGTTATGGATCACCAAAAGTTTTTTGTGTTACCTTGTTTTATGAGTGAATTTAGATTAATGAATAAAATTATGTGATAGTTGGTTTTAATCCAAATTAATCTAAGAATTGATTATAAAATGTGTTTTTGTAACTTGTCCTCAAGTTATATGAAAAGTCACATTTAAGAATCATAAAACTCATAAAAATTGGCAAAGGTTACAAAAATGAAGAGTCTAGTTCTAATTAAATGGTTTTATGACTCCATAACTTGTCCTCAAGTTATGGAGGACCAAGAGTCTCTTCATTTAATAAAATAAAAAAAAATAAAAAAAAGGTGTAACCTTAATTAATTCTATAAGTTATAAAATAAAGAAAAGTTAATTCTTTTATTAGTTTAAAGTCTTCCATAACTTGTCCTCAAGTTATGGAACTTGAAGAGTTTTTGGATTAAAACTACTTTAAACACATAAGTTATGGAATTAATTAGTTTTGAATAGTTTCAAAACTTGCCCTCAAGTTTTGGAATTTGTAAAGTTTTCACTTATGAATACTTTAATTCCAAGTTAGCCCTTAGAATTTTAAAAGTTAAAATTCAACCCTTATACTTTATAATATTATAAGTTAATAATATATATATATATATATATATATATATATATATATATATATGTATAAGAGTAAAGTCAGTCTTACCGCTAGTACGCCTCATTCACGAAGCCGGTCTATAAGGTGGGTATAAGGTTGTTGCCTATAAAATGGCAACTTAATGGGTGTCCACTCTCACCCACCGCTTGCTTGACTGGTGGAGGGTCGTTAGCCGAACGGGTTTGACAGGACTAGAATTCTCCCTTCATTAAAAGTATTAATGATAATACTAAGTAACTAAACTCTTAATAATACCCAATCTTAGTTACTTAGGAAAAATGTGAATAAGGTGCTAACCCATGAAATTACACTTTACACTTTGTCTAAGTCGTTAGTGGAGCGTGTGTGGTTAACCGGCACACTAACTTGGACTTAACAAGGTAGGTAAAGGGTGACTTAATATTTATCATAGTATCGATGGAGCGTGTGTGGTTAACCGGCACATCGATTGAGGGGTAATTTATTAAGGGTACCAAGTGATTTGCATGGTTACTTCACACCTTGTTTTGTGATCCTCGGCATCCCAGTCACAAAACCTGAAGGGCACACTCGAGATTGAAACATGCCTTTGAAAAGTTCAATGAATCTCAAAGATCTAGGAGTTTCAAAACCAATTAAAACCTAATAATTCATTTCGTTTATCTTGGTGGAAATTGGTGAATCGTCATTCACCTACCTTCAAATATTTTATAGCTTGGATTACGGCATACCTCTTCTAAGTTATAAAATAGTTTGTTGGGTCCTAGCCTTAATATTTCATATTGGGTGTCATATTAAGGACTTTAAATCAACTATCTTGAATATCTCCCAAAAGATGTCTGTAATAGACACCTATGATCTTCCCAAATCTAGTGAAACAAGGTTTCCTAAATGAAGATGATGTCCTTTGGAAATCATACTTCTTTCACCTCCTCCAATTATTCTCCCCAACCCACAAGTTCTTGAAAAGTTTAAGGTCACTCAAGCCCTATTGGCAAGGCAAGGTCTAGGTGTGAGCACATCTTGGAGATGTAGTCACATATTGACAAGCCGGGAGAGTTGGGTGTCAAAGTCTTGAGAAAGTTGGTGGTTCAATCACTTTCTAAGTCACATAGTGAGTTCCTTTGGGACACCGATGAAACAGACTATGACAAGACCCTTAACGATCTTATCTATTTGCTAAGATCAACTTCCTAAAACTTTATGGACATTGACAATGATGACATTGGATATCCAGTAAAGCATTCTCTTCCCAATGGAAAGGGATCGGCCATAGTCAACTCGGTTGACCAAATGGTAAAGAGAAAAGCTAAGTCTATGATAGTCTCGTGTACCATTATCAAAGGGTCCATATGTTTATATTGCCAAGGGAAGGGGAATTGGTTGCGAAGCTGCCAAATTTACCTAAGGATGTTAAAGTCAATAAGTTTGACTCTACTTCAGGTAAAGACCACTATCTAACTCTGTTAAGTTTCTATTCTGAGATTCCTGATACATGATGTGACTGGGTCACATGGTGATGTTTTAAGAATCAAAGAAAAGTGAAGAAACTTAAAGAAAGAATATGCTGAATCTGATGGCTTAGATGGATTTCTATCGCATAGTTTGAAGATCGGATTCTTGAGCAACTTCTTAGGAGTTATGAGATATTGCTTAGGAATAGATAACAACAAGTTTTCATATGGATTGTAAGGATAAGTTTTTCCGCAAAGTTTTAAAATAAAAGAAAATTTTTTTGATTTTATTTATTTTAAAATATCCTTACAATGGCTTTTGAGGAAAAATTGTTGCTTATATGATTCCATTAAAAGCAAGAGTGGAAATATGAAATTGATTCTTTCATTTGTGGTAATGTCTAGATTTACCAAATAAGGAAAGATTCTCATCACCCAAGTTTCAATTGGACCGGAACTTGGAATCATGCAAGTTGTATAGCATGATGAATGAGAACTTTCAAGTTTTGGAAAATTAAGACTAATTACTCGGCCACATGGATGTGTGAGTCAAGTAAAGGACTAAGGGATCGAGTACACATTCTTGTGCACTGATTAAGTCCACCACAAAAGATTGATAAGACTATTCGTCATAGTTTACTAAAGCTCAGTAAATATGATTATACTTACAAGCTTAAGTGTAACTCTGAGACATTGGAAAAGGTTCCAATGTATGGCAGGGCGAATAAGAAGAATCAAATTAGGCAGAAGGATAAAAGTTTCTCATATCTGAAAAGATGGGAGAGTACTTTAGTATCAGTTTTGTGATCATCTTAATGATTAAGAAACCATATCAAAATTAGTTCTCTAAGGAAATCTTAGTGCATTCTTATGACTAAGAAGAGGAACTTGAATTGTTGAAATGGTTAAATCAAGAAGATGAGTCATACTTCGTTCCAATACAAGTCTTAGAGTCATACTCCAAGATTGTCATTTGAGTGACATGTCTTAAAGAAGGTTTAAAACACTTGTCAAATGTAAGAGTAAAAATTTTCTACTCTTGTACATTTGAAATTGGTAAGTTGTGATGTTCTGGATAAAACAAAGACCAACTTAGGCCAATTGGGTAAAGTGTTTTTCTTGATTAGAATCCGCACTATCTCTTGGATGTTTGACAAGGGAGTCTTATATGTCAAGAGGACAGTGGGAGTCTTAAAGGTCTTGAAAGTCTCAAGAAATAATCAAGAATAAAACCTGAAGTTCTTCACTAGCACACGAATTGGGGTTTATAACCTATCGTGTTGACATATCTGTGCCCATTCCAGTTAAAGTTGGCTTTGCATATGAGTTCTTAGAGTTCTCAGTTTGTTGCATAACAACTTGGAAGCAATGGCAGGCCCTTGAGCTGCCAGGTGGCAAGAAGTTAAGATTGAGTTCAATCCATATGGTTTTGGATTTGTCATTATCTTTGTCTTGTGATTATGGTTTGACAAATTCATATGGGTAGGAACTCATACACCATATAAATCTAAGTGTCATAAGGTTTCTCTCCGATTCATGAAAATAATGGTGAGGAAACGCTTTCACTAAGTAGATTTTACGAAGATATCAATTGAGTTATTTGCATTTTCAAAAGTCGTTAGTGGAGCGCGTGTGGTTAACCGGCACACTAACATGGACTTGTGAGAAATGGCAAATGCCTAAGCAATTGAGACCATGATTACGGTATCCATTTTCATGGTTCTTGAAATTGCTTAGACACACAGGTGAGCTATCTACGGAAAGGGTGTGTGAATCTAAATTTCAGACTGTCCAGCTGATTTCTGAGTACATGTCAAAGCTAGTGGGAGCATAAGTGTTATGCTAATAATCATCATGTTAATGGGAGCATGATAATTATGATAAGTATTGCAAGTTAGCAATGTTAATTATAGAAAACAAAAGTTTCAATTGGGAAAAAGTTGTTTTGCTATAATTAAGGGAGAGGAAATTATGCTTCATCTCAAATCTATAAGCTTAGATCGTGAGGTTTTAATCATTTAGTCAAGGATATATATGAATTTCATGTTGGAATGGCTCAACATAAGGAAATTCTGTATATGGGTCCATTATTTGCGTTCTAAAATTCGATTATGATTACGGCATCCCTTTTCATAATCTGAATTATGAGAACTTGGCAAATTGAAATGGAAATATTATAGCAAAAGACTGGTTTAGTCTTTATGTAAGACATCATGAATCGTGTCCCATATGCTTCGGATATAGGATCGATTACATGTGCTATATTCATCCGTTCTAAAATTTTCCAAAATGCCTGGGGCATTAAGAAGGGAAAAGGTTTAGAACTGGATATGACTAAAAGGATTAAACAATTGTCGAGGACAATCTAAGGTTTACCAAAGATTGGTTACTCAAGGACAATTGGAAGTATAGTGATAATTCTGGAAGGACCATATTGACATAATCTGTAAGGAGGCAACTCTTGTTCAGAAGTGATAGTCAAAATGGAATCTGGAAATGTTTCAAAGTTAGAATTTTCAATCTGTGTAAGATTAAGGAAACTTAATGCAAGAAGGATATTTCAAGGAGTTGATCTCCTTTGGAATACTCTGTAATGATTGTTGCCAAGTCTTTGTGACTTTGTGCATAATCGTTACAAGAGGATCAATGCATATAAGTTTAGAATCTAACAGATTTCTGTAAATGGCATGAATTTGGAATTCTTGCATTTGCAGTAAGGATTTGGGAGTGTGAAAAGAGAATCATTGAAGTTATGTTCAATTGATCTAGTTCACAAAATAAAGATCATAGACAAACATAGTATGCATACTTGGTGTGTGGCATGACTAGTGTTTAAGAAAACATAGTGTACATGCTTGGAACATGGGACAACTATTGTTTTAAATTCAAGAATAAAGTTGATAGCTGAAACAGTATACAATGAATAATGTGTAATCATATGGTGATAAATAAAAGGTGTTTTATTTATGTTCAAAGGGTTGATACCATATTGGATTCAATTATTATTGTGTTTTATTTTGCATGTTTTGACTTCCCGAATAAACTGGGTTATTCTTCCTGAATGACTAAGTTATTCAAACATCCACAGTCGGTCATATGTTGGAAGTAGATATGAATTAAGACTGTCATGGGTTGGCTTGTAGAGGTCTAAGGTGTTGGACAAAGGGCTACAACACTCATGAGTGCTCATAAGTTCTGAGTATTGGATTCAACCCGCGCTCATTGGAATCACTTCATGGATTTTATCACGAGTGATCATGAGACAATAATATCTTATATTCTTCAAACCTAGAGATATGAGTTGTTACTATGAGTTGGTTGTACATTGATTACACGAAAACGCATTTGGTAACTCGGTGCTATAAAACGTGCCTTTGTGTATGATTCAACAAATAGTAGAACAAGCCATATGAGTCGAAGTTTATCCATTCCTTTTACCTTCGGGATAAAAGCGATATCTGTGGGCCCCTCGATGATTTGATGATGACAAATGGAAGTGCTCGGCCGGGCCAGGACTGATTTGATTTGTTCAATTAGTCAGTCGTCATAAATCGGAAATCGGGAAACAACAAATGGACAGAGAGAATGATTATAATCCATGTCTCAGTCCATATGATATCTAGAATGGAGGAATATATGATCCCTTATCTAATGGACAAGTTCGTTGACAAGATCAAAGTTCGACAGCAGCTTTAAGAGCTACGATTGCCAGTTAGGTTTGAAGTCATACGCAATAATAGTTTTAGACTTATCCAAGTGGGAGACTGTTGGATTAATGTCTAAGTCCATAACTATATTTGGTATGTACTTGACCCGACCCGGCATGGTCCATTTGGGTTGCACTTCACCGACACAATTTATATGGATAATCTTTTGAGAATAGTATGTTTATGATTAATATTAATATATTATAAGTTCTAATATATTAATATGGAATCATATTATTTAATTAGTATTGATCAAGAATTAATTTATAATTAATTAAGTGATCAAAAGGAACTAATTAAATATGGACTCTTATATATATGGAATGGGCCAAGTTCATTTAGGTTGGGCTAAGCTTTCATGGATAGTCCATGGAGTGTTTAACCCATGGATCCTAGGAAATGAAAGGTCATGGGTATTAGGGTTTAACCCTAATCCTCCATACTATATAAAGATGTCTTTGGTTGGTGAAATAGGCACTAGTGTGGATACACTAAAGAAGGGCTAGCCAATTTCACTAGAGAGAACCAAGTAATCATATTCTCTAAAGTATTCCAAGGTGTCTTGGTGATTTGTGATTCCACTTGAGGCTTCCACACTATTGGGGCTAAGCTCTTAAAGCTTGAAGACATCAAGCTACATCAAGAGGTATGTATTCTATCTTGTTACATTCATAGTTTTTGTATGCTAGATTAGGATAATACCTTGGATGTTCTTATTTGCATGTATAATAGAGAAAACATAGATCCAAGGTATTTAGGGTTGCATGTACACTTAGGAAGTGTTAGAATGCACATAACCCAACAGTAGGAATGAAAGAAGATTGTCATGAATCTGACTGTAGATTGCCCAAAGTGTTTTAGACATAGCAAAAGTTTGTTGCAGGGTTCATGAGTGCTGCTATAAGATTAGAGTATTGGATTAAACCCACACCCACTTGGATCGCTTCATGGATTTTATCACGAGTGATTGGTGAGACGGTAATATCTTATATTCTTGAAACTGAGATGTGTGAGTTGTATCTTGCGATTCGGTTACACATTGATAATATGTAAACGCACTAGTAACTTGGTGTTATAAAACGTATTGTTGTGTGTGATTCGGTGAGTGAGTCCAAGCGAGCATTGAGTCGAAGTTTATCCGTTCCTTTTACCCAAAGTGGGATAAAAGCGATATCTATGGGCCCCTCGATGATTTAGTGATGACACCCTAAGCGCTTGGCCAAGCCGAGACAAAGTTGATGTGCTCAACTGTAATCTGTTGTCATTCGTCATAAATCGGAAATCGGGAAACAACACATAGACTGAGAGAATGTAACACCCCGTTCTAAAAGTAATTATTTATGGATTCTCGAGATCAAGAGTAAGGGAGTTTCGGTCACTTATGGGCAACGGGTTTCATTCGAGAAGGTTTCGGACCGGGGTGGGTTTCTAGAAGCATAGGGATTCTCGCCACCTTTTCGCGGATATAAAGTTCGTCGGAAACAGACTTAAAATAAAGGAGTTATGACACTTTGAAGATATTGACATTTATGGCACTTAATGGAAAAAGTTAATGAGGAAAGGCCACACATGCATTTGGGACATGTGTGGGTACGCCCAGCGTAATAGAGTGAATGACCGCGAGTACAAGGACGCGTACACCCAACGTACTAGAGTTACGCCCAGTGTACGATCAGAGTCTTAAAACTCTAATTTTAGGGCCATCCACTATTTAAAGAACATAAGGGATCAACCCTAGCCTCCTTATATGTTCCCTTATCCTCATAAAAACCCTAGATAGCCATTCCATCTCCATTGTTGGGTATGTTGGCCTTGTAGAGCTTAGTTTGGCAAGAAAGAAGAGGTTGGAAAAGAAGGAAACTTGGTGGCTGGAGCTTGTAGATCCGAGATAGCATCACCCTTTGCAACCACTTGAAGGTATAAAGCTTCTTGTTTGACATCTATTTTGTGTAGATCTAAGTGTGGTGAAGTTTTGACACCATTTCTTGTCCCAAAAACCCCATTATGATGCATGATGTGTTTTGGTTAAGATGAGTTGTCCTTTCAGACCACAGGAAAGGTCTTGAGTGAGAAAAATGAGGTCCCGATGGCTTTGGTTGTCCCATGTATGAATTAGGAAGGTCTTAATGGGTTAAGACCTTGAGTTAAAAGCTTTATGGACGTCCAAAAGGATAAAGATTGAGACTTTATGAGTCATAGGCCCTTTTTGTCACTAGATCTGGCATATGAGCTTAAGTGCTTAAGCCATTAAGCACATGGAAGGATTTTTGGTACAGATGTGCGTACGCCCCGCGTACCAGAGGAGTACGCCCAGCGTACGCCCTCTGTTGGGTTTTCGATTTTGGGCCGTGAAGTATTGGGCTGTTTATGGGCTAGCTGGGCTTGGGTCGTGACTGAACATTATAAATGGAGTAATTTGGGCCCAATAATTATTATGGACCTTGGATCTAGGCCCGATTAGAAAAGTGGGCCCAATTTAGTAAATTGGGCCAATATTGGGCTTTGCATAAGGACTTGGTTTTGGGACTTGGACCAATACAAGGAAGATGGATTAAATGAGTGTTGTGGGCACTTGGCCTAGAAAGTCATGATGGATTCTAATGTGATGATTTTCATGTGATAGTTGGGATTTCCGGTGAGTCAGTGGTCAGAGATTTGCAGGATTTCGGCAGTTGCAAGGTGAGTTATCCTCACTGTACTCAAGGGTCTAAGGCACCAAGGCCAGCCCTTTGAATTGTTGTTTAGAGCTTTTTATGCTTATGTGATGATATACTTGCTAGTATCATGGTAGATAGGATAATGATATGAGGATATGCTTTGTTAGCTTAGTATCCTAGAGGAATGGATAGTTAAGTGATGGCTAGTTCTGTTGGATCAGCACCCTGATAGTTGGGTAGTGGTTATGAGTATATACACGTAGTTGGTCTTTCCTTATGTATGCTGGTAGGAGGTTACCTGTGGTATATGCATGTCGAACCGTAGCAAAGGGTATCCCATCCCTGTAGGATGATAGGGCCCTAGTATGTTGATTATGTACAGTGTTATGTGGTTGCATGTTATGTATACATGTTTGCTAGTGTAGGTTGGCATTCCAACCCAATGGTTGTGGGCCAGTATTATGCCATCCAGGTAGGATGATTGGACTCATAGTAGTTTGGCATTCCAACCCGATGGTTGAGGGGCTTGGGGTATTCCATCCTGAGGGATGATTGGACCCATAGTAGTAATAGTAGTAGTAGTAGTTACTGTATGTATAGGAAGTGCTGCATTCCAACCCGATGGTTGTGGGCCAGGAGCATTCCATCCTGGTAGGATGATTGGACTCATAGTATGTTGGCATTCCAACCCGATGGTTGAGGGGCCCGGGGTATTCCATATTGCGAGATGATTGGACCCATAGTAGTTATTGTTGTACGTATAGTTGTATGGGCATTCCAACCCGATGGTTGTGGGCCGAGAGTATTCCATCCCGCTAGGATGATTGGGCTCATAGTAGGTAGGCATTTCCAACCCGATGGTTGAGGGCCAGGGGTATTCTAACCAGGAGGTTGACTGGACCCATAGTATGTTGTTCTTTGATGTATGCGAATGTTTATGTGTGTATGGGTACTTTGGGGGAACCCACTAAGCTTTCGGGCTTACAGTTGTGGTTTATTGTTTCAGGTGCTTCATGAGATCGTGGCAAGGAGAAGGCGTGATCGTACCGCTCCTCATGTTTTATGATTTATGTGATTTGGTTCTGGGGGATACTCTGATGTTTAAACTATTTTGAAAACTAGATGTATGAACTTAATGGTTTTTAAATGAAGTAAAATGTTTTAAGTTGGTTGAAATTTTTGGTCGTTGCAAGTTGGTATCAGAGTCTTGGTTTGAGTGAATTGGAGGAACATTTGTGTGAATCCAGTCTCAAATCAAGGAGAGATTTTCAAAAATGGTTTTCAAAATAAGTAAAGGGGGACGCAGAGGGTACGATCAGTCGGAGCCAGTAAGTTACCCCAAAATACCATACAAGTTATTTGTTTTTGAGATATGTTCGAATAGCATGCTAGTATTAGGCTAGGGATCTTCAGGAATTGCATGATAGAATTTCCTGATTTGTGATGCCTGCTAGCCTAGGGTTTTCTCGATATGAGATATTCAGTATTCCTCTAGGGGTGAGGATTAAGTGCTTGCTATGTCTGTTTGTGCTTAGGGCGTTGTGGTGATACTTGAGACAAATATGGGTAGGTGTGGAAGGTAGTATGGGCCCGTACTATTGAAAGCATAGGACCCATATGCGTTTCAAGGAAGTCACAACCCCTAGGTTGTTGGTTAGAGGTTATTTGGCGGTGGTTATGCGAAGTATCTGAGGATTTTGTTGGTGTTTTTCAGGATGGCTGATGCGAGACGTTTCGAGTCAGGATCCAGTTCGGGATCGGGATCAGGAGAGGGTGGTCAGGATGGATCAGCACCACCCGAGGTTATTGGTCAGATGAGGACGGATGAGTTGGATGCTAGGATTCGGGAGATCCTGCATGAAGAGGTTGTTGCTATGTTCCTAGCCGAGATACCGGAACTGTTTGGGTCGATCAAGACCGCCATAGTTGAGTATTTTGATGAGCGCTATGTAGCTCTGGCAGAGACAACGGTCATGGCAACCGCATCGGCTGTGGCAGCGGCAGGGGGAGGAGCCAATCGGGGCTTTCAGTATCGGGATTTCGACAATACGAAGCCCCTACTTTTAATGGAGTTCAGGATCCGATTGTTGCTATGAGATGGTTGTCAGACGTGGAGGGATGTTTCTTCACATGTTCATGCCCTGCTGATCAGAGGGTGAGGTGTGCTCTGAACCTGTTGAGGCTCGGGGCAAAGGATTGGTGGAGGTTGAATACGGGGTCATATTCTAATGCACAGAGAGTTGTGGTTACTTGGGATCAGTTTCGAGACATGTTCAGTACTCGTTATGTTCCGCGGGTGGAGCGGGAGAGATTGGCTCAAGAGTTTTTGGAGCTGAAGCAGGATTCTGAGTCGGTGACGAAGATCTCCAAGATGCTCTCGGAGAGGGCGATGTTTTTCCCTGAGTTTGCTTCGGAGCAGGCTCAGATGACTCGATATCTGAGCATGCTCCAGCCGAACATCAGACAATTTGTATCCATGCAGAGGTGTAGTACCTAGTTGGAGTTGCAGGAGGCTGCTAGGCAGCGTGAGTTAGAGATTGAGCTCCAGCTGTGAGAGCATAGGCAGGCTCCGGTGCAGTCGCAGCCTGCACCGAAGCGGATGAGGCCCGCTGATTATCAATAGGGAGGTCAGAGGAGTCACACGTGTGGGAAGTGCGGCAAGGTGCATGAGGGAAGTTGTTGTTCTTCTTTAGGGTGCCACAAGTGTGGCAAGGAGGGCCACATAGCCAAGGATTGCAGGCAGCAGGCTCCAACTGCCAGAGTTCGACTTTGTTATCATTGTGATCAGGTGGGCCATATGAAGGCCCAGTGTCCTCTGCTGGCTACCAGGTCAGTGCAGGCCCCAGCGCCAGCCACTTTGAGACTTACTGACGGGAGTCAGGGTTGGGAAGAGCCTCTAAAGGCTCCAGGGCAGCTTATCAGCTTGTGAACGAGGAGATCAGGTCTGAGCCAGAGGTGTCAGTAAGTATGTTTTTCTGCTTTATCTTGTTTATGTTATGATTATGGGTTGTTGCTTCTTGCATGAGATATAAAGTGTTGCATGTGTTAAAGAAGAGTTAGTTTTTAGAGGTTATAAAGGGGTATTATCCAGTGATGCATTCAGGAGAAGGAGGGGTTATGATCTAGAGACTCAGAGTCATCAGCAGGAACTCGGATCCCTCGAAGTTCGTTGTATCGGATTGGGACGATTGGGTCGCGTACCGGCGTCACCGCCAGTAGGCAGTAGTTAGTGCTCTAAGTGGGGGAGAATTGGAAATTCTCGAATGGGGCATTGTTTTCATGGATGTCGCCTGACGCAGTTTGGATGACGGTTCGGGAGTGGTGCGATGAGGCAGTCCAGTTATGGTAAGAACCCTGCTTGTATTGTGGATCTTGGGGTGAGCAGTGGGAATATTGCTATGCTATAGCAATCAATGGGATTGTCCCCAAGTGTCAAAAATGATGAGGGGCATGCAGAAGAATCTTTAGGGATTGTAAGTTATGCAATCATTTTCTGAATATATACGCATCTTATGAGATAGCGATGTGCTCCATCAGGGGGTGATGTAGAGTGAGGATATATCTCTACGGCAAGGAATTACGAGGCGAAGTTATGATTTAAGTCTCCTTGGAAGAGGAGAAGGTTAGTAGCTTCGGGTTGGGAGGTATGGACTATGGTTGTCAACGGGGGCAAACGGGACGGGGATTGCATCCCTCGCCCCGCCCCCAAAATTTTCCCGTTCCCCCGCCCCCACCCTCGCCTCCGAAATCTCCATCCTTTTCGCCCCCGCCCCCGCCCCCGAATTCCCCTTCTGACCCCCGCCCCCGCCCCCGTTCCCCCGCCCCCGATTGATTTTGGGATAACTTATTTGGTCTAAAATAAGTTCTTGTTTGCGCTAAAAGAAACTACTTTTTGGGTAACAAATAGATATTTATAACATATATTTACATGTTACAAACAACTTTAAAACATGTTTTTTTTTTAATTTTTCTACGTAAAAATCATTTTATTGTTTATTATATTTATATAATTAATATATGTGAATTTATATAATTTATTAACGGGGCCCCCATAGGGGTTTCGGGACAGGACTACCAACCCCCGCCCCCGCCCCCCGTCCCCGATTTTTTTTCAACAAATGCCCCCATACGGGACGGGGCCCCCACGGGATCGGGGTCCCACAGGACTTTTTGACATCCCTAGTATGGACAGAGGATCTACAGATAACAAAGTTGATAGACTCGGGAGCAGTCTAGACCGGTGCTGAGGACCGGGTGAGGATGTATCAATGGTAGATTGTGGATCTAGAGATCGCGATAGTAATACTCTCTGTCGTGGTACGTTTGGAGTAGACGTGATGATGGGATTTGGGTGAGTTGCACTCGGTGGAGTCGAATCAGAGTAGTTTTGAGGAAGCTGCAAGGTTGGATCCTTGGGCTTCAAGTGTGATTGTAGAACTTGAGGAAGGTGTGCAGTGGTATGCAAATCTAGGGTATTCCATCATGAGGATGATCATACCCTATGATTGATTGGACCTGATGTGTTTGGTATTCCAACCCGAGGGTTGATTAGGCCAAACATGTGTAGGGATGCGAGGGTATTCCATCCTAGGGATGAGCGGACCCATCATAGGCATGCCTGGTATTCCAGCCCGAGGCTGATTGGGACAAGTGTGAGTGTTGGTTTCGGTAAGAGTATTGTTGTATGTACGTTTGGGTATGAGTTAAAAGAGAGCAAGTGTAGTCGACAGCAGGATAGGAACCGTGGTTCTGTTTTCGGGTCGGAAGCTCGGGTTCCCAGGGATGAGCAGTCCTTTTGATAGCAATGGGATGAGGGCAGGCGATGGTTAGTTTAGGCGGCCTGTCAAGGAGACAGATCCAATCTAACTTTCTAAGTAAAGAGCATTCCAAGGATGTAGATAATTGATACTGCATGTGAATGAGTAAGTATCTCCTCGATTTGGAGCTCTAGTGGGATTAGCCTCCCTTGGTGGTCGTCACACTTTAGGGGCGTGAATGTGCCTTTCGAGATTTTGGGTATCCATAGTTGGCAATTGGCGATTTCAAGGGCAAAATCATATTTAAGTGGGGGAGAATTGTAACGCCCCGTTCTAAAAGTAATTATTTATGGATTCCCGAGATCAAGAATAAGGGCGTTTTGGTCTCTTATGGACAACGGGTTTCATTCGAGAAGGTTTCAGACCGAGGTGGGTTGCTAGAAGCGTAGGGCTTCTCGCCACCTTTTCGTGGATATTAAGTTTGTCGGAAACGGACTTAGAATAAAGCAGTTATGGCACTTTGAAGATATTGACATTTATGGCACTTAATGGAAAAAGTTGACGAGGAAAGGCCATGCATGCATTTGGGACACGCGTGGGTACGGCCAGCGTAGGCTGGGTTACGCCCAGCTTAATAAAGTGAATGATCGTGGGTACAAGGACGCGTACGCCCATCGTATGCTCACAGTCTTAAAACCCTAATTTTAGGGCCAGCCACTATTTAAAGAACATAATGGATCAACCCTAGCCTCCTTATATGTCCCCTTATCCTCAGAAAAACCCTAGATAGTCGTTCCATCTCCATTGTTGGGTGTGTTGGCCTTGTGGAGCTTAGTTTGGCAAAGAAAAGCTTTGAAGAAGAAAGAAGAGGTTGGCAAAGAAGGAAACTTGGTGGCTGGAGCTTGTAGATCCAAAGATTTAGGGTTTGCATGTACACCATAGGAATGATGTAGTGCTCAATTCCCATCAATATGATCATCAAGGTGTGAGCTTTTTACCTCAAAAAGCTTGCAAAGGAGAAGTTGATCCTAGATCTACAAGCCCAAGCTACTCCTCCAAGTGTTCCTCTTCTTCATCTCCTTCACAAACCATCAACAAACACAGTTTCAAGCTCAAAACTCACCAAATCACTCTAGGGTTTCAATTTCAGTGTAAGGGGAGGTGGAGGCTAGTCTAATATGTCCAAGAGACGAGTTTAAGTTGTTTAAATAGGGCACAAAACCTAAAAATTAGGGTTTGTCCCAGCCTCGCGTAAGCCATGCGTACTCCATGTACGCCATGCATATGTGGGTGGAACCTGCTATCATCAGGATGGCTAGTATGCTAAGCGTACTCATTGAGTAAGCCTTGCGTACCAATCCAGGGACCAAAATGTTAACAATTTAGCATAAAGGGCTAGTAAAGTAACTTAAAAAAACTTGAATGTTACAAATTCGTTTTCAATTTTGTTTTGTGGCGTTGGGATTCATCGTATGTCGTCTTTTATATTTAATTATTTTTTATTTCTAGTGTGTATTTTTTGGATAATGTTGGTATCTTTTCTTGGATATTTGTACCTTTCTCACGTCTATGATACCAATCATATTTGTTGCTCATGTACCCCTTATTGGGACCAAAATAACAACAATGTATATTGCAATTGCTTTGGACGTAAATCATGAACCCCTGCTCATAGCATTCGCTTTGGGAACTAAAGACTGTGACGATTCTTGGGCATGGTTCATGGGGAGGTTGAAAGAATGTTTAGGTGATAGTACGAAAGTTGGTTTCATAATCCATATGTTTGATTTAATAGACTATGCCATTCAGAGAGTCTACCCTGATTCATATCATGTGTATTGTTGTAAAACTATAGCTGAGAAAATACGGGTTTCCACCGAAAGTAATATCGTTGTGGAACAATTGTTCTAGAAAACATGCAAAACATATAGTGTGTCTGAATTTTATGTGTGTTTGAACATATTATAACTTGAGGTTAATAGGAATGATCTTATTTGGCTTGACAATATCGCCATAGCAAAATGGGCACGACCTTTTTTCCCTAAAGTATGTTTCAATGTTAAATCCATTTCCATTCGTGTTATTGTAAACTGGATAAGAGGTAACAGGCACCGGTTACCAATAACGTCAATCATTGAGATGATCCATGATTCGATCGATGGAGTGTATGTTCAACAAGCTAAATTCGGATGTAATAACTAATTGTTATTAGATTTTATCAAATATTATTTTTTATATGTAATTCAATTAATTTCATAGAGGGGATTTATAGTCATCTGACCCCTTACGCACAAAAGGTGATTAAAAAAAGATTTATCCAATCTGATGGTTGTAGGCTTAAACATATTGGTAGCGACAGATTTGAAGTGATAAAGCGTTCATGGACACAACACTGTTTGAGATCATGTAATCGTACTAATTTGAAGGTCAATACGCTTTAGTCTATTTAGCACGTGGAATTTCTATAAGATACATCACTACCTGAGGCCAAATTAAACTAAATCGAGACCACATATTTTCAAATGCATTTGTTTTGTAAGCTTGCACAAGCCTCCAAAACAAAATTTTTGTTTTATCATTTTTCCCAAACCGGTGTAGTATGTTTCCAAGTAGATGAAAAGCACACACGCCATGATGAGCATTTGGGAAAACATTTTCAATACTGGCGTGAATTGAGTCAGCACTATCAGTCACAAATGTTAAATCCTGATAGTCACCAATGTATTCATACAATTTTTCCAAAAACCATGTCCAACTAGCGCCACTCTATTTTTTGCATATTTCTTGCCCAATGGGTACTATCTGGTTGTTCCCATCCATGACTATTGTATGCAATATGGTTCTATTAAAATCGACTTACAGATGTGTACCATCCATAATTATGACTTTTCTACAAAAGCGTTTGGACACACGTATCTACAATATATTTGTAAGTAATATTCAAACATAAACAATATACATTCTTTACAAATAAATATATATTAAATAACTTTAAATTTTATGTATTTACCGTGCTCCCGATGGCATAAAAACCATACTCGAAGCGATCTTCAGAACCTGTTTCTATATAGGTCACTGTCCCAGGATTATGATTCTTCAAGTTGTGAAAATAAATAGGAAGTTTGGAAAAACATTCTACGAGGGACTCCAACATCAGTTGCATAACATATAGTTTTGCACGTCACACTTGTTTGTAACTTACACTAATTTCGAGCAAAACATTCATATCCCTTGATATTTCATCAAGCCTCCAAACTTTCGAACGATTTTTACCCATAATCTCATGCAATATAGTACCCATAACTTTTTTTATTTGTGTGCATATGATTTGGGTATATCTGAAATGACGGGCATGTGTGCACATCGTTGTACGTCCTAACTTCAAAAATTTCAGTCGGATCAAGTCGTTTTGCATATAAACGCCAACTACAAATTTCTGTTTCACAATAAACCTCGTAACGATTTTTGTTCGAATGTTTGGTCTAAAACTAAAACTTTTCTCTAGTTGATTTAATACTCAAAACAAATATTAGATCTTGTTTGGTATCATATGTTTATTGAAAAAATATAGGATCATTTGGTCCTAAACTGTGAAATGGTCCAAGTTTAAGAATCGGATCCGGACAATAAGGTATGGGAGGCATCCCGTAAAACATGCATGAAGCTTTTTTTCTCTATGTGAACTTATCTTCTGACCATCCTTCATTTGATTTTTCATCATCTGACAACGTTTTCTAACCCAGTTTTACAAACTCATATAAATTGAAACATCCTAGAAATCTCAATAAATTTAAACTTTTCAAAACAACTTATTTATTAACAAAGTAATTGCAAAAACATTGTTTCCAAATCAGGATTTAAAATCAGAGTCTCCCAAAATCCAATGTGATGTAAAACTAAGGATGTGTACGGTCACGCCTTCGCCTTCTCCTCGAATCATCTGAAGACCTGAAAACAAAAACAAAACTGTAAGAACAAAGCTTAGTGAGTTCCCCAAAAATACCAACACAAACAGACAACATAAACAACAGACATGCTCAAATACTCATGCTTGGTCCAATCAACCTCATGTTGGAATACCAGACATGTCTACAATGGGACCAGTCATCCCTGGGATAGAGTTTGGTCTAGTCAGCCATCAGGTTGGAATACCAAACGTGTTGGATCCATTCAACCATCGGGTTGGAATACCCTAGGCTTGTTGACTGACGCACAAATCAGTCCAGTCTCACCACAATCCATACTATCATATCAGGTCCAATCAACCACCAGGTTGGAATACCCCAGGCCCAATCAACCCTCGGGTTGGAATGACAATACACAACGAGTTTAGTCATCCTCGGGATGGAATACCCTCAAGCCCTCAGCACGAGTCTGGCATACTACTCAGTCCTTAACTCGTATTTGGAATGCTCCGGGGTTTGTTGGCTACTGTATGGAGCAGTACAACCTCAGCCCAACACAAAAATGCCGACATATAACGGATAATCATATAAACAGTCTACAGGCAGACATGTAGATCTACAGATCACTGAACATAACATCATCCTATAACCCAGGGTACCGATCTAACATATCACTACTGAACAATAACATGCATAAGAGGATATCGAATCCAAAGGGCCAGCCTTGGTGCCTTCGACCCATAATTATAGTGAGGAAAACTCACCTCGTACTGCCAAAGCATAAAGACGATCCTTAGCTAATGGTTGCCAGATCACCGAACCGCCAATATCAAGATAACACCCCATCACAGTTGATCCCATGAATAGACTCTAATTGTAGATCCGCTAAAATCCATGCGCTATCAAATACCACGATGATAATCCATCAATATCCAGCCCCGGACTTACACTATGAGTTTATATTAGGGTAAAAGACCTTTTTACCCTTCCACAAGCTTGGCCCAAAGACAAGGCCCAAACTAAATGACTAAAGGCCCAAAATCCAAAAATAAACATCTAAGGCCCAAATATGGCTCAATATTCCAAATTGGGCCCAATTCCTTTCTTGGGCCTTCACCCAAGAAAGTCCAACAAGACAAAAATCCCAAACCATAAAATCTAGATGGCCCAACATGACGCAAGATAATCCGAGACCAAAACCGAATCCCAAAACAAAGAGGCCCAATATTGATGCGTATGCGGGGGGTACTCCGGAGGTAAGCTCAATATACACGAGGCTGCAAAAAATCCACCATCGGGGTGGCTAATTGGCTACGCGGGGCGTACACCTCTGACCTCCCTACGTGGGGAATACCCTCACAAATCCCATTTTCTTCATAAGTGCTTAATGGCTTCAACACTTAAGCTCACACTTTTGATCCAAGGTCCAAAGGCATACTAAGGTCATAAAGTCTCCAACTTTATGACCATACATGTCCATAAAACTCTTAATACGAGGTCTTAATCCATTAAGACCCTTCTACCGAAAGTATGAGACACTTCTAGTTGTTGGGACCTCATTTTTATGACTAAGGACCCCTCCAAGGGTTTTAAAGGACGACTCAAAACATCCAGAACATGTCATGCTCAAGATGGAGCATTTGGGACCAAAAAGAAGCATAAAAGACCCAAACATGAAATTTATCAAATGAACCATAAAGATATGATCTTTATACCTTTAGATGATGGAGAAAAGAACCAAACTTCCAAATCCAATCCTTGCTTCAATCTTCTAAGCATCTTGATGCACCTTTCCTTCCTCTAAAATACCAAGAACTCACTTTAGGGCTCAAAATCACACTTAAGGAGGGGGGGTTGGGGTGGGGGTGGGGGGGTGTTAGCGTTTTGCAAGAACGACTCTAAGGCTTTGGAGAAAGAAAAGGTGGGGATAAATAACCATAAGGATGCTTAAATACCCCTCAAACCCTAAAACTTAGGGTTTCTTTCGGACATGAGTACGCCCAGGGTACATATGAGTACACTCAGCGTACTATGGCACACCCTAGTACGCTGAGCGTACTCACATGTATGCTTAGCGTACCACTCCTTCTCCCAAAATTAAGATCTTGCCATTAGGGCTTCTTGCGACTACTTCCTTCCAAAACAAGTACCAAAATGGCATACTTTAAAACCAAGAGATGAATTTGAAAATACCTGAAAACCGGGGTGTTACATAAATTTTGTTTTTCCACCTTATTTACATCAACAATTTCTTCTCCTGAACCGTGTTCAACATTATCTAATACAATGTTATGGCCATTATCTATTACACTGTTGTCAAACGCCGGTGTCTCTTCAACCCGTCCCTCAAACACCTTCAAATACAAATGTACTATTTCTTTCTTTTCAGACATTACATTTCTGAGTTGAAGAACATCTGCTTCGTCTACAATGTTCATGACATACCAATGCTCCGGGTGTTGAAATTACAATGATATACTACTATTGAACATATTTGCCTTGTTTTTAATCAAATCAAACAATGTTTGACGGTCAAAATTAGGCGGAAGTAGTAAACCTAAGTTATTAAACTTTGTTCTAACGTACGTGTTAATTCCATTAACTAACTGCTAAAACCCCCCGATACATAAAATAACAAAACTCAAATTTTAACTGAAAAATAAGAAAATTTTTCTCCCTAAACTGAGATTTCCGATTGTTATTCTTAAAAAGAAGGAAAAAAAATTATATGACCAAAAAAAACTGTCATAGGTTGTCATCTACCCATTCTGTGGAGCAATAACGTCATTCCGCGAAGCCCTCATAAAGCCATCTCCGCAGAGGACTTAATGGACATTTAAAACCGGAAGCTACCACTCCGCGGAGGGAGCTCTGCGGACCTGTTTTTCCCTACATTATTTACGAAAACGTCATTCCACGTAGCTAACTATCAATCCGTAGAGCCCGTAAAGGATCTCTCCGCGGAATGTCTATTGCTGGAAAAACATTTTTTTTACTAAATTTTGAAATTCCCTCCAAAAAAATGACTATTGCCGGCAAAATCCCTATATTTGATCGGTCAAGAAGTGACAAGAATTCTAGGCAATTACAGGAATTTGTTCGTATATAAAACAACTGACACTCTTGTAACTCTACACACTCAAGTTTAAGAACCCTGACGTTGTAAGACCCGTGACATGCACGTTAACATGTTATCATGAGTCGAGAGAATAAAATTTTGTCTCAAAGTTAAATATATATAAAATCCCAATGACATACGGATCAAATCAACTTTTGAGTATTACTCATATATCAAAAATATATTTGATAAAAAATTATATATAAAAATCACAGTACATTTAAACTGAATACGGATCAAACACAGGAGGTTGTGTTTTTCACAGAAAAAATCTATGAAATTATGTTGCGTTTATATTAATTATGACATCGCTATCTTACTTTTTTGATCTTGAAACTCTTCTAATCAAGAACAACAAGCAAAGCACACGATAGAACACGAAGAACCCAATCAATACGTATATGTTAGTCCATCTCTGATTCTCATGGAGTCCTCTTTTCTGCATCACATCTGCTCCTGTCACCATGCACGTCTGGTTTTTCTCATCGTACCATATCAAACATCTGCTGATCAAACATGAATACTCATTGATCAACAGAGCATCCAGAGCATACTTGTACATTGAGAAGTAATGCATGAACACCCAGTACTTTGGCATGCTTTCTTTCGATATAAAGTAGCCGGAAAAGAGGAAGAATCCGGCCAGAAGTATCGTCACCAGAGAGGTTCCGGTGATGTAGTTTGGTGCGACGGAGCTCAGGAACAGGATGAATGAATTCGCCATTAAAACGATGACCCAGATCACTAAAACGAAGTAACCGAATGCTTGCCATGTTTGACAGAGACCCACTAAGAAATAGACTGACACAGAGTAGACTATCGCAATGACGAGCAAGTATGGGAAGAAAACGAGGGTGTTTGCTATGAGGTATGATGATAGCCTGTAAACGCCACTTGAAGTTTCTCGGAGCAGAATCGGCCTCTCATTGATGAAGATCGGGAGTGTTTCGGTTGTAGAAGAAAGGAGGAATGTTAAAGTGAAGGCAAAAAGGCCAAACCTTTTCTCGATTCCAGTTTTATCGAATCCGATATTGATGTAAATTGTTCCTAACACGACACCCACAACTAATGCCTGCAATGTGTTTGTTAAAAGTAACTGTTTTGTTCTGTAGATGATTTTCCAAAATCTGCTGTATAGAGCGATGATCTCTTGAACCCTCGAGCTACGATATCGGACCTCGTCGTTGTATTTGGTTCTGGTTCCAACAGGATCAATGGGGGAAGGTGGTGCAATAATGGGTTTGGTTACTTGGAGCTGTGTTAGTATTTCCATGGCGTATTCGAGTGAATTGAGCTGTGGAGGAACTGTAAAACCATTTGATAGGAGGTAGTCTTGAAGAGAAGGTAGAGTTCCATGATGAACAACTTTCCCCTTCGATAACAACAAAATTCTGTCAATGGTGGAAAGGATTTTAAAGCTCGGTTGATGTATCGATAAGATCACAGTCCGGCGACGGGAAATCGCTATTGATCTGAGAGTCTGCATGACATTGTAAGCCGAACTGCTGTCGAGACCGGAGGTGGGTTCATCAAGAAGTAAAACTCCGGGATCATGGAGTAAGCTCAAGCCTATAGAAACACGTCTCCTTTCGCCACCGGATAAATTGTGCCCTAACCGTGTATGAGCTAAATGTGTAAGCCGGAGCTCAAGTAGCAGAGAGGTCACCACGTCTGATATTTGAGTGGCTTTCGGTTGCAGTAGGCCGGCGGCGAAAGCGAAAGTCTCAGAGACAGTGAGCACCGGTAAACTGGAGTCGTGTTGTGGGACATATGCGGAGAGTTTCCGGTAAGATGAGGGGGTGAGCGGGGAGGAGTTGAGGAGGAGTGTGCCGGCGGTGGGTGCAGTCCGGGCGGCTAGAATGTCGAGGAGAGTGGATTTTCCGGCCCCACTAGGGCCAACGATGGCGAGGATTTGGGAGGGGTAAGCGGTGAGGGAGATGTCATCGAGGATGGAAGTTGGTGATAGGGTGGTGGTGCATGGTTTGATGAAGAATAAAATAGGTATAGTTGTGGCGGCGGTGGTGATGGATTTAGTGTAGGATATTGATGTAGCTTTTAAAGTGTAGGTTTTAATGGGTGGCGCCACTGTTGTTGTTGTGGTTGTTGATGGTGGTGGTGGAGGTGGCTCTCCCATGGTGGCTCCGGTGTGTATGAGCAATAATAATGGAGAGAAAGATTAGAGAAGAGAAGGTGGGTTGAGTTATTAAGAAGTATCACCATGGATATGGATTTAGGGGGTGGGTATAATGGGAAATGATCGGGATTCTAAAATAAAAATTGGAACTTTTGTTTGATTTTAAATTTTAAAAAAAAAAGTAACGGAGTAATGGCCCGTGATATTGACAAAACAAAAAAAAGAGAAGGTATGTTTAGGTGGGGTGTATGGACAAAATGTGATCACATGAGTCTTAATCCAAGAAGAATCCGTGACCAAAAATCCTTCATTCAGACATTCTTGCAAAAATACAAACCCCTCCGTAATTTTATCATCCTCTTTTCTGTTTGACCTTTTTCTAACTGCCGAATACTACACCCATAACTCTCATAACCCATATACATGGTACATCCCTTTTAATCTCTGTATTATTTTTTTGATGGATTACATACAGAACTAATTTTTATACTTTTTTATACAGAGATTATATATTTTATTAAATCAGCCATATGATTTTGATTATTTTTTATGATTATCTGTAATATTAATGTTTAATCACTTGTATACCTGTTTGTTTCAATTTTTTTTGCCGTCGCAAAAACTTATGTCTCGGACGGTAGATGTCTTGGATACATAGAAGCTTTATTTTCTATTAATTAATCGAAGTTGAAGTACTTGATTATCTGATTAGATTTATGTATGCCTTTAAGTTTATTATTATATATATTTAAATCAAAATACAATAATTTATCTGTTAAAAACTAATACGACAATTGCACAAATGATACCAATGACAAAAACCAATAAAGCTTTAACAGAAACCTTATGTTTATCTATGTGTTTGAATATCATATTATTAACCGATTGGCGAATGATTATAGGCTTATATAGAGCTTTATTAAGGGGTGCCCACATGCCAACAGTCTATACTTGACGACGGACTTCAAGTGGCTTCCTGACAGTCCGTGACTTAATTATGTGAACCACTTGTTACTCTAATATTATTTTATTATTACTTATATCAACGGCAGACCGCAGATGGACGAAAGATGGGGTACCGCGGTACAGTCGTACCGATAAGACACGGGCTCGCAAAGGTGAGGGTTCGGCCTCATTGTGGGCTATCCCAACCCACAAGCAATGCATATAGCACTCTCAACTATTTCAAAGCCAAATCAACTTTTCACACTTTCTCTAATTTCATTTCTACCCTCTCTTCGATTCCATTCCAACCTTTTTTCATTTTAATATCTAATAGATATTAGTTGTAGGAAATCCAAAAAAATGAGTTAGAATTCATGGTTGGGAGGTTTAGAATTCGTTTGAGGTGGGATGTCCAGCGGAAAGCAGCATGTCATCCATGGGTAGGAGGGATGGATTCTCTCCACTCTAGCCATCCAATATAACATGCAAATGGTTATCTTTCTCTTCCCTACCACCTCACACATACTGGTACTAACAGTGGCAGAACCAGAAATTTTAATGCGGGGTACAAGCATAATCGAAATTTAAAATAGCATTCGAACCATCAAAACATGAGTTAAAACATGAAGCCTCTTGAAATTTTTATTTTTAACAAAATTTATTGAATTGATGATGGAATATCGAGCTCACTGTCGTTTCTAGACTCTCGGCAACAACCCCTTTTATTTTTGAAAAAATGGTAGACAACAAGGTTTAATGTTTCGAGATGGGGGTGTAAGATAGTTTAGCATGCTTACATATAGAAAATTAATATGTAATAATATATAAATTTTATTTTGGGGATGCAGATGTACCCCCAACACTGAACAACCCATCTAGCTTCGCCACTGGATACTAATGTAGATGTATAAAGTAAAAGTTGAAAAATAAATCGGGACATCATAAGTGAAGACATCAAGACAACTTGCTTCGGGTGCTACGGTACCAGTCAGTCGGGGCGGTGTAGCTGGGGGTACCGATGAACCTGCCTTCCTTGCCGATGTTTGTTGAACTCAACCCCATCCACCCTTAAAACGACACTTATACCACTTATTAAGGCCAACTTCAATATGCTTTGAAACATCATATTTAAAATAGCAAATTAAATATATTATATTGAAAATAAAAAAATAATAATATAAAAATATAATAATAATAATAGATTTAAAGTATTAACTAAAAAAGAAATAGAAAATTTACAAGGTTTCAAATAAACGTAGTATATGAAATATAACATTTTTTATAGTAGAAATTAGATGTCATTTTCCACGAAACATCATATAACAAATATTGACTTATTTGAAATTAATTATACCGTTATAATCATAGAAAATCATCGAGTTCAATGATAAATTCTTTGTAATTTATCTCAAAACAAAATATTACCAAAATATCGAATTCAACCGATTTGTAATTATCAATAGAATACTAAATAACTTTACGTAAACTAATATAATATTCTCAAACCCACAACTATGACTTCAATCGATATTTCAAATTCCATAATACCTATCAAAGGGTGTTTTATATATATATATATATATATATATATATATATATATATATATATATATATATATATATATATATATATATATATAGAGAGAGAGAGAGAGAGAGAGAGAGATACGTTCAAATGTTTTTAGCAAATATTGTGTGCCTAAATGCACCAATCAGAAATTAGCAAATAATTAATTAATTAATTAATTAAATAAGGGTAAATTAGTAATATTACATATATGTATTAATGAATATCCAAAATTAACAACTGCTATCCCTTTATTTAAGGGATCAATTTTTATTTACCTATTAAAACCCTACACCACAAGAAGCTAGGATCCTACGCTCTCATCGGACTCCCATAATGTCTCTTTCACCACCACACAATTCTCCGATCCTAATCTTAAATCCTACAAACTAAACAATCAAAGAACCCTAACTGTATCCGCACTAGGAGCCGACACATTTGACGGAACAACACTGACAGTCATCGGAGGCGGCTCGGTCGCAGCAATCGCCGCCGTGATTTCACTCGCAGAACCCGAGAAGCGCCGGCAGTTGCAGGCGGAGGAGGTTGGCGGTCAGGTTCACGTTTCGGGTTCACTTTTCCTAATTTACACTCTTCGTTATCTCAATTTTACAATTTCGATGTTTCGATTGAATTTTGTACTCATTAACTTTCAATTGAATTTGGGAGATACAGTGATCTGTTAGGCGCTAGTGCAGTGAAGAAGGTGTACAGGGGATTTGATCAAGAAGAAGGAAAGGATGTGGCATGAAACCAAGTAAAACTAAGAAGCTTCGGTGGAGATCCATCTGTTCTCAAGAGACTCTTTTCAGAAATCAAATTGTTACAGACATTAGAGTATGAAAACATCATTGTTCTTTACAGTTTCTGGAGGGATACTAAAAACAGCACCTTGAACTTCATCTCAGAGGCATGTGCTTCAGGTAATTTAAAGGATTACAGGAAGAAACGCAGACGGGTTTCATTGAAAGCATTGAAGAATTGGTCAAGACAAATTTTGAGAGGCTTGGAGTATCTTCATAATGCTTAATCTGATATGCTTAATCTGATCACAGGTAATTTCTTGAAACAACATTCTGTCATGGCCTCCATGTGTTCGATAAAATACCTCAATGAAAAAATAGTTAAAAATCATTAATGTTTTTACTTCACTTTGTTCCTTATTCTTTTCAGAACTATATAACTCAATTTAGATTGGGTTGGATGCCATTTTCATAACAATAGGTTGATGCTAGTTCCTTATTCTATCAGAATTTGCAGTTAAATACATTGAGCATATCGAGAAGAAACACATGGAACCCGAAGAATGTTAGTTCTTTATTCTGTCAGAATAGGTTTGATGCTAGTTCCTTATTTTGTTTGTTGGGTATATTCTTGATAATACAAATTCTTAAAGAATATTCTTGTAGAATAGTTTATTTTGTAAGAATATTATTTGTTGTATTCTGATAGAATTGTAGTTAATTATTTGTATGTTTAATGTGCAGGTTTTACAAGTGTATCACTACAAATTACTTGGCAATGAATTTCTGGTAGAAAAGGCTTCAAGAATGGCTTGAAGACCTGATGGGAAAGGGTTGAAGAATGAATTAAAGAATGATCACACTCATTTTTTTAAGAATGTTGTTATTTTTTAAGAATTATACTTGTTTATTCTTTCAGAATGTTTGTTATTATTCAATGAATCACAATCATACAATGTAATTTTTTGATATATTATTAGTTCAAGAATCGATTTTGTGTATTCTTTCAGAATGTATTTACTAGTTTATGTTTGGCATTTTGCCATTCTGACAGAATAAAATCGAAAAATACATTTACTAGTTTATGGTTGACATTCTATCATTCTGACAGAATAAAATCAGATTTTTAAATTTGAATTAATTTAAAATATTCAGATTTTTAAAAAAAATAAAGGAATTAATCATCCCTAAAAATCCGAAAATTTCCTTTTTTAATATAGGTTAATTGACTAAAATGCCCTTATACTGAAATTTGTGTGATTATATGGTACATGCTATCATATTCTACTACCATAGACCCTCAAATCATGACATTTGATTATATTTCATCCAATGGTCCAGATCTGTGCATTCTGGCACACAATAGTTAGTAAAAACAAAATAACGTAACCATATATATATATATATATATATATATATATATATATATATATATATATAGAGAGAGAGAGTTAGGTTATTTTGTTTTCACTATCTATTGTGTGCATGTATAACTGATTCTGGACCAATCATTTTAGTTATTTTAAGAAAGTAATTAATGCATATTACAAGTTGAAGATATAATAGGTATTAATTACATCTTCAGCATTTAATATGCATTAATTACTTTCTTAAAATAACTAAAATGATTGGTCCAGAATCAGTCATACGGGTACACAATAGATAGTGAAAACATTTGAACCTAACTCTCTCTCTCTCTCTCTCTCTCTCTATATATATATATATATATATATATATATATATATATATATATATATATATATATATATTAGTTTATAACCCGTGAAACCATGACTACAAAATTAATTAAACTTTAATAGTTAGAACACAAAATTATTAATCAATTATAATCGTTAATTTAAATAAATATGTGAAATTATATCACCTTATAATTTCTATTAATTTTATTTTAATTTTTATTGCATTGTTATTAATTTATTGTAATTAAAGTGAAAATTTTAAAATTTGAAATAGAGAATTAATAGGTTGACAAGTGGCATGCATTAATTAAGAGGTTTAATAGAGTGACATATGGCGAAAAAAGAATAAAATGTGTATTAATTAGAAGGCCTAATATGATGACACATGTCAAAAGGATATTATAAACTATTCTTTTATTAGAATAGGGATATATATATATATATATATATATATATATATATATATATATATATATATATATATATATATATATATGGGGTTAGGTTATATTGTTCTAACTATCTATTGTGTGCATGTAGGATTGATTTGGACCAATCATTTTAGTTATTTTAAGAAAGTAATTAATACATATTAGATGTTAAAGATATAATGAGCATTAATTAGAACTTCAGCATTTAATATGCATTAATTACTTTCTTAAAATAACTAAAATGATTGGTCCAAAATCAATCTTGCAAGCACACAATAGATAGTAAAAACATTTGAATCTAACTCTCTCTCTCTCTCTCTATATATATATATATATATATATATATATATATATATATATATATATATATATATATATATATAAAGGGGTTTCCAATGTATCAGGGAAAGTTTAAGAACAATGTACAAGGAAACACAAATTGATTTCTATTATTTTAATTTTAAATGAAACCGTAAGATACTGACTATTTGAGTTTTTTACCAAATGGTGGTAATTGGAAAAAGTATTCTTTCTAAACTATTTACCAAAATGTCGTAAACTATTAGAGATATTGTTTTTTTTATTTTTAATTTAAAATTAAAGCAATTGAGCCTTCCTTGCTCACCTTCTCTGGCATGCCCCATTCGCTTTTCCATTTCTTGTTCACCGGAGCTAAACACCGACGAAATATTTCGTTGTTTCACCAATGTCTACCTTCTTGTGTTACCAATCCACCATTGCCTTTCTCCATGAAGTTCTTGGTTTCCAATAAAAAAACACAAGATCGAAGCTTTAGACAAAGGGTCTTCAGTCATCTTAACTCACTATTTCAGACCAAAGGATTTCTGCTTTCTATCGTTGGTGTCCAACAAAAACTTCTGGAGAATAGAAGTCACCTGTAAATTACCATTATCGTTGTGCATGTAAAATATTATTATAGACATTATTTGTATTTAACGTAGATCCTTATTAATTTCTGGTGAGAAATGTAAATATTATAGGGAATATATGTCATGGTATTTACGATTATTTCATTTGTTTCACTTTCGTGCTAGAAAGTTTTGGCTTGATTCAGATTTCGCTGATAAAGTTTTGGTATGTTTCAGTTTCCGAGGATAGGTATCTAGTTGGCTGCAATTACCAGGGAAAAATTCATAAATAAATTGTGTTTTCTATTATTATTTTTGTAAACGAGATGATATCCACATTCAAAACTGATTTTGTAATGTTTTGGTAAATATTATCAAAAGTACAATAGTATGGTAAATATTTTTTAAAATACCACAGTTATGAACAAAACTCTGATTATTTTGACTTTTATCATATTTGGTCTATTAACTTTATAGGGTAAATAGCATAAAAGACAATTTATGTAAAATCAAGAACACAAGAAGTAAATAATTCTTTTTAAGCTTTCATTAGTTTCATAGAAAGAGTACAAATGGGTCTTGCAATATTTCTCTCTCTAAACTAATGCTCTCATAAGTGTTCCTTTCATAATGGGAGTCACTCACTTCCTATTTATAGGAAAGACTCAACCCATTTACACATACAAGAGAGTAAGCCTAAAACACTACATCCAAGAGTGACTTTGCACCCTAACATTCTCCCCCTCAAAGTTAGGATTGGATGTCCGGCTTCAATCTCCAACGAGCTAGCGCGATCAAGACCAAACTCCCCCTCGAAGTAACACCTGTCTTCAAATCCGCAAATGAATATTCGACAAACCCGAGAAGCTTCAAATACCCATCATTCTCCCCCTTTTTATAATCAAAAAATGATTATAAAACCCACTAAGGATGAGAAGCGCCCGAGGAATAGTCTTCACAATACTCCCCCTTGATGTGTACCAAAAATGAATCACCAAAAATCTTGCACGGAAAAACAATCACGAAAAAGCCACAAAAAATTTTCAATTTATGAAAAATTTTGACTTTTTGGGTGAAAGTTGCAAGATTTTTCAAAATCCGGGTAGAAATTGTCACTTTCTGAAACTTGCAGGGACCCGTTGCGCCCAAAACAACCAAATATGCAAAACTCTCCCCCTTTTTCAAAGCTGGGTAGCAAGCGTCAATTTGCACAAACTGCAGGGACCATAAATGAACATTTTTCAATTTTCAACAAAAAATAGTCCTTTTTCGAATTTGGGTGAAAACTGCCAAAAATTCGAAGCCTTAGGGACCATTTTCGAAAATTCTGCCCTTTTTCTCAAACATACGAAGCATGCCCACAAAATTCGAAGCTTCCAAAAAAAAATTTCGAATTTGGGCGAAAGGTGTCAAACATTCGAAACATGTGTTTATTTTTGAAATATCAACAAATCGAAGGTTCAAGGGCTGTTTTCGAAACTTTGTCATTTGCTCAATTTCGAAGACCCCAATTCACGAAGACTTTATCATATGCAAAACTAACTAAACACCAGGGACCATTTTCGAAACTTCATGTTTTCCTTATAACATCATCAGCACCCTTCCTTAAATGCAAACCCTTCGTTTTTCCCAATTAAACCCAAAACATACTCTTCGAATCTTATTCACCAACCCTTCGAAAATTAACTCCTTCGTGTCTCCTTTTTTATTTTTATTTTATTTTATTTTATTTTTTATTTTATAGTTCTTCGTTCCAAACACATGAACTAGGAACCCTTCGTATGTTTAATATCCAAACCCAAAATCATCAAGCCTTCGCTTTTTACAATCAAGACCCACAAATCAATTTTTCATTCTTACAGTCTTCGTTTTTCGTTCCTTCCTTACATATCTTCCCAAACCATCGATTAAAAGAAAACCAAGGATTCGTTTGTTCAACAACAGTTCTTCGTTCCAATTCATTAATCCAAAACACATTCGTATATTCAAAATCCAAACCCAATTCTTCGTTCAAATTTGTTCCGATCAAAACCCATCAACCCAGTCGATCATTTATTCGAACTCAAAACCAATCACAAACATCGATTCTAAATTCGTCTTTAGCCTAAAATTGTTCCTGTTTGATCTTGAACCAAACCCAATATTATGAAATCGATAACACCTTCGTATCAAAATCACCAAAAAAATGTAACCCATTTTAACGAAAACAACTCCTTTTCGTTAATGAAGCCATCGATTCCAAACAAATCTTCAAGAACAAATCCAGACTCCAACATCATCGATATCACATCCCGTTTGCTTTTACATCCATCGACGTTGAACATCCGTCTTTTATTTTCAACTAATCGAATCCAAAAACAACTTCCAACCATTGATTAACAATAATCGACTCCAACCATTCTAAAAAATCAAAACAAAAATTCACAGATCTAGAACCAAGAATTCGATTTTGACTTTTCTCATTTGACGTTTCAAACTCGATTGCAAATAAACACAAAGTCGATGAATCTATGAATGATTTTCAGATCAAAACATGTTATCACATCTATTCTAATTCTCCTTTAGTTGTTCTTGATCAATTTTATCCAAATCAAAGGATTGATAGAAAATCACTTGATCACCATCGGTTTATTAACAGAAAAGATACCACCGATTCACAAGTTGAGATTCAGGAACAAACTTCAAACCGAATATTACTAATATTCGATACGAGTGAATTGAGATTTAATAAACGTTCGTTCACAAACGAACAGCGAATGATAAAAAAAACGAAGTGAAGGAATTGATTCAATTAGCAAACCAATTTAGATATGATTCGAAGTTTGGGCTTCAACGTATGGGTGATTAAACAATAGCATGATCATGATTGAAATTGGGCTTCATCAAAACAATTCAGCAAAATGGGCTTAAACAATGAATCATCAAATGGAAAATGTGATTCAGTGATTGGACTAAATTTTGGATGAGATGAACAGTGAATTTGGAAAAAAAAAATGATAGAATATGATTTTAATATTTGGAATTTTGATCTTAACAAAAATAATTGGATCAATCAATGGGGTTGAAACAGTTTAGATCCAATGAGGCAAACCGATCAAAAATGAAAAACGCAAAATACGAATCGAAATCATGGATGTTTTGGAATCCATTTGAGAATTTGAGTTACCTTTTTGACGAATCGAGTTCCGTTTTCAACAAACGAATCAAATTTGGAAGATCTTGGTTCTTTTGTCGGAATGAGAAAATCTCCAAATCGAACATTGTACCACCCACCATGCGAGATGTACAACTCGTTCTTCGTGTTCTTCAACGATCCAAGAACATCTTCAAAAGAACCACCAACACATTTGGGTTTTGACTTCAAATTCAATGCAACACTTGGAGATTGTTGCTTTGGAACCCAAATTTGCTTCACGGATTTTGGCTTCACAACATATGACGATTTTTGTGAGTAAACCCGCTTGTTCTTCCGATTCATCTTCTTCTTCTTTTTCTTTCTCATCTTTTTGCATCTTGAAGACTTGACTCCATGAACAAACCCACTTTCAACAACATGAACATTTTGAGTTTGCATCAAATCTTTTGGAGTTTGATATTTGTGAATTTCTTGAACCACCGGCTTCCAATAAGGAATCATTCCTTCAAATGAATCACAAGAACACAAAATATCATCGGTTTGAACTCCAATTGACCAAAAAACTTTTTCATCTTGAGAATCAACTTGAACTCCTTTTTCTTGAACATCAAGAACATCACATTGAACTCCATTATCAAGAACTTTAAGAATTTTAAGAGCACGAAGATCATTTGGGTCTTCAATAAGAGAAACATATTTCTTATTGAACAAATCTCTTTCTTCTCCTTCCTTTTGATTTTTACTACGAACTAATATGGACAAGGCAATTTTATTCAACCATGCAATCTTACAAATTGGTTGAAATACCAAGCTTCCATGATCATCCTTCAAACCTCCATAAGAAACCAAATTACCCCATGAAATCAATTTGCTTAACAACAACCCATAAAATTGATCTTCATTGACTTTGTATTTCACATCTTTAACGATCACAATCCAAGAATCATATGGCAAACCCACCATGATCACAAAAACTTGAAGAATTCTAGAGAGAGAAAGTGATTTTGAATGGGTTTTCTAGAGAGATAAAGTGATACAAACAAGTATTCTAGAGAGAGAAAGTCGAATTATGGATCAAATCAAAGAAAAGTCGACTTCTAGAACACAAAAACACTCTCTAAACACGAAGATCAATGAACAAGAAGAATCACCAAATCAAAATAGCCATCAAGGATCAATTCTTGATGAAAATCAAGAATACCCGCTCTGATACCAATTGTAGTGGTGTTGATTATGATGGCATGTGCGGAATTAGAAAGATCTAGTGAATCATCATGTAAAATCAAGAACACAAGAAGTAAATAATTCTTTTTAAGCTCTCATTAGTTTCATAGAAAGAGTACAAATGGGTCTTGCAATATTTCTCTCTCTAAACTAATGCTCTCATAAGTGTTCCTTTCATAATGGGAGTCACTCACTTCCTATTTATAGGAAAGACTCAACCCATTTACACATACAAGAGAGTAAGCCTAAAACACTACATCCAAGAGTGACTTTGCACCCTAACAAAGACACTCAGTTTACACCAAAATTCTAATTTGAAATTGTGTTTTTTTTGTCTTAAATTTGACACTATGTTTTCCAATTTGTTACAATTCTGACCACTTGACCGGTCAACCAGGTTACATGCTGACGTGACAGTTTTGATGGTGTGATATGCTGACATGTCAAAATTGAATTTTTTTCCACAAAAAACACTAAGTTTTCATTTTTTTCGATTTTGACACTAAGTTTAATTTTTTCTTTTAATTTTGACACTATGTTTTTTTGTTCCAAATCGAACATCATTTTTTCCAATTTTGTTCAATGTTGAATATTTCTATTTGAAACCATATAAATATTTTTTTTAATACATTTAAATCGTATAAATACGTTTTTTTCAATTAGACTTATGGTTAGTTTGAAACCCATAAATATTTGTATAAAATGGAGGTTTGGAGGCGTGTAGTCAGCCAAAACCTGGATGTCAAGTTTGCAACCCATGAAATATTTACATCTTATTAGAAGCTTATGGTTAGGTTGATTCTCATGATATAACTAATGCATATTTATACATTATGCTTTGAATGTAAATAAAAAAAACCTTTTATTTAAATAGAAATCTGGTTTTTAAATGAAAAAATATATTTATACGATTTAAAATGTATTTAAAAAATATATATACGGTTTCTAATGAAAAATTGTCAACATTGAACAAAATTGAAAAATATGATGTTCGATTTGGAACAAAAAAATATAGTGTCAAATTTGAAAGAAAAAATTAAACTCAATGTCAAAATCGAAAAAAATGAAAACTTAGTGTTTTTTGTGGAAAAAAAATTCACTTTTGACACGTCAGCATGTCATGTCAGCATGCCACGTCATCAAAAACTAACATGTCATCATGCCACGTCAGCATGTAACCGGGTTGACCGGTCAAGTGGTCAGATTTGTAACAAATTGGAAAACACAGTGTCAAATTTGAGACAAAAAAAAAACACAGTATCAAATTAGAGTTTTTGTGTAAGATGAGTGTCTTTTACGCTACTTATCCAAATTTATAAAAAAAAAAATGATGCGTTTTTGGTATTTTAATCCAACTCTTTCTAATTCAATTCCAACCCTTTTTTCTCTTTAATTTTAAATGGATTCTAGACGTGACAAACCCAAAAAAATGGCTTCTACATAAAGAAGAAATTGACAAGGCGAAATCGGTTCACAAGACTACCCAATCTCAATTCCCGAAATCTAAATCCTAAATTATTCCTAATACCCATAATATCAACATCAACGTCAACAAATTTTTGATGGAACAATCTTATAACCAATTCGGAAAATCTTAAGACATCCCCCCGGTTATAATTCGTTCAACAAAATTTAAATCCATATTTTGTCCCCAAAGCTCCTATGTCATATTACGTTAACGACACGTCGCATGTACGTGAGCACAAAAACGACAAATCATATGATGAAGCACAACTCATCCCTTAAATCTCAAACGACGAATCAAGTAAGGAAACCAACCGTCAAACAAAAACCTAACCCTTAAGAAATTATACCAAACGGCTACAACAACGACCATTGACCGAAAGAGAAGAAGTGACGTTGACCAAGATAGCAAGACAAAGATAGTGAACATCATCAAAGAGCAAACTCATTTTGGCAACGAGTTATGGAGCACTTCAATACGCAACTTCATGGTTCCAATCGTAGTAAGGATCAATTGAACTCAAAATGTAAGGATTTGCTTGCATAAGTTAACAAGTTCAAGTAATGAAACATAACCCTAACCCAACCCTCAAACAAAAACGAAACCCTCAAGAAATTATATGAAATGGCTAAATAGATGACCATGGACCGAAAGAGAAGAAATGACATTAACAAAGACGTTTATAATTGTTTCGGCAAACGAAAAAAATTGAAAGTCATCAACAAGCAGACTCATTTTGGCAATGATTTCTGGAACACTTCAATATGCAACTTCGTGGTTCGAATGTAGTAGGGATCAATTGAACTCCAAATGGAAGGATTTGCATGTGGAAAATAATAAGTTCAATTACATCTACAATAACAAGTCTAACATCCGTGCTAGCGACAAATCAAACGTCAATGTTTTAAATTTAACAAAGTAAGTATCGCAAACTTTTTAGATTGAAAAGTGACATCGAATATTTTAAAATTACAAACAAAAATAGCTAACCATTGACGCAATGGGTGAATCCATCATACTTCAAAAAATTAAAAAATGATCAAAACATGAGACTCCAACACGTGCACAACCACTTTGGATGCCCAATTTTCAACTCACTTAGCTGGTGAGTTTGATGTTGCAAAGTTTGTAGTTGAAGAACCACAACTACACTTACAACGGCTACTAAGGGCAAAGGTAGTTTAAGATCTATCTAAATTTTCAATTTCATTTAGAATATATATATATATATATATATATATATATATATATATATATATATATATATATATATATATATATATAAAATAGAAAAATTAGAAACTACCTTAAAATAAATAGAAGACCTACCTTGAGTTTGTTTTAAATTTTTTTTCTTAAAAATCATTTTAAAATGAGAAAAAAAAAAGTTATTAGGAACAATTTATTATTTTAAATTATAAGATTGATAACAAAAAGTTAATAATTCTTAATCGGCACTCTCAACATATCAATAAATAAATAAATTGCTCTAATAAAAGGAAGCCCACATGCCAAAGACTCACACTCTCCGTTCGTCGTTTTATCAACGGACTAATAATAAACTAGTTGTTTGTTAAACTGTATGGCTGTTTTTAGTTATATTTCAATCAGTTTTTTAAAATTTTTAATCGGTGACACCTGATTGATTTTAACCGGTTGAACTAGTTGGTCCAGTTTTTTTAAGGTATACGACCCGACCCGACCCTCACAAGTGTAGTTGATTTTTTTATTGGCTTCATTTAATTTTGTAACCATGCGATTTTTTGTTCTAGATTCGTCATTGGTTGCAACCGCAACCATGACAACAAAAAAGGAAGTACACGGTATCCGCATCCTCATCGCAGCATGATATCAGGACCCTTATGAATCAAATTGGTCATTTTGCCTAAATAAACCACAAAGAGGTTGAAAACTGAGAACGATACCGAACTAATAAATTGTGTATATTGGAAAAACGAGTCACTAAAGAAACCACTAATCTTGGAGTAGGATTTACGCACGATGAAAGAAAGATGATATTGCACTTATTTCTTCAACCTCATTTGATCGAAGGGATGCCGAAGGCGATGCTCGCTTGCAAGTGAAAACTAACACAAATTCATGGGTGGGGTTTGTAGCATTCCTTTAGGAACTTAATTATCGTTTTAGTATAATTTAATTATTGCTTTTAGGTTTTAAATTAGTAAATGTTTGTGCATCTCCATATAGAATCCTTAAATCACAGAACTCATTGTTGTTAATTGATACTTTTGATCGACACATCATGTCGTTCTAATTTATTGGCTGAATGTTCATCATTACAATTTGTGCTCATAACAATGTATGATCAAATTCCAATACAATAATATAGTATGTAGGTATTTACTAGCAAATCACATAAGCAAACAATCATGAACACACCATTTTTATTAGAATAAATATAAATATATTAGATATGTATATATTATTTTAGCACATTGAACTAAGGCTCATATATATAGCACAAATCTCTTTTTTATAATCAAAAGAGCAGATGGCCCATAGGCCATCTCCGAAGCCCAACTGGAACTTTAGACTCCAGTCCAAACCGTTCATGAACCGAAGAACCGGCAATCCGAACAAAAAAAATCATCCGATTTTAGACAAGAGAATACCTTCCCAATTTACCCTTCCGAACCTCAAGGTTTGGGTACTCCTAACCTAAGCTTCGGGTTCAGATTCAATCATCCTCCTCATGCATACCATATTCATTTCATAAATTATTCAGAACACACCTACGTTCTCCCGATTGCCGGCGAATAACTGCGAAGATCCGGTAACCGATATCCAGATATGGCCGATAAAGCCGCCGGAGGGCAAGAACACGAATCATCGTTTATTGATTCAGTGAAAGAGAAGGTCACCGAGAAGTTTCACGGAAGCGGTTCTTCGTCGTCGGATTCTGAAGGCGAAGGCAAAGGAAAACTCGCATCCAAGAAGGATTATCCCGTACCGATCAAAAAAAAGGTTCAAAGCCTCTCCTGGAAGGAGAAGCCTGTTCACGATCTATTAGGAGGCGGCAAACGTACGTATATATGCTCGTTTCATTCAAATTACATTTATTATTAATTGCCTTATTTAGATTTCCATATCGCTCATATACGATTCATTCCAGGCATTCAATAATTAGGGAAATTGTTCACGCAGATCCTTGATTTAGATAATCGATTAATAAAAGGCTTTATATTAATTATATATGCACAATCTCTGTGTTGTTAAGCAAGAACAATGCCGTAATCCACCAATTACCAACATTTGGTGACGTTATACAAATTTAACTGAGATGTTTAATTCAGAGCTGGATGTTGGACATATGGGAGAAGTCATATAAGCAAATTGAGGATGCTTATAGAAATAAATTGAACTTTTGTTACCTATTTAGGTTCAATTTCATCCGAACCATGTTATCACAAGCAGACATTGATAGTTTCAGTTTTTTGTTCATGACAGCTGCTGATATACTTCTATGGAGGGACAAGAAGATATCTATTGGCGTGCTTGGTGTTGCCACTTTGATATGGGCACTTTTCGAATTGATTGAATATCACTTACTTAGTCTACTATGCCACACTCTAATTCTAGTCCTTGGGATCCATTTTCTGTGGTCAAATACATTCAACCTCTTCTACAGGTAGCATTTACTTCATGTTTATGCTCTCTCACATACTCTTGATCAGTATTGACCTATATATGTTGTAAAATGACAGGTGTCCACAATTCCCAGAAGTTGCTATTGACGAAGATACTGCTCTTAAGATAGCCTCTGTCCTTAGGTCTGAAATCAACAAAGCTTTGGAGGTCCTTAGGGAAATCGCTTCTGGAAAGGACTTGAAGGAATTTCTAGCTGTATATTTCTTTATATTTTCCTCTCTGTTTTAGCCATCATTATCAATTCTCTGATATTGGACTATTTATATTATCATGATCCAATTTTTTATGTTTATTAGGTGATTGCTTGCTTGTGGATTGTGTCAGTTGCAGGAAACTGGTGTAACCTTTTGACGCTGGTCTACATATGTAAGAATCCTTTTTCTATTTTGCAGTTTGTGTATCACTGTTTTCATACAACAAAAAGACACTAACCTTTTTAATGATGAATGATTAGGTTTTGTTCTTCTGCAAATGGTGCCTATATTGTATGAGAAAAACAAGGGTCAAGCTGATGTTTTACTTGAGAAAGCGGAGGGTGAATTGAAGAAGCATTTTGAGGTTGTAAGTGAGAAAGTTTTGAGCAAGGTTCCCAGCAGAGCATCCAGGGAGAAGAAGGCCACATAATAATAATTAATAATAAACTGAGTATTAGACTCACATTCACTAAAACGAATTTGTTCATTTATTGTGATTATTATGACCCATTCATTTCATTCTATAATTTCTTTATGTGTTTTATCATTAAAGACTTACATATATTATGATTTTTATCATTAGAATTTATTTGTAAATTCTAAACATTAATTCAATATTGCAAGTAGCATTTTATGATTTATGAGCAATTGTTGCATACTTAGTTCTCTTTTGATTGCCTTTTAGGAGGAAAGATGGATAATTTGACATAATGCAATGAATCTAGATACAATTATTATAACAATAAGAACAATGGTTTCTTTTGAAGGGTTAATTGTGAAAAACGAAAAAAATACAACCATAGTTGCATTATCTAACCAATTCATACAACATAATCTCCTTTAGCCATTATTTTTAAGATGGTTTGGCATCATTTATGAATATGTATCTCCTTGGAGATTTATCTTAATGATGGGGGAAAATTAGTGTTGAATCAAGCTTCATCTTATATTAACTTGTTGAGATTTGGCTTAAAATGAAACAAGTGGCTGTCCCACATTGATGGCAAATGAAAATATAGAATAGACTTTATGCCTATAAAAATGAGTGCAAGACTTTCATGTTAAATTGTCCCAATCAAAATTCTTTGAGTCTTTGATTTTTTTTTCTTTTATTTTCTTATTTTATAGTGTACATATATATATTTTTTAGGTAGCTATGAAGGGAATATTGTAGTAATTGTTTTTTCATGAAGGTCCGTGTTTTTTTCATTTTGTTTAGAGTTTTCGGTTTTCTAGTGGATTTTTGTGTTTCTTTCTTGTTTTGGAGTTTTTCAGTGGATTTTTGTGTTTCTTTCTTGTTTTGGAGTTTTCCAAGTGTATTTTTGTGTTTGTATTCAATATTTTTCTATCGGGTTGTTTTGGAAAATTGAGACCGTTTTAAAACAAGATTAATTTGATCTCTTATTAAATCCAATTTGGTTTTTGATGAAGTTAACGAACCATTCATTTTTGGAGATATTTAAGGATGTCAATGGGGGCAAACGGGACGGAGAGTGCATCCCCTGCCCCCGTCCCCGAAATTTCCCCGTTCCCCCCCCCCCCCCCCCCCCCCCCCCGCCCCCAAAATGTTCAGTTTTCCTACTCCCGTTCCCACCCCCGAATCCCCTTTATTACCTCCGCCCCCGCCCTTGATTGATTTTAGGCTCTCTTTTTTTTTTTCTAAAAAAAAGTTGTTATTTAAGCTAAAATAAGATATTTTTAGTTAACAAATAGTTATTTATAGCAGAATTTTACATGTTAAAACTAAAGAAGCTATGTCATCTTAAAAACATTATACTAACAGCTTAAAAATATGTATTTTGATGAATTTTGGAAGCTCAAAATCATGTTATTGTTTATTATATTTATATAATTAATACACGTAATATATGTGTAATTTATTAACGGGGTCCCCATGGGGGGATTCGGGACGGGATTGCCTACCCCCGCCCCCGGAATTAAAATGGGGGTTAACCTTGCTCCCGCCTCCGTCCCCGCCCCTAATTTTTTTTAAAAAAATTCTCCAAACGGGACGGACCCCCATGGGAACGGGGTCCCAGGGGATTTTTAACATCCTTAGAGATCTTTATAGTGGTTTTATTATTGGACGCATTAATGGGTTTTCACCTTCTCTTACTCAATGATAAGGCAAAAAAAATCGATAAAAAATGAGGTACTCTAACCGAATATATATATATATATATATATATATATATATATATATTGTAACATTTGTGTTTCTAACCTAGGCATTTATACTGAGGTGACAGTCTAGGTTAACCTTTGTAACTCATTTTGAAGAAATGAAAAGGAATTATGTGAATATTATTTGAATTATGTGTTTTATTCTTAATTATTAGCGTTTAATTAATTAAGAATAAAAATAAGCATCAAAATTAAAGTGTGTGATAAGCCCGATATCTTTACATTAAGTTGTAGTGGTCGAAACAAGGATTTCGGGGATATAAAGAATACCAAAATCCGAGTTATAACGAAGAAGTTATAACCTGTCGAAGTTTCGCGACAAAACCGGCACGACCCTAAATGTCGTAAAAAGTGAGTTTTTGATAAACTACTTTTTAGCCTTAGTAATCTAAACGAAAGTCGTAGTATTCGTTAAACCGAGAAGTTCGATAAAAAGAACGCCCAAATCTGACTTCGTATAAGGAAGTTATGATTTTTCGAAAATTCAGTTTAGCAGTAGACAACTAAAAACTCGAATTTTAGATCGAGCGATTTTTAGCCGACACAACCTAAACGAGAATTGAAGGTCTCGTCATTAGTAGCACAACGGTAAAAATTCTGACGAAAACAGACGTCGGATGAAGAAGTTATGAATTTTTAACGGATTTCCTGTCCCGGTCTATTAAAAATAATAATATAAAAATTAAAGCCGACGAAGTCTAAACGGAAGTTGTAGAGCGTAATTTTAGCTACGCGTGCATATAAAGAACGTCAAAAACGGAGCTCGTATGCGAAAGTTAAGGATTTTAGAAGTTTTTGCGCGAAAATCGAGAAAATTCGCATAGTCACGAGCTGCCACGTCACCCTCGCTCAAAACGCGTCACGTGTCCTGCTGAGTCATCCGAGCACGTGGCCTTATCCGAAGTGGTCCAGTGAGGATCCGACGCGTGTTCCATTCCTCGTGTCCGAGCCTCGCACATGGGTCACTTCTCCGCGGTCCAATCAGCAACTGCCACCGAGGCCTTCGCACGTGCTGCCACCTGCGCACCCTCGCCTGCGGACCCCACCACCAAGCCGACTTCGGACCAGTAGACTTCGGTCCAATCAAGAGAGGATAACAAGCCTTCGCACGCGCAGCCCACTTGCGAGCCATCCCCCTGCGAGCTTCGGATCTGCGACGCGTGGCTTCTTTCTAGCCGTCGGATCAGAAGCCTCGCCCCTATAAATAGAAGGGTGCGAGACCTCCCGGGTAACTTTGGAAATTTGCCACTTTTAACCCCTTTTCCCATATTTGCTTCATATTAACATCCCCCAAAGCCCCGGTATCGATTATAAGCCCCGAAATACTCCACGAAGTGCCCGAGAAGCCCAGAAAATTTATCTTTTCGGTTTCGAAACCCGACTTTTGCAGAGCCCGGTTTCTCAATAAAACTCTCAGTTTTATTAGAAACGATCGTTTTAGGAAATGAATTGCTGCCCGATTATCATCAAATCGGGTGAGTGTATAGTCACTTTCATTTTACACATAGATATGAAGTATTTACCTTATAATACATGCTATGTGTAAATATATTAATTGTTTATT
The DNA here is from genome assembly GCF_051521515.1 of Lactuca serriola. NCBI lineage: Eukaryota > Viridiplantae > Streptophyta > Magnoliopsida > Asterales > Asteraceae > Lactuca > Lactuca serriola. The sequence continues at coordinate 8,907,146 of NC_136415.1, read as the reverse complement.
TGAGGTGACTGTTGAGTTGATGTTTTATACAAGTTTTAAACTGTATAAGTATTTTTATCTACAAATATGTTGGGTAGAACATGGGTAGATAGTGATGTGTGATAAAATAAAATTGATGAGAGGCCTCGATGTGTTTTGAGATCAAGTCATCTAGCGGAGTTTGGATGACGACCACGAACTTTCTAGACGGTCCAGTGGGAAACATTAGCAGGTCCGCAACCTGTAGGTGTTAATGAACTTGGGTGTTCATTCACTGTACTCCATCCCCCTCATGGTTGCCTTTAGGACATGTATGGCTGAGGAAACCCCTTAGCAGTAGTGTCCATCCCGATGATATTCTTTAAGCTAGGTCCCTTGTGATAAGTGTTTAGGGACGTAAAGTGAGGATAACGGGAACGGGTAATCCGGGTTATTGTTGATTGATGAACTTAGTAAGTTTATTATTATTGTGGGTTGAAAACCCTATATGCTCACCAGGCTCCCAAGCCTGACCCACTCAGCTTTTTATGTTACAGGTAGTGGACCCTGAGCATCGTCGGAGGACGACGAGAGATTTTTGGATTATAGGCCAGTAGTTGTAAATAACTGTTGAAAGGCTTATAATGTCTTGTTTATGCTTTTGATCTGTATCGGAACATGACATCTCGAGGTTTTGATATATATGGAAAATATATGCCTTCTTAATGAAGGGTTTTGATAAACTTTTATTATATGTTGTTTGGGGACCAATTCCGCAACATATTTTAAAAAGATTTCTCTGATTTTATTTTAAAAAACATAAATTAAATCGGTCTTTTTTGGCCGAGAAATTAGGGGATGTCACAGTTGGTATCAGAGCATTAGTTTAAGCGAACTAAGAAATTGTAGAATTTCTAGACTTGAACTTAGAATGCTAAGTGATGATTGTAAGATGAGTGTCTACCATATTTTAGACCCGAGCACTAGTTTATTTTAGGAAAGATACCTAAAATGCCCTTATGTGCTAAATGCTATGTGTTTTCCATGTGTGTCATTATTTGTTCGGATCTATGGTCTGTTGCCGACCGGATCTGGAAACCTTATGTGTGTAGGATTCTAAGCGTATGATTACGAGATTAGAACTAACATGTAAACGTTTTAGAGTGATAAGAGAATTAATATGTCTAACAAGGATAAAGACCTAAATTCGCCTTATTTGGTATATAGATTGTGTTTGGCTGTCAAACCAACAAATGATGGGATAAAATAATATTAATAAAGCTCAAATCACTACTATTTCTAATACTAAAGATAGTATAGAGTAAGCAGGGTCGGTCCATAGGAATACAGGACTTGTTATCTTGCCATATTTTCACACATAATACAAATAATATTAAAATGGGGGATTGTGTTTGAACTTGAATTAAACTTCATAAATAAGAAAGATTGATAACAAACGCGGTAAAAGAAGTACATTTCCGGTTCTGACTCTTATACATGTATTATGTTGAAAGATGTAATATGATTATAACTCATGTTCAATCTAGGTTGGTAAGTTGGATATTAATAAACTCTAATATCCAAATTGGTAAAAGTATTTTATTCAAAACAAACTCTTCAAATAAAACTTCATTTAATTGATTCAATTCAAATAAGCTCTTGCATCAAATCATTAAATGACATTAAGTTCTTGCACTAATTACCAACAATGTTTAACATTCCTTTTAAGCTTGGGAATATAAAAATTTAATCTTTGATTGCACTAATTTTGATCTAATTACAACCAAGTAAGTGTGTGTTACTAACATCAAATCATAAAACATATACGAATTTCATAATTTGATTAACTAGATTGACTAGAACCCTAATTCATTGATCAAGTGAAAAAGAGAACCAACCAAAGACATGATTAAGATCAAATCAAAGATTACTAGATGTTAAACACAAGTCAAATTCAAGTTACAACCTAACAACACATACTTAAGAATTCAGATTCGGAAATGATAGTGAAATCAACCACACATGTCTAGGTTGAACTACAAATTAAACAAGTTTAAACTTCAAATTGACTTACAAGAAGGAAATTAAAGTGTTTCCAAGTGTTAATCTACTTGCAAAAGCCCTGAAAATCGCCTTCTCTCTGCCCAAAATCCGACCTAACCTCCACGAAACTGATTGTCTGAATTATATGAGAGTAAAACTACTTTAAAAACTGTCGAGACGTTCACACGGCCCGTGTAAATTAAAGGGTGCCATTTACACGACCGTGTATACAAGAAAAGTAGAATGCTTAATTCTTCCAGGTCTTCGAAGTAGAATGCCCTTGTATATACGTTTACACGGCCCGTGTAAATTGTAGGTATACGTTTACACGGCCGTGTAAACTCCTGTGAAGCCAAATTCTTTATTTCTTCATTCTCTCTCTTCTAAGCTCCAAAACTTCTGCAACTTTGTCTCCAATTCTTTTTAACTTCCTCCAACACTTTCCACCCTTCAAAAAGTCCCTGAAATATCATAAAAGTGTGTGAATGGAATTGCATCATGAAAAATCCCGAAAAATATGCAAAATGCATGAGTTTAAACCTAAATGCAATGCACTATTATGAACTAAAACTACAAAATGAATGCATGAAATGCACCTAACAGATTGTAATGGCAAGAACTCGTAGTGGAGCTGCAAATGCAAACGGAAACAGGGATCAACAACCTCAACCTCAAGTAGTTGAGCAAGTACCTGTTGTAGGAGCTGCACCTGAGCCAATAACGATGGCTGGGGTACAAGCAATGATGCAGATGATGTTAGATCGCCAGATGGAGGAGACAAGGCGATTACTACAACAACATAGGGAAGAGACTACGATGCCTGTTGAACAACCCGTATTGAATGAAGGGCAATCCGTAGGAGGGAACTACAGTGGGACTCTTGGTCAAGCCAACCCACCGATAGTTAGACAAAACAACCAGGATGGAGGAGTTGATGGACGCGGATGCAAATACAAAGATTTCATGGCATCTAAACCGCCATGTCTATCTGGAAGTCTGCCGGTGGTAGTCATGAATTGGATCTCCGAAATGGAGACGATGTTTGAAAGTTGTGAGTGCAGCAACAAACAAAAGATCGGACTTGCAATTCCTCTATTAAAGTCTGGTGTGTTGAGCTGGTGGAAGTGACTAGCTGATTCGATGCCCAAGTGTGAAGCTAGTAAGATGTCTTGGGAAGATTTTGTGGTACAACTGAAATTACAGTACTGCTCTGAGCAGGATCTTCTGGAAATCAACAATGAGTTCCAAAATTTAAAGAAAGGAAAGATGAGTGTTACTGAATACGCTGCTAGTTTTATGGAAAAGATGAAGCTTGTTCCTCATCTAGTTCCAACTGAACTCTCTAAGGTCAACAAGTTTACCCTCGGATTACCAGCGTACTTTGGTCCGATGGTTAAGCAAGCAACCACTTTGAAAGCCGCCATCTGGGCTGCTAAGAATGTTGAGGTTCAGATCAGAGAGAAGGGTATGGAGAGGGCAGAAGTTGGTGAAAAGATAAAATTTGAAGGAACTTCAGGTTCCAACAAGAAAAACAAATTTTCTAAGTCCAAGAAGTTTGGAGGAGGAGGAGGAGGTGAAGCGAAATGGTGTGAGAAGTGCAAGAAAAAGCACTTTGGGAAATGTAGCAAGGAGGTGACTTGCTTCAAATGTGGAAAGACTGGGCATTATGCCAACGTGTGTCCGTCCGACAAGAGGGTATGTTTTGAGTGCATCAAGTTGGGCATGTTCTTAAAGACTGTCCAAAGAGGAAGGATGCAACAAAGCCCAATCTACCACCAAAGCTGAAGGCGGGAGCCTTTCAGATGACACTTGAAGCTGCAAAAGAAGAAGTCGATGTCGCTTCAGGTACCTTTCTCGTAAACGAATTGTCTGCCCAAATTTTGTTTGATTCTGGAGCCAATTACTCCTTTATATTGCATGAATTTGGTAAAAAGCTAGCTTTGCCTGTAGATAAGCTAGTTAATGCTTTATTAGTCGAGATTGCCAGTGGAAAGTTTTTACCTGTTAGCCATCGTATGAAAAACATCCTCATTGACTTGGATGGGAATAAGTTTCACGAGGAATTATTTCCTATCGAGTTAAATGGATTTGACATAGTTTTAGGAATGGATTGGCTTAGCGCCAACGATGCAGAAATATTATGTAGAAATAAAGATAGTAAAAGTAAACCCGCCAGGGAAAGAGTCGTTTATGGTGTATGGAGACAAACGCAGAGTAAATTCTGGAATCATTTCCCTAATGAAAGCCAGAAAGTGTTTGGCCAAGGGATGTACATCATATCTAGCATTCGTGATCGATGCTAAGATGGAAAAGAAGGAGGTGGAGAATATTCTGGTGGTGTGTGATTATCCGGAAGTCTTTCCTGAAGATCTTCCCGGATTGCCCCCTGATCGACAAGTAGAATTTCGTATCGACTTGTTACCAGGAACGACGCCGATAGCAAAAGCACCGTATCGATTAGCACCAAAAGAGATGAAAGAACTTATGACACAACTTCAGGAGTTATTGGACAAAGGTTTCATTTGACCTAGTTCATCGCCCTTGGGAGCCCCTGTGTTATTTGTAAAGAAGAAAGACGGGAGCATGAGAATGTGCATCGATTGCAGAGAGCTGAACAAAGTGATGATAAAGAACAAGTACCCATTGCCAAGGATCGATGACATGTTCGACCAGTTGCAAGGTTCGAGCTATTTCTCGAAGATCGATCTTAGGTCGGGATACCATCAACTAAAGGTGAGAGAGCAGGATATCGAAAAGACTGCGTTTAGAACAAGATATGGACACTATGAATTTTTGATTATGTCGTTCGGATTAACCAATGCCCCAGCAACTTTCATGGATTTGATGAATAGGGTTTGTAAACCATTCCTAGATAAATCCGTGATAGTACTCATAGATAATTCTTGATTTATTCGAAAAGCAAGCAGGAGCATGAAAAGCATCTGCGTTGTAACAGCCCGAAATCTCAGGTATTGTTTAATTATGTTTTTGGGGTGAGTTAAGAGGGGACTCGGCGAGTTGGAGCCTAGACTCGCCGAGTAGGATCGCAGACTTGGTCGCGGGTTCGCGACTGGACTCGACGAGTCCAGATATGGACTCGGCGAGTCGACGCTGTTCAGCAGAAACCCTAACCGTTCGGTTTTGGATCGTATATAATGCTCTTATATGCCGTCATTGTCCGTCTTTAGTCGATTGAGAGGAACCCTAAACGGCTGTGGGCATCTAGAGCAAGATTGGAGGATATTAGGGCTTGAAGAGATTGTTGGGCAAAGAGGAGAAGGGTTTTGGCTAAAGGAACAGCAAGGGATTCGAGTCCTGCGGTTTGGAGACTCAGAAAGGGCATATTTCAGGTAATATTTCGGATTCCAATTCTGTTATTTGATGTGTATGCGAAATTAGGGTTTATGAAACCCATTTAGTGATTAGATGGGTTATTATGTTATTACCCGAACGTTTATACCCCAGTAATAAGATGTTTAGAAGTCCAGAAAGTCCCATGATTGTATATCTCGGGATCATACGTAATTTAGAAAGCAGTTACTCGTCTGCATGGCATGGACTCGCCGAGTTGTTCTTCAGACTCGGCGAGTAGCTTGATGATTTACTGGGACTCGCCGAGTTGTTCTTCAGACTCGGCGAGTGGAGTCGGGGTGGCCCCGCGATTCTTCCAGGGGTAACTCGTCGGGTCGAGGAGGATACTCGACGAGTAGATAAGGAATCTCAGAAAGTTGGAGGACGTCTAGACTCGCCGAGTCGCCATGGTACTCGCCGAGTCCGGTCAAGTTGACCGTTGACCGTTGACCAGAGTTGACCTAAGTCTGACTTCTTAGGGATAGTCACACTTAGAAGATATAAGTATTAATGAGATATGTGATGTTATAGGGAGGTTGTAGCTCGTCGGATTGTGCACGAGTGATTTCAGGATTTGCTAGCCTTCAGCTTTTACGAGGTGAGTCTTCTCACTATACTGTACCCGGAAGGGTTGACTGTGTGACCGGAAGGTCGGATATGTTATGTGATATGTATGCTATATGTGGTAAGTTATTTGTTATATGTGCTGTGTATGTTATGGGCCGGAAGGCGATTATATTATAGGCCGGAAGGCAATATGTTATGGGCCGGAAGGCGATATGTTGTGTGATGGACCGGAAGGTCGGCGTGGGTAGGACCGGAAGGTTTACCCAGCAGGGACGGAAGTCCCCTGAGACACATGGACCGGAAGGTCGGGCCTGGAAAGGCGTATGTGCGTAAGTTGTATATTGGGGAACTCACTAAGCATTTATGCTTACAGTTGTTGTACATGAATTTCAGGTACTAGCGAGGACCGTGGGAAGGCGCCGGCGTGATCGATACACACTGAAGACTACTTTTATGATCTTGGGATGTTGATTAATTGTATTTGACAGAATACTTAAACTATTTATGCCTTGTTTTGAATGGAAATAAATACATTTTTAAAATGAAAAAAAAAAATTGTTTGAAAATTTGAGTTGTTACAATTGGTATCAGAGCCTTGGTTTGAGGGATTCGGGTGCACCTTCGGGAGTAACTGAACTCAAACCGAGGATTTGAGGAAAACTTTTTAAATAAAGGCATAAACTTTTGTAAATGGTTTTGTGGTAAGCAAGAAAGAAGCAGTGTGTACGATCAGTCAGCGCTCGAACGGTAAAGATCCCCAAAATACCTTACAATATTACATGATACGAATTGTTATGCATGCTAGAAGACTAGGTATCCATGATAGGACTAGAGTGGCCTGATTTGTGATGCCTTAGTCTAGGGAAATTTGCCTATATGAGATGTGTTGCTAGCATGCGGGTAGATAGTGCATATCAGCAGTAGAGTACTCACTATCCGGAGTTTGGGGAGGAGGACTTGGGATGAACACTGATGCGGTGTGGTCGGTAGTATTGGGCCCGTACTACCGAGGACACCGGGTCAGTGGGAGACCCAAGTAAGAATCCCTGGATATCGGGGACTGAGTAGGGTTGCGTATCGAGTACAATTATACTCGGGGGAGTCTCTGATAGTTTTATGTTGTATTTCAGAGACATCATGGTTAGACCGCGCCACGGAGCGAGTACGAGCGGTGTGAGTGACGAGGATATTCGTCAGATGATTCACGAGGAGGTGGCGGCAGCGATCCGGGCTGAGATCCCGGAGATGTTTGGGTCTATTAAGACCACCCTGATGGAGACATTCGATGAGCGGTACGCCGCGTTGACTGAGGCTGCAACCGCTGCAGCTACCGCAGCTGTGGCCGCTGCTAGGCCACAGGGAGGTGACTCGTTGCTGTTCCGAGAGTTCAGCAACACGAAGCCACCGGAGTTCGATGGGACGCAGGATCCGATTGCTGTGATGAGGTGGATCGCGGACATAGAGGGGTGCTTCTACACGTGTTCATGCCCGGAGCACCTGAGAGTACGGTTCGCATTGAACCAGCTCCGCCTGGGAGCGAAGGACTGGTGGAAGTTCGTGACGGCGAACTTCACTTTGGCAGAGACTACAGCGGTGACATGGGAGGGATTTACTGCCATGTTCAGGGATGAGTACGTTCCCCCGGTGGAGAGGGAACGATTGGTGCAGGAGTTCTTAACCCTCAAGCAGGGTACTGATTCTGTTGCGGTGATTATGCGGAAGTTTCATGAGAGGGCAATGTTCTGCCCCGAGCTGGTGTCCACTGATCAGGCTCGGATGAGCCGGTACTTGGGAGTGTTGAGGAGGGATATCCGGGAGTTTGTGTCGAACTCCACCTACCATACTTTTGCTGAGCTTCAGGCGAATGCCAGGAAGCGCGAGATCGAGTTGGAGACCCAGGCCAGGGAGGAGGCCGAGTCTCAGCGGGTGGACCGGCGACCGGCTCAGTTCCAGCCGGCAGCCAAGCGGACCAAGTCCGCCGATGCGAGGACGGGAGGTTCGAAGAGCCGCACTTGCGGAAAGTGCGGCAAGGGTCATGAGGGGGCGTGTCGATCTGGTGCTTGCTACAAGTGTGGCAAGGAGGGGCACATTGCTAGGGAGTGTCCCAAGGGATTTACGGTTTGCTTTCATTGCAACCAGACTGGCCATAGGAAGGCCGAGTGCCCTCAGCTTCTTCAGGGATCTGCACCTGCTGCCGGAACTACTGCGACTCGACCGGTGAAGGCCGAGGCCCCGAGGGCTCGGGGGAGAGCCTTTCAGCTGACTGCGGAAGAGGTCCGCGCTGCGCCCGATGTTGTGGCAGGTATGTTGTAATTCATGTAATTATTTTAATGTCGAGATGTTATGCTTATGTTATTATATGCGTAGGTACTTTTCTTGTGAACTCTGTGCCTGCCTTAGTGTTATTTGACTCGGGTGCGAGTAGGTCCTTTGTGTCCTTAGCCTTTAGTCAGCATATCAGCGTCAGTCGTGAGTCGTTGAGTCGACCTTTGAGAGTTTCTATAGCTGACGAGAAAGTGATTTGTGCCACGGAGGTTTTTCGGGGATGTGTACTAGAGATTTTCGGGGTGGAATTCCTGATTGACCTAATCCCTATTGCAATGGGTGATGTTTGTGTCATCGTAGGCATGGACTGGTTGAGTCGATTCGGCGCTATCATCGACTGTGAGCGTCAGCTGGTGACCATACGAGACCATAGTGGGGGAGTCCTTTCGGTGTACGGCGAGGGTACCCGTTCGGGATCAGCTTTTTGTTCGGCCGCTAGGGCGAGGCAGTGTCTACAGCAGGGCTGTAAGGGTTTTGTGGCGTATGTGATGGATGCGCGGGAGGTTCCCGAGAGACCGAAATCAGTTGAGGAGGTCCCTGTGGTGCGTGAATTTCCAGATGTTTTCCCCGAGGAGCTGCCGGGAGTACCTCCTGTGAGGCAAGTAGAGTTTGGTATCGATCTGGTTCCGGGGGCCGCGCCTATTGCTAAGGTGCCTTATCGTCTTGCACCTCCAGAGATGCAAGAGTTGTCCTCGCAACTCCAGGAACTGTTGGGGAAGGGATTCATTCGGCCGAGCAGCTCGCCGTGGGGAGCACCTATTCTGTTCGTCAAGAAGAAGGATGGTTCACACCGGATGTGTATTGATTACCGGGAGTTGAACAAGTTGACGGTCAAGAACCGTTACCCGTTACCGAGGATCGATGATTTATTCGATCAGTTGCAGGGAGCGTCTTGGTTTTCCAAGATCGATCTGAGGTCGGGGTACCATCAGGTGAGAGTGCGGGAGGAGGATGTCCAGAAGACAGCGTTTAGGACGCGATATGGGCATTATGAGTTTGTGGTGATGCCTTTCGGACTCACCAATGCCCCGGCGGTGTTCATGGATCTCATGAACAGGGTATGCAGACCGATGTTGGATCGGTCAGTGATTGTATTCATCGACGACATTCTGGTGTATTCTAGATCTAGAGAGCAGCATGAGGAGCATTTGAGGGAGGTCCTTGAGGTGTTGAGGTCGGAGAAGCTTTATGCAAAGTTCTCCAAATGTGACTTCTGGCTGCGAGAGGTCCAATTTCTAGGACATGTTGTCAATCAGAAAGGGATATTGGTCGATCCGGCCAAGGTTGAGGCGGTGATGAGTTGGGAGGTGCCGAAGTCACCTTCTGAGATCAGGAGCTTCCTTGGGTTGGCAGGGTATTACCGGAGATTCATCAAGGATTTCTCCAAGATCGCAGTGCCACTCACCAGATTGACCCGGAAGGGTGTTGCATTTTCATGGGGGCCAGAGCAGCAGACCTCCTTCGAGACACTCCGCCAGAGGTTGTGCGAAGCCCCGGTATTAGCTCTTCCAGAAGGGATGGAAGATTTTGTGGTATATTGCGACGCATCGATTTCGGGACTGGGTGCGGTGTTGATGCAGAGGGGTCATGTGATAGCGTATGCGTCGAGACAGCTGAAGCCTCATGAGGCGAGATACCCTACGCATGATTTAGAATTGGGAGCAGTAGTGTTCGCCCTCAAGATTTGGTGTCACTACCTGTATGGGGTTCGATGTACGATATATACGGACCATAAGAGCTTGAAGTATTTGATGGATCAGCCCAACCTAAATATGCGTCAGAGGAGGTGGTTGGATGTGGTCAAGGATTACGATTGTGAGATCCTGTACCACCCAGGCAAGGCTAATGTGGTAGCCGACGCGTTGAGCCGCAGGGCGGAGAGCACTCCATTGCGAGATGTATGCTTGAGACTGACTGTGATGACTCCAGTTTTGGATGCTATTCGTGGGGCGCAGGCCGAAGCTGTGCGACCAGAAATGCAGAAGAAAGAGCGGGTCGTGGGATTAATTTCAGAATTCGTTAAGGATGGGCGAGGGCTTATGACATTTCAGGGTCGGATTTGGGTACCGTTTGTGGGCGGTACGCGTATTACTTTGATGGAAGAGGCTCATAGATCGAAATTCTCGATCCATCCCGGTGCTACGAAGATGTATTTGGACCTGAGGAAAGAGTATTGGTGGCCCTGTATGAAGAGGGACGTTGCATGGTTCGTCGAGCGGTGCTTGACCTGCCGTAGGGTTAAGGCCGAGCACCAGAGACCGCATGGCAAATTACAGCCATTGGAGATCCCCGAGTGGAAGTGGGAACAGATCACTATGGACTTTATCACCAAATTGCCGAGGACTGCCAGGGGAGTTGATGCAATTTGGGTGATTGTGGATAGGTTGACGAAGAGTGCACACTTCCTTGCCATCAGCGAGAGTTCTTCAGCGGAGAAGTTGGCAGAGATATATGTGAGAGAAGTGGTATCTCGGCATGGGGTGCCGATCTCGATTGTGTCAGACCGTGATGTGCGCTTCACTTCCAGATTCTGGAAGAAATTCCACGAGGAGCTGGGTACTAAATTGCATTTTAGTACCGCATACCATCCCCAGACAGACGGTCAGAGCGAGCGGACGATTCAGACGCTGGAAGACATGCTTCGAGCGTGTGTGTTAGACTTCGGGGGTAGCTGGGATGCATATTTACCCTTAGCAGAGTTTTCCTACAACAACAGCCATCATTCGAGCATTGGTATGCCACCTTTTGAGCTGTTGTATGGTAGGAGGTGTCGGACCCCCATTTGCTGGGGAGAGGTGGGACAGAGAGTAATGGGCAGCACGAAGATCGTGCTTCAGACGACAGAGCAGATTCAGCAAGTTAGACAGAGGTTATTGACCGCCCAGAGCCGACAGAAGAGTTATGCTGACAGGCGCCTATCCGAGCTTGAGTTTCAAGTCGACGACTTCGTTCTCCTGAAGGTCTCTCCTTGGAAAGGAGTGATTCGATTCAGGAAAAGGGGCAAATTGGGGCCCCGGTATATTGGGCCATTTCGTGTGATTGCAAGGATAGGCCGGGTAGCCTATCGGTTGGAGTTGCCAGCGGAGTTGGGTCAGATCCACGACACTTTTCATGTGTCGCAGTTGAGGAAGTGCATAGCCGATGAGTCGGCAGTGGTTCCATTGGAGGATATTCAGGTGGATGCGAGCCTGAATTACGCGGAGAGACCATTGACTATCAGAGATCGGAAGATCAAAGTTCTGAGGAACAAGGAGGTACCTCTGGTGTTGGTTCAATGGCAACACCGTAAGGGATCGGAAATGACTTGGGAACCGGAGCGCGAGATGCGGGA